>NC_037590.1:10497130-10818519 GCF_003073045.1 Pomacea canaliculata
CATTATTATTTAAGCAGAAGGATCGCAAAGGAGAAGGCTTGCAATAGGAATTCTTGCCTTGTGTGTGCATGTGGTGTCTTTTGGGTTGAGCGTCTCAGTTTATGCTATCCATTTTTTTGGAGATATTTTCGGTGGTGAGCTCACTGAGTGCAGACGTTTTGTGTTTTCAGAAGAATTTAAACTAAAGTTGTTGTATATTTTGCTGCTTTAAAAAACTAACGTTCATTAAAAGATGGATGATTCGAGCAATCCCATAAGAACTTATTAAACTGGTTGTTCAAGATCTTTAGAAAAGACATAAAATGGCAAATTTAGTTCTTAAAAAGCACCCTGCCTTATAACTTTGTCAGTATGGTTTATGCGACTCCTGAGAATGTTTCTTTTTTTTCTTTATCTCCACTTTTCTTTCTGTTAAGCTTCTCTGGGCTTATTTGTTGCGGTTTTCGATATGTGAAAAAGAAGTTTGGGGATATACTAGGACTCGAGCTTTACTCGTCATTTAAAAAAATCGAGAGAACTAGATATGTTAAGGGTAGATTTTGTTATATGAGATAGTTTACTAATTTAACTCTAATCTCTATAAATATTTCTTTCCCAAAACTCATTGAGTCACTCTCTCGATCTGATCGAAAGACTCGCGCTGTTTGTAAAAAAGCGTCCTTCACGCCAGCTCATAAGTCTTTATTGAGGGACAAGCATGTTGTAAAACTTTTAACCGGAGTAGACTCCTAGATTGAGATCGTCATCTTGTCTTGCCACGTTAGTGTTAAACACGATGTAGGAATGTGTACATAGCCGGATCGGATGATCGCGAGGGCTTTAATGAAGGGCAGGTATTTCTCACTAGTCAGGGCATGCTGGAACGCTCCCGTATAACTGAACGCTACTATAGTATTTGGTAGGTTCATCTATGTACGCGTTCTGACTATCAGGGTAGATTCGGATGGCACGATGACGGTGCGAACCTGCGGTTTACACTGGGGTGAGGCGACGTCGGTCGTCTGCTTGTGGTCGCAGATACACCCTGGCAAACACTTCAATAGCAGTTGCGGTGCCTTGCGACGGGGTCGTCGTAGGGTTGCTGTAGACGGATTTGGTTGGCTAAGGCAGCCGTAGAAACGGTGAAGACTCTGAGGGCACAGGAAGCGTTTAGGCCTAGTGGAACGACAGATCGGAGTTCATGTTTAGTCGATGTTTCCTGGGTATGGAGTAGAAGCACGCAGAGTTTAGTCTCGTTCTCAGCCTATACGCTCGATTCATTATCCACAGCCGTTATCCAGTGGACACAGCGTTCAGTTTTCTTCGCTTACGCTCTCTTGCGCACTGGTCTGTCAGATGTTATGAGTTTGCAGAGCTTAACCGTTGGAAGTTCAGCTCTCGGACTGACGAGTGCTGTTTAAGTAGACGATGAGGACGAGACGTACCGCCAAGCAGCGTCAACGAACTTTGACGAGCTCGTCAAGGTAGTTGTAAGCGCACGACGTAGCCGTATCCCCGGTGGCGCATCGACCGCGATAAGTAACATATATGATGCAAAGAAGGCGTCAGTGATCTGGGACTGGGAAAGTCGAGCCTACGGCACCGCCCAATTGAACGCGTCAGAGGTGTCGACACGGTCTAAGCGCTGTATCGATAACAAAGTTGTTAGTATCGTGCTCACCGGATGCATTACCTGCCTGTGTCTCGAGGAAATCTGGCAACAATGGAGATACAGTACAACAATATGTTTTAGCTGAGGCAAGTCTCGGTCGTGTCATGGTCCAGGTGGAATAGCGATGACTAATCGACGTTTAGTCCCATCCATAATATCATTTAATCTCTCTCTCTTTCATGGCCTCAATGAGTGACTAGTTTCTAGCTCGGGTAGACTGGGTGCAGGTGTGTGGTTTTGACTGGTGAGGCTGTTTGTATGTTAATGTTAGGCTCTCTGTTAAAGATTGCCACCTTCGCAGCCCTTTTCCTTCGTTCACTCTCACGTGCGTGTGTGTGAAGTTATGCAGAGGTATATGTAGGTAAGAGTTACGCGGTACGATTAGGGTACGAACTCACGCTTGTCAGCCATGTGTCTTCACTGTGGGAGATGTTCAAGTCTGGCGAAAAGAGTTCCTGGTATGAGTCTGAGTGTGGTGGATGTGGTAATCCAGCAACGATGAGGTTCAGTGACGTAGTCTCTTGCGTCCACTTAGTCACGAGCAGACATACGAGGCTGGATACAGGGGCGCAGAACCGGCGAGGCAGAGGGACGTTCGCTACTAGATTTCAGTACGACGCTTCTTCTCTATCTCAAGCACATATGTTGCACATGTCGAGGTCCTTGGGCAGGTAAGCTAACGTGACCCTACAGTTGGTGTTGGTGTGTATAAGGCATTACTAGTATGAAGAACGGTTCAAGATAGTCCTCTGTACCTTGCCGCGAGGAGTCCATAGGAAGCAATGCCTGCGTGATCGCTTGGGCTCCCTCCTCTCTTCACTCTCCCTCTGGTGTTTACGAACATGTGGACATTTGTGGGCGGTCTGTCAAGGAGACGGCCATATTGGGGTGTGGCGATTGGGTACCAAGACCCTTGAGACTGGGCTGGTGCTGCCGGCCATACGTCAGGACCAAAAGTCCACTCCACCACTATCTGGCAGGCCGACAGAATTACGTCTTCGAGAGTTCACGGTCACGTACGTAAAGTCGGGGTTTTTAAGCGGGTAGGTTGCATGGTAGCGGTGAGGACGAGATCTCAGAGGCGATAGGTTCCAATCCAGATCGACGAACTGCTGTTTTGGTTAAGGTACGTAGTATACTGTGCCAAAATCAACGCCCAGACAGCTTTTATTCTCAAAGACATTTGTTCGTTACCTCTCGCGTCCTGTTTTATTCACCTGCTCGTTAGTCTGAGGCACAATTCAGACAACTGTATAGTGAGACACGTGGGATGCTGAGATAATGTAGTTGCATTAGAAGACAAGCTCACTAAGAATTATCACGGTCGTCAGCAAACATTTGTCAAATAACTTGAAATGTTTACGAGTGTGGCTGTAGATGTCGTGGACCATGCTGCACTTTGTTTGTTCATCGTTGCGCAGTGACTAACCGCCCAACATCTTCATTCTCCTCCCAGCAATCTCCGCTCGCCTCCACCTGGGACGGAGTTATCCTCGTGGTTCGTGTTCCCGGTCAGGGCACGTACCTCAGTTGGGCCTAACTCTAATCCGACATTAACCCTCGCTCATGCATCGGAGCGTGTCACGGGGCACCACCCAGACAACCCAGACACTCGGTGCGTGGGCGCTGAGACTTGTGGCGACTGGCGGGCGTAAATGCTGGCCGGCGCTCCGGTCTAATGGTGTTGGCGGCGACTGCCGGCCTGCCAAAGAGACCTCTTTGTGCGACGTGATTGTTTCGTCACTGAAAGAAGGTCCTTTCAAAGCAGAAGTACAGTTTACTCCAGGATTCAGAGCGACAGGGCGGAGTATGCGCCGTATCGGGTGGCATTAATGGGGCCTGGCTCGCGGCGGGACTATCGGGTTGGGGCAGCAAAGCACCGAGGCGTCGGCGATGTGCGGGGCAAGGATACATCCTGGCCAAACAGGCTCTCCCACTTCACACGCCTTACCTCGTCCCGGATGCAGAGTAGCCTTGTAGGCTAACTAACGTGGCTTTCCAGAACGGGTACTGCATGCAAGGTCAGCGATTCGGGTGCATGCAACACGTGCTGTCGGGTGGCGGGGGCGGAGCTGATAGCTTTCAAAGTGCGCCACGCGCGCCTCTACCTGAGCCCCCTCGTCCGGCCGAGGAGGGCGGGACTGAACGCTATGCTCAGGAGCAGAGGAAGTCGAGGTCGAGCAGAAATGATCCTGACACGCCTGGGTGCAGGGGCAGGAGGAACAGTATTCTTTCTTGGGGTGACTAGGTAAGGAGTGGCACACATTAGTTTTTCTATTATGCCTGTCCGGCATGCCAACTTCATTGTCAATTTGGAACAGTGGGAGATAGGTAGCTCTCACGCCAGAGCATTACTAAAATTTCTGTCTCTCTTAATAATAGTGGGAGAAAAATAATAATTTTTCACAATTATAGCTACGTGCTGTGTAATCTTACAGTCGTCTGTTGGATCTGTTAAAAAGTATCTGAGGTCAGTTATTCACACACTCTAGTGGCGGCAAGAGCTCAGATAGTGTGTAGAATTTTGGAAGGAAGAACGAGAGACGGATTGTATTCTTCAGATTTTCCTGTTTTGCAAGATGTTACCCATAGTGAAGCAGCATCTCGCAGACTCTGATAGAAGACTTGCAGCTTCGTTCGCGTAATAAAAAAGGGAGCTCAGAGCGGGCGATAGGTGGAAAGTGGAAGTGGAGACATTTACGAACACTAACACCTCCAGCTACATGTGTGGCAATACTCGAGTTCGTGCGATCACTCGACATCTGGCATGCTAGTTGTTTTATCACTTGGTAAACTCCGATAATACAACCGCCACGTTGGATCCGATGTGAGGTGTTGTTGTGCTGTTCCACGAGTGTCCAACCCTGAGCTAAAACTCGCAGAAGTGTGGTAGATTACTAGGCTATAGTGTCACATATTGGAAAGTAAAGAATATACGACAACTGAAAGCTGATCCGGTACTAATTCCCACACATTCATACATTCTCTTCTTTCTTTGTACGCTTTACGCTTGCTAGGCTCGCGAGCCTTGACGCCGGGTAGAGACAGTCAGAGAACTCGAAGCCCGACGAGTGGTTCATGCTCACTTGTTGGCTTCAGGACGAGACGCCGTTACGCTCCCAAGAGTGAGCTCTATAGAGGCACTCCTTACGAGACCCTTGATCAGAGCTGAGGAGTAATTGACTTGTCAGGATGCGTGGTCATGTAGCTATTACAGAACCGTGGAGAGGCAGAAGATGAATCGAAATTGTCCAAACTGACCTTGTGATTGTCAAAGACACGTATGTATAAATATTTTGTGTGGTCACGTGTCACGCAGGAAATTGGACCAGAAGAACTGTTAAGAATCGCAGGTACAATTCGTCATTATGAGATATGTCTGTGCTGTTGTTCGAACGTGTACTCTTTTGAGCTAAGAAGTGAGCTACACTAGTCTCATAAAAATAGTATAGTTAATTAGTCTTGATAGAACGTTATTGTTCATACGTAAGCGCTGCGAAATATGGAATATTGGCACCAAATAAAGACGGGACATGATTCATAGAGGAGAATGGATGTATACATTAAGGTAAGGCGACGTTGAATCTGTCTAAACCACAGAGTTGTACTGGAGAATACTGGAGGGCCGCAGTTAGTATCATTGATGCAGAGAAGGTTTTCCATGCCACAGGTGGCTCGCGATTTAGCGGATCCTCTGTTCCAGACATGTTAGCTTCGTTAGATGGGCTTACCACATTCGACGATCCCTGTGTTTTCAGAGTGATAGGACCCAGGCCGCATTGAACAGGACAATGGAAATTCCTCTGGTCGCCGAAGATTATGGTGAACACTCGGTTGACATGTAAGACTTGATCATGTTGCATTTTAACAGAGTAAGCAGCGTGTGATATGGGATTAAAAGGGCGCAAGAAGAAATCGGTTGTGCCGAAAGTATGTCTTGGTTATGTCTGTCCATGGATGATAATAGACGCCCGATGACTCGACGTGAATAGAATTTTCCTCCAGGTTCAGGTTCATCTCTAGACTTACAGCGCTATTGGGGACGAAGAAGGGGGGTGTTCCCCGGCGTTGGATAACGGGTTAGCGGAGACATACAGAAGAAATGCTCTGAGTCCCCACTGGTTAGGACAGAGATCCAAAACTGTTCAGTGACATCAAATATCGAGAGGTGGGAATTCACGTTTTCCCTTGAATGCTTGGCAAAATCAACGGGTCCAGTGCAGCCTTCTGCTGCTTCCTGCTCCAGATGTGGCGGGCCTTGTTGTGGGTGTTGGCAGGACAGACGACCTGATTATAATTGTTTTGCGCGAAGTTTCTATACAGTTCTATTTCTGAGGTCATTAGTGAGAGTGACATCACACATCAGGACTAGTAAAATAGTATAATAGAAATAAAATAGTATATTTGCTCGAATTTACTGATTTTACTATCAGAGCATTAGTGATTTTTTAACCTGTCTCACACTGTGGCGCCTGCGAAGTACTAAGAGCAGGGAAACAATTGGTGTCCATTCACACACTCTCCCACTTTTTCGTGTACAGCTGGGCGGCTGTACCGGCCTGACAGCTGACAATAATTTTCAGACAAAGAGAGCAAGTGATGGGTGGAGGGAGTCACGTGAGGATGGTTGTAAAGGAGATCTGTCGAGGGTCTGTCAGGGGAGCCGACGTAGCAGCCTGTCACTGCGAGAGTTGCTGTCAGGACTTCATACTCTTGTGGTAGACACATCAGAGTCATGTCTGCTCCTGTGACGGAACTCGAAAGCATTAGAGAAACAATGTTTTCTGCCAATGTTATTTTTCAAGTTATCGCGATTAATTTTGGTTCATAAATGTGATCATTGAGATAAAAAAGATATCTGCTAGCGAGGTTTGGTATCTCACACGTCATAATACGATTAGCAATTTTTCTTGAGTGACTGATTTTGATGTTCAATCAGGCCATAAAGGTGTTAAATATTGGGAGTTTGTTGTGAAATGTGATCACGATTAGCATTTAATTATTCTTGAAACGAGATACTCAAGACAAAAAACAAGAAACCTCATCATTTTTCATAGAGAGAGTGGTTGTGAGTTCTTTTTTTTAGTTACACGTAGAGAATGACGTCAATTAATTCTTAACACAACTAAACAAACAACATATATCAATAACAATCATTAAACTCGAGTGGTAGTACAGTGCAGGTTCGCGTAGGACCACTGGGTCCGCTACAAATACGTTAGCGTTATCGTTGTACATGTTGATAGAGTCGTGGACAAGGTCGTGATTGGGGTTTCTCTTGACATGGCACCGTACAACAATTAATCAACACTGACTCCTGTTTGCCATGATCACGCTCCCCGTACTCTCTCTCTGTTGCAGCAGGGGCAGCGCCAAGCTGCGGACATCTACTCCGCGCTCCGGGGTCTTGTTATGATGTGTATTGTTCTCCCTCTTAGCCTCTCCTCTCCTTCCTCGGACATTCGCGTGCGTGCAGCCTTTTGCAAGGATTCCATGTGTTTCTGCCTGTCATCATTCACACTACAGATGACCATAACGACAACCTTAGTCGGGCGCCCGAACACCACCAGCCAAATGTAACACATCTTCACCAACGCATAGCTCGCATGCTCAGATCGTGGGTAATACTTTCAGTAGGACGACAGTTGCGCCATGGGACACGCGTGGTAAACATGGTCGGCTGACGATAACCCTATAGTTCCTTTGATAAGACGATGCTCAGTAACGCGAGGATCAGCGAGCACTAGTTTCCCAGATCGTAACCCACGATGTTTGATCACCATATACCGTGGCGGAAGTGTCTTGATAGCTTTAAGTGTGGTCAAATCAGCTTCATGACGGTTTGTACAAGCATGTCGGTGCTAAAACTTCGTTGACTCAAGTGCGAATGTAAGTCTAATTTTGCTTTGTCACAGGTGTAGTTTTTGCTGAGATTTTTTCTCCATAAGGAATAGACTATGAGTCAGAGCTGAGGAAAGGGAGTAGAATCATTGCTGGCGATCTGGGATTAATTTTTTGGATGGAGAAGGTGAAACATTGCGTATTGTCGCTGGAGAATGAAAAATATAAATTATTTTGTAGTATGAGTCCAACGTGCCGCCATTATTTCACAGTGGATAGATTTTATTTAGTTTATTGCTTTTATTTTCTTCTATTCTTATTCATGTCTTGTATTTTCTTATTAATGACATTATTTCTGTAAAAAAACTGAACAGTTGATCACGAATTCGAAAAAATTCTGAGATAGCTTTTCCACGCTTCAGCCTCCGAGAATTTCCAGTGATTGAGTTTTTTGCCCTGGCATCACTTATCGTTGTTCCTGATATTTGAGTCTTCCATTGCGCTTTCTCTTCTGTTTTTCTTTCTTTTTTACGACGCTGACAATGGTACCACTTGTGCCATATATCTTTAGGGATATCTCACCAGATGTAAATGATGAATGTATTTAGCCATGAGTCTTGTGGGCGACAGGTCTTTCTCTACCTACATTCGCATTGTTTTGGGTATATTGGCGTGTGCTGCCTCTGCCAGAGAACGATGGGTCAGGCTATTGTTCATTGAATGTAGGCGTTAATGTCACCATGCGGCAATTGCTATCTGGCTGGCTTCCAAGCGTGGTCATCAAAGAGATGTCATCTGTAGCGCAGAATAGCAAAAATGATAACTAAAAATGGTCTCCCTGCCACAAAGCTGGAGAGGTCCTCAGAACACGCCCCGCCATTGACACAGTCGTCCTGCCCACTTTTGACATAATAACGGTAGCCTCATGGATCTGTGCATCTAGCGCCATGTCTTCGTCTTGCGAACAGTTTGATGGAGTGCTCACTTACTTGGAAGCTTAAGCCGGCACTCGAGGATATAGATAGTAAAGTGGACAAAGCGTCGATGTTGGGGGGTAACTTCTACAGGGTGGATGTGGTGTGTTTTGTTCGGTGATGGTAAGGCGGGACCTAGGTCAAGACTGGTACATGTGAGTCGTATTGTAAGATCGCGCGTACAAAAACTCAGGAGGTCCAACGGGATCCTCTTGTAGTGGGTTGTAGACTCGACGTGAGTACAGAGGTCAAATCTACTCTAACCCTCCCCTTCAAAAAAAAAAAAGAAAGATCCCATTTCTTACGAGTGCCTTTAAAAAAAACGGAGAAGAAAATATAGAAAAAAATCCTTATGTAAGAATGTGTAACATGGGGTAGCCCGTGATATTGTTGGGAGAGGAAATCCTGGATAGACAGATGATGAAACTCTTGAGAGGGGTTTCGCGTGCCAACGAGGTGTGTCCGGTGTCACCAGAACTGTGTCGCCATACTCGCAGCATCGTTGGCCAGGGCTAACATCACTATCGCTGACTGCAGGAGGCACGGACTTCCTGCGATTCCTTCGTCGTCAAAAGCTCGAGCCAGTGGGCCACAAGCATCTCTAAGTTTCGCGGTTGTTCTTCGGTACAGTTTCCGGTCTACATGATTCCCTCCCACAAGCCCGTACCCCTACTCGAACGCACAGGGTCTCTGATGAATGGCATTTGATGTATCATGTCTTCAAGACCTTTCTGAGTCAAGCTCACTTTCGAGACAGTGTACGGGTTTAAAAACCTAGTACAATATGGCTTTACTCGCCATCATCTCCACGCATCTCTCTCTCTGCACAGTATATTCGTCGGGAGTAATAAGATGCTTGTCTTCTCAGGTGGATCATCATTCTTGGCTCGGGTGTGTGAGAGTGTGTTGGTGTGCGTGTTCGGAGTAACCCGCACTTGCTAGTAGTTGTGTGTGTGTATTTTTTTCTCTCTCTGGCTCTCAGAACCTTGGATCAATAAGAGTTGCTGAGATAAATGCCTGTCTGGCAGGATATGTTAGTCATCGGCTCCTAAGCCTTCTGGCTTCCCTGAACCGAAATCAGAACCAGCGACTAGCGTGCGGGCAGTATTCAAACACATTGAAAAGATCTTTTTCCAACAAAGGCGGAGAAGTAATTTCACGAGTCCTAGGTTCTCAGTCACTACAGAAATAGGTGGCTACTCGGAGATGTAGGGATGGTGGCAGGGGTTACAGGGGATGCAGGGGCATGGGGGTTGGGGAGAAAAGAGGGCGAGCGAAGACCGACAACGACGCCACTGCAACATTCCGGCGAGTGTTGTCTGCGCTAGTCGCTGCCGATGCTCTTGCACGTAATGTTTGCCTAACGGCACATCAAAGGCGGCGGGCCGCCGTGTGTGATCACTTTCAGATTGAAAGCTGGCCCAACTTACGGCGTGGAAAGTTGACGATAAAACTCGTTTTTGATCCGCTGCAGCCGAGGCAAGGACGTGGACCGTCCGCCATAATAGTCTGAATCACTGCAGCTCGGGCCCCTTGTCGTTTGCAGCACACTTCAAACTTCAAAACGACGGGAGGAGAGAAAGGTTCTCGCCGTCTCTCTCTCTTCCCCTTTTCCAGTGAGGAGCCCCGGCGTTGTGCACTACCCGCGGAAAGAGCCGGGGCTGGCAGCGCGCGCGAAGAGGGAGGGGAGAGAGAAAGAAAGAGGAAGCACCAATCAGCACTGATGCCAGTACCGATACTGTCAGGTGGCGGCCCAGGCTCCCAGACCAGGCTTGGCATTTATCACGACGCACGGCGGCGAGCGTCAAGCTGGCGGGAAGAGGGACTCATCAACTAGAACACTTCGGTGGAAACAGCAAGCCAGCAGCATCTTCCCAGACCTCGTCCTCGTGTCAAGGGATGGTACCAAGGGTTATTCTTCCTAAGTCTTGCATGGTACAATATATATTCCTCACTCTTAGATTATCATCCTATTTCCCTCCTCTACAACTTTCATGCCACCTTTCACACACCTTGTAATCACACACCAGACACTGCATGCTAATACCCGAACATAAGTACAAACAAGGACAGGTCAAAGCCTTTTACCTAGCAGTCCTGAGGTATTAAAGTCCAACATTTACAGCATAATGAGACGGCTTCGTTTTATCCCCACCTCTCTTTCTTCCTCCCGGATCCTTCCACGTACCGCACCTTCTACTCATTTCTCTCCTCTCTCGCAGGTCCGAAAATGGAAAGCTTTAAACAGCGCCATCTGACAGAAAATTAAGTGAAAGGACATACAATACGGGGTCGGGGTAAGAGTGGGGTCACGCCAAAGCCGCGATACTCGCGCGCAGACCACAAAACCTGTTAATGTGCGAGGCCGCACTGAACCTCTGACAGTTATGCCAGGGATTCCACGCCAAACGCCCGGGTGGATTAGACACCCCAGTGCTGCGGCAGTGGCACTTGAAAATAGGATTACCGACAGCTCTAATGCACCAAGCCAAAGTAAGCCCTGACACGCATACAAAGGACATTTTTTTTTTTTGGAAGAGAGATAGTGTTTCGCTTTGTTTTAGGTTAACTTATCTCAAAACCTGTCAATAAGCCGAGCTAAAAAAAAAAACAACAACAAAAAACAAACAAAACAACAAACCCCAAATTGCTCAGATAATAAATATAATAATAATAAAAAAAGAATAAGCAACTGTCTGTTAACAAATTTTTTAATCCTTAATTTTTTTTCCTCTTATTTGTGTAATCGCGTTTTCCTTATCCTCCTAAACGCGTTACGTAAGGAAATGTCAGGGCGCTAGTCAGCCCCGTGACCCCCACACAGGTCACAGGTCACGCTAGTCACGCCCACACAACGTCTTGCGCCACTTCGCTCACAAACTACTCCGCGGGATTCCTACGCTGCTTCTCATTGTAGCAAAACGCATCTAGGCCTCTGCCTATGTTTTTGTTCGGCGGTTGATGTTGAGTTTTGCTGTTGTTCTTTATTTCTCTCGAAGTCGGTAGTAGAGGTCGCTACGCTCGGTGACTTCTCTCCATCTTCTGCACTCTACAGGTGTAGCGATTCCCCCATTCCTTCTCCCTGCGGCCTCAACCATGCTTTGCATAGCCACTCCCCCTGTTCTTGTTGGAATACTTGGGTATTGTTATGATTTTGTTCACGTGATCCGATGGAGCAAGCCGAACAAAATGGCAATAACCTTTTTTTTCTCTCTTTCTCTCTCTCAAAGGCATTACAAGAAGAGACTAACAAAAGTATTTACGGGTTTCCACGATTTGCTTTGTAATGCACTGCGTGAATTTTGTTTCGATTCAGGGAACTGCCTTTTATTTATTTATTTATTTTTTTTGACAGATGGTCTTAATGACAATAATGACAATACCCACTTGTACTATGTCACACTCGTTGCTGCTGTACATAAATAAATAATTTGTGCCAAGTATTAACATTACAAATAGTCCCATACCAAAACAATGTGGTTTGACGGGTACACATGTTTTAAACCATAAAATATACAGTATAAATTATTATATGTCAATACTGGTTTGGACTGTGTGTAATAAGGGTGTGAGCACACTGAAAGTTGAGTGCGATGCTGAGTTTTACAGAACTCTCACAATTAATACAACTGATTATCGCACAGAGGCCAGCGGCAAGATGCTCTGTAATCTAGATAATTCTACTATTACTTCTGTAATTAAACTATTTTTTTGTAAAGGGATAATGAGACCACAAAGCTATGCTATGTTTATTCATATTGTAATGAGGGATAATACAGTTGTCAATTGTGTTTCCCTAAACAGCTCTTCGCCGAGTCATATGAACACTGTATGCGGAGATACATGATGTGATCTCGATCTTGGTTTGTTGTTGTTTGTTTTTGTATGCACGCGCTACTACAACTATGCACCTACACGCATTCATGTACAAGTGCATGCTCAAGTACATAATGTATCTGACAAAAGACAAACTGTGGACTATTATTATTATTATATTAGAAAGAATCTTTACTACGAGGTTGAAATGAAGATTAAGCCAGAGAGAAAGAAGAGAGCAGTAGGAGTGTGGGGGCGGAGACATGGGGCCGCCCCGGGAGCAGAAAGGAAGATCCGTCTAAAAAATAAAATTCTTTTATTCTTATCATACAATCTTATAGACAGTTATTATATTTCTCAACTCCTAAAATCCTCAGCTTCTCAAGTTCCCTATTTCAACAATACTCATTTCTTTTGATCTCAGTTTAAAAAAGATTAACAGCAATTACTTGGTCTTTATAAGTCGCCACTAATGTGTCTTTTATAAAATTAGAAAATATTGTAACTAGAGATCGAGGGCGCAATTAGTCAAAAAACTCTCGGTGTGCAACTCTGTGTGTGTGTGAGAGAGAGACAGAGGACAAACATAAAGACAGACAAGCAAGCAGACCGACAAACAAACTTTCCCAGTGATCTCAGCAGTCCAGTGCTGCATTCAGTAAAAACTGATTTGCCTTTATCCATACTTCAGAGGCCACAACATGGTGTTTTCCACATGACTGCCACGATTTTGTGTTCCATGCAACGGACCGAAGCCAAGATAAACATCGGTGGAGAAGAGAAGAGACTAGACGAGGGCGAGCGGGGCTAAGGGGGGGGGGGACGGTTCGTTTGCGGAAAGCTTGAGAACAATAGCAAACCGTTAAAGAAAATCACACTTTTGAAGGAAGCAGGCTGGAGGGACGCAGGGGGGAGAGCCGCCTACCTGGACACATGCCCGGGTCTTTCCACTCGAGCTGCATGCGAACCGCCAGCGCACGGCCAAAGAACGCCTGGCGTTGCGAAGGTGCTTGCGCTCGCTTTGAGGTTGACCCTTGACCCTTGGTCGCTTTACCACGCACTACATCAAAGGACTGGGGGTGTGGGTGGGGGGACAGGCGGGTGGAGGAGAGCAACTAGGGGGGAGAGGTGAGGAGATCAGGTTGAGCAGCGCTGCACAGAGAGAGAAAGAGCGCGTGTGTGTTCTGGGGGAGCACCGGCGCCAAATTCCTGGACTGTTATAACCGAATGGATAAAATATCCGCAATAATGTATTTATGTTCCATCCCCACCCACCCACGCAAGAAAGAGTACTGCAGTTTCAAAAGCGGTCTTCATAAACAGCTCAAGCAAAACGGTAAACATAAGATGTAGGTCTGTTTAATAAAACCCGCGAGTATCTATGTGTGTTTGGATGCTGTTGGGGGCAGAGGTCAACAGCATAGGAGTGCAAAGTTCATGTAAGGTTTTCTGGTTTTTTTTCTGTTTGTTTGTTTATTGAGGTGGGGATGTGGATAAGATGGAGTTACTATGAGAGAACAAGACTACATACTAAAATAATTTACCATGCATCCCATGACCTATGCAAATTTGCTACTTACTACTAAACAGACAATAAAAATAATAGGTTCGTGAATCTGGTCATCATACACACAGACGATTAAATAAATGCAAAGCATTTACAACTGTAAGATGATATATTAAAGAGTCTGTCTGCATACACCGCCGGCTTTGTTTTTATGATTCCGACAGTTAATTTTCCGTTATTTCAAAAGTGTCATGTGTGCACGGTGCACATCACAGAGTGACCACCCTCGCAAATGATGAGACCCACCCGGAACAACGTCATGCACGTACAACACTTGCCTTCTGTGGATAATTTGGGAACAAAATGATATAAAGATGATTATATGCTTCTTCCTCTTTTTGTTTCCTTCGTACTTTTCTTGTGACTGTCGGAGCTTGTGTTTGTGTCTCCCAACTAGGAGTTCCACTAACGTTCCGTCATGCTCGTCTCGAGACTGAAGTCATGGTACTTGACTCTCAGGAAGTCCTCGAGGCTGCTCGCATTTTAACATGAGTCGAGCACTAGTGTGACAAGAGAATGCTGCTATTTTTAGCCCAGTGACTGCAGCACCAGCATCTTCATCAGACAGGCATCTCGTGATAAAGAGGATAAGGAAGACGGAAGGCGCAATAAAAGCAAGTGGTTGGTAATTCACGTCAACAACACGTCAGCCTGCTGCAGTCACTGGCTGGTAACCGCCTGAAACTGTTCACATGTGAAATGGCATGAGGAAGCGACAGTGACTGTGAACATCCACACACACACACAGAGATGATACACGCGTCTTCCTTAATTGAATCTGTACATGCGAGTCCGTGTTTACGTCTGCGCGCGTGCGTGTGTGTTTGAGCGCGTGCGAGTGATAATATCCTATCTTTCGAACCTGTTTTCACTCGCTTGTTTACAACGAGCTTTGGCAGGCATTGTGGGTAAACCCATCCCCCTGATGAACAGACCGGTATGAATAAATGACTTGCGTGCACACAGGTGTATTTGTGTCTGTGTTGTGTGAGAACAAGAAAAATAAAAGTGTTGGGTTGCATGTGAGGTCTTGAAAAAAAAAGTCTTCCATCTCCAGTCTTAAGTACACGTCTACTGGTCTCAACAGTCGACTTGCAAGTTCAGTCACGTGACTTAAGACTCATTTCCAAACCCTGACATGCACCTAGCTGTTAACGGCGATTTTTTGAAGGTAAAGCTGCTGATCAAGTCCTTCGTAAAAACCTCAAATGAAACCCATAGGTGTAAATTTACAACAATAAAAAACAAATTTATTGTGTGGAAGACAAGAGACAAAGTTCAAGCAGCGAGGAGAGGCAAGACAAAAGTGAAAAATGAAGTGACGGAATGCAGTAATGAGTGAGACTGGATTTTCCAGAGTGAAATGGCGATGACCTATGACACGGATCTTTCACCCGTGATGTAACGATAAGTAAGCGTCGGTGGTCACTGAGTATACCTTCCTGTTTGTCTCTTTGCTCATGTTAGCATAGAGTGTAAAGGGTCCTTGTTTCGCTGCATCTAGTTTTTCTTTTCCTTCTCCCACCTTCCATGGGCTTAGTGTTGCAGCTACTTCACTCTGTGCGTTATAACCATCCTTCAACGGTCATCATTCTGCACGACTGGGATGGTAAGACACACTTAAAAAAAAAAAAGAAAAAAAAAGGGAAGGGAGGGGTGAATAAAAAGACTTCAGATACAGGTGTTCCCCTCACCTTGATCTGTCCCGCTCGTTCATGAGACAAGTCAAAAAGCGACATGGAGAAGATGTTTTCCAAGCAGATCGCCATTCATTCTCGATGACGTGGGCGGAAAGGCCCCCAGCCCACCTCCCGGGTATGTACAGCCGACAAAGTGGAATGCAGACAAACTGTGTCACGGGTGTCGGTTAATAGATGGCAAAGGAACCTGACAGAAGACTGTTTTCTTCAAACGACCGTATAGCGAAGCGCCTACGGCTGGGGTCGCCGTTGAAAACCGATAACGAAAACAGAATAAAAATAAAAAAAAAGAAGAAAAAAAAAGATAAATTGGTTAATCGGTGAAACCTTTCATGTGCGCAGACAAGTATACACGAGTATCACACACACATTGAGAGGTTTATGAGGAAAACAACAAAAGTATTAGAGAGTGATGGAGGTGGTAAGTGAATGACTGAACGAAAGATGGATCCCACATGCAGACGTCAGTGGACATTGATACGTCAGAATCTCACAAAGTTTAAAAAAATCTCCAGTTAAAGAATGTTTCTTTCTATTAAAATTACGAAATCGTGGGTCCGGTGACTGTGAATACGGAAGACCATCTGGTAAGTCAGAAGAAATGCCGTCAGAGCTGTTTTTCGGGGACAACCGAAGTTTCACTTCCGGTGAGGAAACGCGTGACTGCTCTGGCAGCCAACTCATCCACGGAAATGTTGTTGTGTACGTGACGGACTATTTCCCTCTCCTCCACGCGCGCCAAGTGAGAGTCCAGCTCTGCTCGCCACCGAGCATCGTCATCTTCCTCTCCGGCGGCGCCACGAGCCGTGCACGTGCAAGCGTGAAGTGGCCCCGGGGACCGTTGTAAGTGGCCGCCAGCGGCCTGCACCACAAGTTCAGGAAGACAACTTTGATCGACCTCGCGTCGTTCACTCGGAGAGGGGGATGGTAAGAGGGGAAGGGACCTGTCAAGGACGATGAGTAGACTGGTCTCCGGTATGCAAGTGGCCATCGTTCAAGCTACGACGACTGCGTTCCCCTTCCTCCACACTCAGACCCTTGGAGACCCCCCTGTCTCGGGGGTGATGCTGCTGATGCTCTTGAGACACGGCCCGGCACTGGGCGAAAGAGATCGGGGATGATGCTGTTGTGAAACCAACCAACCCTACCCGCCCCCTATCCCCTATCCCCCTCCCCCGGGTCGTAGTCGTTGGGGTGGGATGGGGTGAGGGGGGTCATGAAGTCCTAAGGTCCTTGCGCGAGGGCTACGTGTGACCTGTCTTCGTAAAAGTCGGCGATGGAGCCTTGACCCCCGCTAATTCCCGTCTTTTTGGTGGTCACGCACTCTTGCACGACTTATTTGTATCTTCCCGGTCTCAAGCACATCTCTAATTTATTTCGACATCAGCGCCTTCTTCAAAAGTGTTTATTCGTTGTACTGAAAAATAGTTGATCCCTCATCCCTACAGAAAGAGCGAAATTGTTTTCTGTTAACAAGATATTATTTCTTGTAATGGCGGTTGGAAAGGCTGCCAACCTCGAAGAATTTAAACTTTTATTTTAAACTTTTGCGTTAATATTGATACAATTATTATAGTCATGTAATTCTGTTGCTAGTTTATGTCAATGTTTTTAATGATGCAGTATTTTGTGGGAAAAAAAGAAACTAGGCGATGGTTAGCTACATCTGGGTTGTTAAGAGTTTCCTAGACTGTTCACTAAGACATGAAATAAATGCACATAGAACAGATATAAAGTTAGTCAACAAGATCCACAAACTCACAAACTTTTTTGTCAGTCTAGGTCCGCGGGTTGGCCCCCTAGTGTACGTGTACTTACTAAACATATAGTCATACAGACAGGACGACAGTCACACAGCCTCACTACAAGCGGAACACATGCTCACGAGCTACAAGATCCAGCCAGGAACAAGGATCTTAGTCTGGATCCGAGAACCACGGACGGAAAAACACAGGATGGTTCCGACCACTTGGCTTGTAAGGATCCACTCAACGTCGGTGACACAAAGGAAAGACAGGAAACATGTCGATCTAGATCAATATACAAATTAAAGAATCAATCAATCACTTAATCAATCCGTTTTTGGAGTCAGTTCGCTCCCTCATTAGCAGGAGTTGAATGACAGGAGGGTGCTAACACTGTTGAGTACACAGCCAGGTCAGGGTTCAAAACTTTGGGCACCTCGGCTGTTTTCTTTCACACGTGCTGTGGGGGGTAAGAGACCGAAGCGGGTGGACGGGTGAGTCCCGAACCCACGGGTAAAGGCTTGTTTTCCGCAGGAGGACGAAGCGGGTACAAGAATAGTGTTCACTGTCGGCCAGTCCACATCAGTGTTGTGGGATTGACAGAGTCAAGAGAGCGTGTCATGAGGTCAATGGGAAGAAATAAAAGTGAAAGAAAAAGGTTGTCTGCAGGTTTTGGTTAGTAGTGGCGAACAGTTGAGCTCACGTTTGAGTGTGTGAGTGAGTGAGAGAGAGAGAGAGAAAGAGAGAGAGAGAAAAAATGCAGGTGAAATTCTCAACACAATACAATATCAACTTCATCTTCTCCTTAAGCCTAGTACAAAGGGCAAATTAAATCCTTACAGTACAGTGGTACCTCGGCACTCGATCTACTTTGTTCTCGAGCACTTTGGTTCTCGACAAACGCTCTCGAGAGTATTTTATTTCAGTTAAGACTACTTGCCCGGAATGCGACCATCGCGCTAAGGACCTGCATGACTGGTCAGTGCAGAGAGTTCAACTTATCTTGGTGGTGATGCTGCGCGATACGAAGACGACGACGACGACGACGACGACGATGATATTATTATTTTTACGCACGCACAGAGTCATCATGGCGACCAATAAACTTCCTAACGTTACAAACGAAGAAAAGAGGCAAACATTAAGAAAATTTAATTGAAGGAAAAGAACTTGCTAAGTACGAGAATGGAATACGAGTCTCAAGTATCCATCAATTATGACAGTTATCGACGATATCGAAACATGAAGAGGACATTAAAGCAGCTGATGTAGTGAAAGGAGTAAAAGCGGTTGCAACTTTGAATTGATGTAATTATTACATTGACAGTATTGTATGATCAAACTGAAATGTCCAACGAAACCCATTAGAAGCAAACGTACCCCAGACCCCAAATATACTATGGATAATAACTAGTTAGCTGTTGGTGGATGTCGGAACCAATTAAATACATTTACTTTATTTCTAACTTTAAATAATAGATAAATAATAGAATAGATTTATTTCTCATGGTGGCTTGTGGGATCTGAACCTAGGACAGTCAATCTCCACTATATTGGTGACAGGCTCTAACCCTTGAGCCACCGAACCACCCAAGAAAGAGACAGAGATAGAGAAGGAGAGAGAGACAGAGAAGTTAGAAAGAATCGTATTCTATTCAGTAAATAATCACAGTATTATGATACAGGAATTTCCGCCTGTAAAGTAAGCAGCCCACACGGAACAAGTGTTGACATTGAAAAATAAGAACGATTTGTCCGACATTTCTGCCCCATTGCAGTAGGGACCCTAGGTGCACGTGCACTCCGGCCCCGAGCGCTGTGTGGGGCACGGCATACGTGTTGCCTGAGATCAGCTTCACTCGGACAATGGCGAGTCGAAACAAACAGTCTCAGACGCTACAGGGTGCATGACAAACGGCCAGTTCCGGGTGTCTTTTCCGGGACTCTGATACGGGGAAAGGTCACGACATGGGTCCGTGCGCCATTCTTCCCTCCACAGCCCTAATCCCCTGTAGAGGTCTCATCCACTCGACATTGCTTTCTAAGGTGACTCGGCGATGACCGGCTTACTCACAGAGCCCTCCGACTATGATGTGCCTGGACATCAGCAGGTGGACATGACGGAGACAGCCATGATGTTAGTGCGTGAACTCCGCTCACCCTCTCTTTGTAAAATCAAAAAAGACAAAAATCAAAAAGGGGTTTATATATATATTAACTGGTAGTGGTGGTTGTGGGAGAGGATGGAGATGAAGATAGTTTGTGACCATACGGTCTTCGGGGACTAGGGTGTCAGAAACGCAATTAATCTCTCTGTCCTGCATTCCCCAACGGTCTTAGGAAACGGGTACCCATTGAGCAACTGGGAAATATGAGAAGTACCCTGCATTTCACGGGCATCAAGTCATGCTTTCGGGTTTGCACTCCGCTTCTCTAATGCCTTTTTTAATTGGACGAATGTTAGACACAGTTTTGGTTGCATCAATTTTTTTTCCGCCGAATTCGGTCAATCCTTGGTCCTAGGTTATTTGCTTTGCCACTCTTTATTTATCAGAGGAACTAATTCGAAGTTTTAAGTCAACTACTTGGCAAGAGACTACAAGGATGTCTGGAAGTCTGTCTGTTGCGTGCAAATACACAGCAGCAAAGATGCTTTTTGTTTCAGAGTTAAAAAAAAAAATAAGTTTTTGACGAAGAAAATATAGAAAGAAATCGAGAAAGGAAAGTGTATGTTTACAGCTAGAACTTGATCAATGCACAGACGAAAACGGAGTTGTCTAGTCTTTTGCGTCAGCTAGACCACGTGATCTGAGTCAGCTGTATATCAGAAACTCCATGGAAATAATCCAGGACTGTCTCCTCTATTCCAGAGCTGGCCTCCTTGCCGTCAAGCAGAACGAGGCTTGTAGGTCGTCTTGGACATGGCTGAGAAGGTGAATGACGTGTCGCACGCCCTGGGCCCGGATGCACAGCGTCTCACGCCGCCTGGCGGATAAGTCGTTAAACATCTCGCTAGTGATGCGCCGTGCACCTGGCCCCAGGGGGTCAAAGTCCCTCCCTCCCATCACCAACACACACACCCCCCACACACCTCTCTCCCAGAGTCTCCCAGAAAGCCTCGGGCTCTACTGGCTTGCAAGACAAAGCGAGACCAAAGCCCGTTGTTCTTTAGTGCTTTGTTTACTATGATGGCTGACTGTTTACTGTTTTGCTTGTTGTCTGTCTGTCTTCTATTTCTTCTGCTGCTTTCGAGGTTAAGTGGAAAAGGTATTTATAAACCCCACAGCTTAGTAATATAAATAAACAGATCGCAAAAAGAAAGTGACGAACAAATAAATGTATCAGAGCGCACGGCAAAGCAAATGCTGACAGTAGTGATAAAATTAGACCTGCTGTCATCAAATAACAAAATGACATAACATTTTAAGAAAAGGTAGAGGTTACACCAACAGGTGATCACAAGGACAGAGGAATGTAGGTGGTTCAGCGTGTCAAAGCACGGCGTGTGGTGGGTGTCTATTCGTCTCTGGAAGACCATTCACCGCTGGACTGTCTTGCTTCGGATTGGACAGCACTAACCAAGCTCATTCCCTCCTAATCTCTTTCCCTAACATTCCCCACCATCTTATTCCACCAACAGTACGAAATTGTTGTCGGTGGAAGCACTTCCCTTCGAAACAACACCAACGATGTCTTCCGACGACAGTTAATGTCGCAAAAATCGTTTAGTTAAGAACATGGTCTCACTTGAACAATTACAGACTTTAGTTGCATTTGTTGTGTTGTGTTATTCACTCAGTAAACACCATAAATGATAAAAGTTTTTCAAAAACTGTCAATTCCTAGGAAACTTAATTTGATAAATACATTTTTTTTTTACAAACGCAGCAAAATTAAAATGTTATCGATGTGATACTCGTTCTGTCCTCAAATTTTATCGGCTAATTTTTTTTTTGAACTTTCATTGTTTTATTGTTTTTGCTGAAATGAACAGATTTCCCTATCTTAAGCCTACAAACAGCCTTGACTTTGATCACGTGACCATGATTAACACGTGCTACCTCGCGGGTTTCAATTAGTAGGTCATTTCTCAACCCCCTCGACCCCCCCGCCGTGGACTCAGTACGAGCGCACTTGGGAGGAAAAGACATTCCATTTTATGACATATTTCCTGAATTTTGAATATGCATCCCTACAGTTTGAAGCTCGATGCGGAGCTTGGTGAAATCTGCGAGTATGTCACGTAGATACTCGGGTTTGTCCACGGACAGAAAGGGAAAGTTTTGATGATTAATGTCAGATGATGGAGGCAGGGGTGTGGGTAGGGTTGAGGCTAGAAATAGAGGGATGGAGGAAGATGGTGTGATTGTTTTATTAGTGATCCTTTGTGCTTCATTTATCGGACTCTTGTTGGATTTATTTGTAAAAGGCCCATCTTAATGCTGACAAACACGACATCGAGTTATTAAAAGGGAAGATTTATATGATTATATTTATTTTAATTTTTATGTAATATTTCAGTCAAGGTGGACTACTTAAAATGCACCGAATATACGCCAAGACAGTAGGTGTGATTCTGTTACATTCCGAAACTCGGTTTTATATCGTTTACGAAGGGAAAATTTTCTAATTTCATTGATTAAAAAAATGATCCCTGATTATTTGAAGTTTCTTTTTTTCTTTCAAGAATAATTCGCCCCCAATCGTAGGCGTTCAGTCAGCTGATCAACTTGGCAAACGAACGAACACCTTAACCACATTCAGCTTTACAGGGCATTAAAAAAGGGCAACATAAATAATTAATGTTCTCATTTAGTTTTCCATGCTCTCCTCTAAGGCTTCACTGAGCTTGGCAACATTTAGCCGGCGTGGATCTGCCTCCCTACCCCATCCCAACCGGCCTTCCATTCACACCTCATCGCGAAGGCAAGAGAAAGAACACCATCGACTTCTTTTGTGTCCTGTCTTTTCTTTCTTTCATGGGGGTGGATAAATGGGAACCTGGTTTACTTCACTCACTCCTCTTTGGTGTGTGGGTGTGTGTTCTTTCTTTACTTTGTGCACGTGGCAGTTTATTTTTTAGTGATCTGATTTTTTTTCTATGATTTTTGGATAGTCTTCAGTGTGTATTGACTAAAGCTTGTGAACAATGAAAAGTGAGAGGGAAAATGAAAGGAACAGAAGTGAAAGTCATCAGGGAAGGATGTGTTAGAGACTGAACTTCTCTTGGTGCCAGGTTTTTTTTAAAAATTTTGGTGAGGGGTTTGTCCATCTCTTGTCTAGCTCGCTACAAGGCCAGGTACCATTTAACAGTTGGGTTAGCTCTGCGAATATGTTGTGCATCTCGGATATCGAATCAGCCAGCATCCCCGCGTCGGTCCTTTTCGTTGGTATTCCAATCACTTAGATATCTGCTTCCAAAGACGGACAGACAATTTGATACAATAATAATTATGCTTTAAGTGGCTTAATGGTTACCCAGTCCATGCTAGAGGCGGCTTTAGCAACAGTTAGAAGACCTACAGCTGATCTACAAACCTCATGTGACCTAATAAAACAATGCGTTTACCGGGCGGTGGGAGGGGTTAATCGATTGCATGAAATGTGCAGATGAAATACATCATCTGACTGACAGTTCGTTGCAACAGCGAGGAAGCAGCTGAAATATTTCAGACACAGGAGTCTGGATTTGCTGGAGTAGAGAAGAAGTGTTTCACGTCGTTTTGACAGAAGTAATTAAACCCAAAACCTAAAAATCACGTGAGACGTGAACCAGTTGTTGCGATCGTGCATTCACCCCATCTACCTGTGCACCGATTGAACTAGTGTCTACCCACCCCGCATTCTCAACAGGCGAGCTGAGCGATAGAAAGTGAAGTGGGGCAATGCTCCCTCCTACCCGCCCCCATGTCTGTACGTTATATGATGCTAAGTGGACAATGACCTTTGCCCCCATAGCAAATGACGCTGCTATGGAATCCTGAGGACACGACAAGGACGGCTTCCTTTTCAGCACCCCCACCCAAAACAAAACAAACAAACAAAAACCAAACAAACCAACAACAACAAAAAAACAAAACAACAAATCCCCCCCCCCAAAAAAAAAAAAAAACAAAGGAAAGAAATGGTTGTCGTTCAAAGAAAAGATGATGTACAGAGTCACCGATAAAACTGTTCTTTCTGGCTACTCCAACCAGTCTGGAATAATCCGGGTCACCGCAGTCATCAGGGTTGTCCGCACGCATGCGCGGCCGGCAGGTGTTTGACTTCCGTCTTCCGCGCTGGCGTCTGAATCTGGTAGCGCGCCGGTTCGATACCCGCTTAGCGCAGTAAACTTTCTGCCAGTCGATTCAACAGTCGGTAATGAGTTTCTGAGGCACATAGAGGGTTGGGGAAAACGAGAGAGAGAGAGAGAAGAGATGGAATCGTTCTCACAAAGAAAGCTATCTACAAAACTCAACGTTCATAGAAAGATGTCCACCCGTGACGTCACGCCTGTTTACCTATGGTCCTAGCTCTCATTCGCTTTTGCCTCGACAACGTAAAATGCGTACCAATGTACATTCGTGACGTCAGTGTTTTCGGTCTCGTTCTCTGCATGGTATTGTTTGTGGCTTGTTTTGTGTATGTTATTGTATGTCTGCCTGTTTATGTGTACAATATTGTTTGTTTGCGTCTTTGTGGAAGGGGAAAGGGGATCTTCATACAGATTGTACGAGATACAACTCTACTGAGATCAGCCAGGTCATTGGAAAAAATTGTTGCACTCTTGGTGATCTTTCTCCTTTAAGACGAACATGTTTACACACAGCCGAGGTGGAAAACATTTAAAATATCATCGCCATCTCATGAGATGAAGCCGCGAATTATTTTCTTCTTCTCCTGTTCTCTTTCTATCACACACATACCATCACCACCAGCGGTATCTCTAATTTCTTAAAGATGGGAAAAAACTCAGTTTCTCAGCCTGCTATAGAACTATTAGATTCATGGTCCACTAAGCGTGATACAGCTTGCTGCTAATTTTATTTTATTTCTCTCTTTATTTGTTTTTTGAGCTGCTTTACATTTTTTTACCATTTATTTATTTTACAGCACTATCCGTTTGCCAGTTACTTCTGTGATGTAGCTGTTCCCGTGATCAGTTTAAGAAGAAAAGAAAATGAACTTGTTGACGTCATTGTTGCTGTGTGGATGGCAGTGGCGGTTGGAGGTTGGGAGGGAGACAGTGAACACAGGCATCGTGCCAACACACCTGCTCACACCTCTTGCGGGCGGACATTTTCACACGGACGTGGTCTTCTTCCACCTCTCACCCACCAGCCTCCCCACAACCTCCACAGACAACACCCTCAATCTCAACCTTCCGTTTTCCTCTGCTCTTCCTCCCAGTCGCCCGATGCTGAGAAAGGGAGGAAGGACCGTGCAGCTCCGGGGGGTGGTAGGGGGAAGGGTACGCAATCGTTGCATGCAGAACAGGGCGTGGTGCGAACAAAGATGATATAAAGATCGTTGACTCGGCCGATTTCCTTCATTAAACATTCAGTCTGGCAAGCGGTTATCTCCCTTAGTTTGTCCATGCTCGCGCATTTATTATTAGCGGCCTTCATAGCTCACACTGTGCCATGTAAGAGTATACAATTTGTTGTTATTTGAGTATGTAATTTGCTGTTTGATATAGTTTGATGTTTTTCTACACGTTTCTTCCTGGTTTACTAACTGAAATCACTTTTAGACACACTTTAAAATTCTAGATTTTTAAAAAATGGATTTTTACATTTGTTCTTGTAAGCTTAACATTTGTAGATTTGTTCTTGTAAGCTTAATATTCGTAGACTTGTTTACTGCAATACCATGCAATAAAAGCAAATAGGAAATAAAAGCACACACACAATTTCTTTCAAATTATACATATATACACATAAAAATCCTACAAACATACACAATACTCTAAGATTTCCCCTCTCCAAGATCTTCAGGCATGAAGAGTATACATATCTACAAATATAAATACAGAACACAAAAAGAGCAAAATAAATACAAAAAAAGCTACTTCCACAAGTGACAAAGTAAACTTTAAGGCAAAATAAAAGACAACATTGTAAACATCAGTTTAGCTAATTGTCAAAAATAAGATAATTTGGCGGTTAAATAAATTTGTGGCTATATTTTGATAATTGTGATTTATAGTTATTTCAGTTTAGTTCTTATTAGGCAGTGTAGAGTAACAGACTGTTATTTTTACACACCAAAAAATTGTTTCCAACAGTGTCAGTCAGCAAAAAGATCAGTCGGGTTTGGACTTTGTCTGCATGCACATATTTTAAAATGTTTTGGTGTGTAGATTCCATGATGTATTCATTATGTAAACTTTTCAACACATAATCAATGGCTTTGATATCATTTACATATTTCTCTTTTTCTATAATCAGCTACTTAAAAAAAGGTGCACAAGAAAAGGTGCACAAGAAAAGGTGTATCAAATAAGTATTAAGATTACTGGAAGAAACTTTGATCAGAATGGAAAAAAAATCAAGTGGGCTGTGATGAGTTCATATCTATGTCAGTGAAATTTATAGCTTTGAATTGTGTCTGCATCAACTTATCTGTACAGTTTCTTTTGTGAGACTTTTGTGCTGAGTCTGTCCTTTAGTTTGTTTTTTTTTTTATGGTAACTGGAGGTGTTGGATTAGAAGCATCAAAGAGGGAAGAAACAGCATTCTGATGGGACATTGAACTGAGCGGATTTGAGGTGTTTGCTACACAAAAGTTGGCCCCCAACAAAAAGCACTTTGGCAGTTTTTCCTATTGTCTAGACGGCGGTTATTCCGAACCCCCTTTCTGCATCTGAAATAATGATGATAATTCACTTGTACCAATTATCTCAGCAGGATTATCAACTCACAGTTTCTGCTCTATAACAGACCCAAAAATACATCATTACAAACTGCATTCATGTTATTGACATCAGCTGCTGGTGTCCTGAAATATGACTGGAGCAAAATATATAAATATAAATAAAGACGCAGCAAAAGGCTTCCATGGTGTGGGTCTAAACTGTGATCACAGACAACCCTTGTTTTTCTTTTCAAACAAAAGGAAAACTAAACAAAAACAGAAAGATATATAAAAGGAAGGATGAACAATATATGTGCTGTCTTTACTTTCCTATCAAAAAATTCTGTTTGCCTATTTAGTTTATATCATCAAGCACGGATGCACCTCCCAGACCACTGATGACAAAAGCTGACAGATGCATCCTTAATTCCTAGTCTGATTGAGGATTAAAAAAAAAGACACTTAGTTCCTATAAAGCATGCGATACTAAAATCTTCAAAGTATCAATGAATGAAGCATATTGTACATTTTTACTGTGCTGCTATTGTCGGTAGCATGTTCAGATTCCTTTAGCCTTGAGAATCTTTGAAACAGCATGGAGGAGCAAAGGGTCTGAACTCTGATCTCGTGCTGACGGAATTCCCCGAACTGGGTGGTTTTATTATACAAAGTCTTTGGTTCCAAGAGGTATATATAAATTGACGACCCTCCTTTCTCTCTCTGTATGTGTGCGTGCGCGCCTGTTCACAATATGTTTGCTCTTGTCCCTTTCCCATATCATCTCTTTCCTCCACCTCCCCAAAACAGACTTTTTTCCACGGAGGACGCGCTCCCACCCCACTACCCCACTACCCCCACGGTCGCCACTAAATCCCCGTTCACCGTTAACGACCCTGGCACATCGCTCCCTTCGTAACGACAAGTTAAATCAACGGTGAGAGCAGTCATAAATAATGATAAGCAAATAAATAATCGTGTGTTAGAGGTAGAGGCGCAATTAGCAGCTCGCTGTCTTTAGGCGCACACCGCCCTGTTTGCCCAGCGCTCCCTTTGATCCCCAGTGCTTTATCCCTACCTAGCATGCCGGCCAGCTCTTCTGAGGACTGTTTCTTCTTCTCATCGTCCCTTCTCGCGTTCCTCATCCTGTAACATTTTGTAGCATTGCGTTCCCACTTTTCCCAGTTTTTCCGCACCCCACAAAAAGAGAGAGAGAGAGAAAAAAAAACGAGATACACTTGGGGTAGCAGAATGTGTCTACCCTAGTGTCTATATGTCGGTTTGTGCGTGTATGTGTGTATGTGAAGAGGCGACGAATAGCAGAGCAGGGACATGCACAGTACCTCTCGACAAAGTTCAGCAGAAAATAAACTTCATACATTTTTAAAAATAATTTTTCACCTTAAAGAATAATGTACGAGTTAAGCATTGCTGTCCATCAGTTTCTAGACCCAAGTGACCTCTTCTGGGTCAGAATGGTGTTAACCTAAAAGCTGCGACGTGGTCTGTCCAGGGCATCTCCAGGGCATGGCACAGTGACAGAGATGCGTGCGAAAGGGCAGTTGAAGCTGCAGGATCTCTCTCTACATCACTTTGGCTTATAAAAGCTGAGAAGTGGAAACCTACCTCTCACGGCTTGTAACATGAATAGTGAAAAGTACTGTCCTGTAAAAAGATGTCTAACAGACTGTATAACAGACACATGCGATTGTGTCATGAAGCGATGAGGCAACCAGTCAGGAATTTCTATGTATCATGTCGCGGATATTTCGCTCAGTCACTGAAGAATCGTACGAAGTCCATTAATTAATCATTAGTTGGTCTTCCACCTTGTAAACGAGACCATGACTTTTGATAATAGAGGAAAGACAGGCCGAGGGTTAGTGCGCTGGACTGTGGAGTAAACGATCGCGGTTCAACTCCCGCTCGGGTCTGTCGCTGGAAACTCCCCCACCCCTGCTCACCCAGCAACTATCTTACAGAAGTGGGTATCTAATTATGCTAATTTATGCAAATGAAGCGAGAGGAGAGGGTAAGGCTCTGACTTCCACGGAGATCACTTACTTTCACTGCCACCAAGCTGTGCGACCTTTTATCTTTTCACTTTTATCAACACGAAAGACACGGCTGTAATCCACTTTTAAAACATGAATAGTTTTTTTTTTTAATAATCTGTAACGTAGCAGAACCACTACAAGTCTGCAGGACTAGCTACTGGGCAGAAAAATCTCATCAGAGATGCAATATTTCGGTTAGAATTTGACAAATGTTTCTTCAACAGCGAACACTGCCAGCCCGTTCATGGGCGAAGGAGCAGCGAGACATTAAGCAATCTTCGGCAGATTAAGTTCTCCAGCCCTCGTACAGATTATTGCTGAAAGTGTTTACGTCAGACACGGTGGGTAAAAAAAAATAATAAAAATAAATTTGGCGTTCAAAGAAGAAACCTCAGAAGAAGGGAAAGAAGTAGACATAAAAGATGATGAGGAATGATTAAGAAGGAGGAGAAAGAGACGAGGAGGAGGCAGAGGAAGGAGATCTTATATTCGGCAAATTCTGTATTTTATCGAGAGTTTTTTTCCTCTCCTCCCATACCCCTCTTCCTTTATCAGCTTCAGATTCAGAGGCTACAGTTTACCTGTAGCGCTACAAGGGCAGGCAACTCGCTGGGCAATGCACGTGCACTACGGAGCGCGACAAGCGCGTAAGATGAGAAGGGAGATAACGCGGTGGTATGGCTGGGCGGAGTGGAAGACGGCAGAAGCCGAAATTAAGGAAGATGAAAATGAAGGCGCTCATTTCCCGCTTATTATCAGGCGCAGCACGGAGAACTCGCTTCATCACAGCTCTGAACACGGCGATGTTTATGGCCGTGGGAGAGACTGCTCGCCGGACTGGAGTTGGGGGGTGGACACTCAATTTTCAGAGAGAGAGAGAAAGTGACAGAAACTGGCCCAGAGAGGAAGGACAATCAAAAGGAAGATGGACAGACGTTCAAGGTCATGTCCCTTTACAGTGAACAAATAACATCTGGACCGGATAACATACATTGATGAAACAGAAACAGAGAAAAAGTAGACACAGAAAAAGACAGAGGACGAGAAGTGGCCAGGGGGGACAAGACGGATATCAACAGGAAGATGGACGCACGTGCAAGAATGTATATGTTGAAATAAATAAGTAAACCGGAGGTAAAGAGCAGCTGATACGTGTTCAGTGGCCGCTAGTGAGAGAACGAGCGGGTTAGAAAGATACAAACCCACACTTCATACAAAAGCTGATTCATCTCGCCTGATCAAACGGAAGTTACGTCAACTGTGATAGAAAGATGGAGGCAGAGTTGTGGGAGGGGAGGGCAGGGGCTCTTGTTAGACGGAAATGTTAGACGGAAATGTGTAAACTTGTCACACAACGCTCCCCACCACGTCAGTTGTAATTCTCTCTGTGACTTCTTCCCCCACACCTACCCACACCCACCCTGTCCACCCGACCTCCTCTTTCCATTTCTCTTTTTCCCTTTTTATTATTTAAGTCTCGCTGCTATAAGTGATACAGCCTTGAAGTTTTGGGGTGATTGTTTTATTTTTTCTTTGTTATCATGTACACTTCCTGACAGTTCCTGTCCATGTAGATGGAGGCTGTGAGCCAGCAACACCTAGAGGTTGGCAAGCACAACCTGACCTCAGAATACCCCGGTAGTCACCTGTGGCACCTGGCCAGATGTCAAGAGAAGCTGGGAGAAAAATCAGCCAGCTTGGAGTTGCTGGTCTTTAGGACAAGTCCTGAGATTCGCAATCAACAGCTTTGTCGCCGAATATATTAAAGACTTGTTCATATATTACAGACTTGTTCATATATCAAAGACCTGTTCGTCACAGACACGGATCGCATCGACCAGCGAACTGAGCGAATGTCACGAGGTCACGTGAGACGCCGAGCTCAGGTGTGACATTTGACCCGAACCTCGTAGGTAACTGGATTTCTGGAAGTACTCTTGGACTTTCCTGGGTGGTCTGAGGACAAACTTCATCAGGATTATTTCAAATTAACAATACTTACTCTTTCCACCTGTCATTTTATTGTAAGCTGTTATTAATGCTTCATTTCTGAGTCAAGTTTATTCATGTACGGGGGTCAGTGCAGCGAAATCGCCAAACACGTGTGCTCATAGTTGCCTCTTTCCTAACTTGACTGTTTGACAGCTCATCTTCGACAACGAGGGGAAGGGGTCACGACATTTCGAATGAAGTCGTCACGTGACTCCCCTCCTTTCCTTTCTTATTCCCTTTCGCTCTCTAGTTGATGCACTCTGAAAGTTGTTCCATAAAAAGTTTTAAAAAATATAGAACCATCTATAACAGAACTCAGAAAATAAACATTAAAATACTGTACGTTCCACGGTCAGCTATACCAACTAGATGTAGCCTACGGTATTCAGGTTGACAAAAAGATTATTCCTGCCAAATGTGGCGAGTATCAGGTTTAAGTATGGCTTTCGATAGGTTTCACTCTTTCACACACACACCATGACACTGTTTTATTTAAAAGATGCGGCGATTTTATAAGATCTTTATGTTATTGGGAAGTGGTTTACACTTATTCAAACTGTCATTCGTTACATCTTAATACGCAAGCTATGGTCGGACTATAACAATAAAGTGAGTGGCAGGTAAATATTTATCCATTTTCTCCTCTTCATCTTGTTTTTTTAGACTCTCTCTCTCCCCTTCCCTCCCTCTTTCATGTCTTATGTCTAGCAATTATTACCCGTTAAAAAACTGTTCTTCTGTCATATTTGCAGTAATATGTGCTTAGTCTATAGAGATAATGACTCATATCGGACCTGATCTGCAACAATTTGCGCACTTGTCGGCGCGGCGGCACGACACAAAGTAAACACAAACATGACAAACACACAAACGCAAAATAAGCGATCGTCAGGAACTCTGTAATCAACAGTTCGGACCACTTCAAACAGTTCCGGAATCACCCCCAGCAGTTCTGGCGTCGTGTGCGCCATTGTTGAAACCAATCACCCGAGTCCTCTCCCTCCCCACCCCCCACCTTCCCGCGCACTAGACATCTCTTCGACCTCGTCAGTCACGTGATCGCTGAAGCGTGCGGTCGTTGGTCGGAGAACTAAGTACATTTTTATCCATCTGTCTCGATCGTTACTTTTTAAACAAGTACCTTGAATAAAATATCCATGGCAGTCTAAGGGCATAGCAAGCTAAGAGACAAACTGACCTGGAACCATCCCACCCACCCACCTACGTCACACCCGATCACTTGAGAAATATTTTTGTGCAAGTGGAAATGCACTTCCCACCCACCTACCTTCCCCTCATCCCCATCCACTCTCTTTGCTCTCACCTGGGTTGCGCGAGAGCTCGCGAATCGCATCTTGTCCACACACGAACATTCCAGAAGGGCTATGTCTACCTTCTGAAAATTCTGGACACTTTTATATCTGAACAGAAGGTACAAACGCGCGTGCAGCCCATCCCTTGCACACAACTACTTTTGCCGACATTCTTTCTCCTGAACATCCGTTTCCGCGCACCACAACTCCGTACTTTGAAAACCAAATTAACCAGAGACTGTTGGATGTTGCTTTCTAGTGTTCTCTTAGCTTGCAGGCTGATTCTTCAAAGCAAATGCATGAAAATTAGAAGGGTATGGGGTGGCAGGCAATTCAGGGTGGCTTATTTGACTGCAAGTAGAGTTTTACAGTTTTACAGTTCCACGTCCAGCTCAAAAAGGTTTCTGTAACGCACACAGTCATGAATCATAATTGACGAACGAAACAAGTGCAGGAAAAAAATATTCTGTTCATTAATAGTTTTCAAGGGTTAGGTTTTTGGAAGTCGATGGAAATGGAAATGTTGCCATGGCAGTGAAGACGCTAAGCACCAAATATGTAATGAAATAGAACTTAACGTTTTTCTAACTGTCGGCGTGTTCAACGCGGTTTGGGGAAAAAGAAGGTTCATTTAAAGTTCATATTCCTTCTACTCGAACACCAGCATAATCATATTTACATGATGCTTGATTGCGCCTGATTGTCTGAATGTACTGGAATGAAACGGACGTGAATGGGGAAATATCACGCGAAGGTTATGGTCGTTGAGACACAACAGTACAAAGTCCTTTCGACCATTGTATTTCCCCCCGTGCATCCTTCAGTTTATAAATATCACATTGTGTTTTTGTAGTTTAACTGCGACTGTTACAAAGGTTACGAACTGACCAATGATGAGTTAGTAAAAATTGAATAATAAAACACTGCATGATAAAAAATGTTACTTATTTGCGCGTGCTGGCTGTGTGTGTAACCTCATCAACTGATGTTTATTAACAACAACCACAACCTCAAGGTTTTCTCGGTTAGTATGACATCTTCACGTGTTGGCAGGAGACAACCAGCGTGAGCCAAGGAAGGACCTCTTGCCACTCCTCACGTCTCAACCTCGTGGCTGCTGGAAGAGTGCATGTTCCATCTAGATTGTTCTCAACAGGGAAAGGGACTTCGCCGAATGCCTGACAAACTTTGGCAAAGGTCACAGGAAACCAATGGTTTTTAGTTCGGGACATTGAAATCTTGGTCAAGGTGTTGCGCCAAGTCCTGATTTATTTTTGCCGATACATTTGCCAAACCGGTGTGACAGTGGGACACTTTGGATGTTTGAGGATTCGGCACTTTTTACAGTTAAGAACGGTTTTATAACCGTCATGTGAACATTCTGTCAAACTTTGTCAAAAGTTCGTACTTAGAGATGGGCGCTATTAACTTTCATGCGTTCACCTAAGCCCAAGTCTTGATTTTTTTAACAGGACTGTTTACACACAGAGAGAGAGAACTCTTTATTGCCATCTGGACATAACTGTCAATATCACAAAGTAAAGACAATTTAAAGTAAAAATATGTTATTGTCCGTGGTTGAAAGCTATAGATTCCGACGTGTCTCGTATTTTCATCACCAGTTCTTTTTATATTGAGCATCTAGGTGGACAGTAACATAAATGCTTGTTTGGATATGCGGTCTTTGTTTGTTTGCATACGGTGGTGCTACAGTTTGATTGTTGTCATGTAGCAGTGGGTAGCACCCGAGTTCTCAGTACACTTTATTTGTGTGCGGACTGGACCCTTCAGACATTATTTCCCAGGCGACAAGGTGCACTTTCTCAACAGGGTTATCATCCTGCTTGTTTTTGAAGCATATGAAAGTATACAGCATATGAAGTATAAAGCATATGAACAATAGAATCAAATAATTTAAAACAGTTATATCCTGTACAGCTTTCTTTCCTTTTGCTAACTTGCTCGCTGAAAAGGACAGGACAGGACTCATTGTTGTAACATTACATTTCGCGAGTCCCAAAAACACACAAATATAAATAACCTTCATTTTTTTTCCTTCAGTAGATCATTTTTCCATTGTCCTAAGAAACTGCTCTTTCTAAAAATCATCCCTTTAGAATTTTCACAGTTAATTTTTTAGTTCAAGCTTTTGGCAAGACGAAAGAAGACAATTTATTTGATTTTGAAAACCAATTGGTGAACTTGAAAATATGTCTAAATCATCAGCAAACGCAAGGATGAGCAGTTTCACATGATCAGGACACAGCTGAACACCATGTTTAGTTGTTTAGTACCGACAGATATTTTCTAAGCTATTCATTTATAATAAGTGAAAATAATGTTAAGGTGGCCATTCGCTATTGTAGGGGGCCGAGAGAGCACTGGAAGAAATCAGTGCGTTTGCCTGTTCATTCAAATGCATGCTTTTAATAAATCCTACATTGACATTTTTGCTTGAATACATCAGTGGGACATACAATTAATTAGGGCACTGAACAACAATATGTGCTATACACAGTCGTAAGCTCTTTTTAGGTTCACAAACATGTACTTTGGCAGGTTTACTATGATATTTTTGAGTAACAGCATACAAAGAAAATATAAAGTCTGTTCCTGAATGACCCTTTCTAAAACCTGCTTGGGTTTCTGGTAAAACTTGTTTTTGTTCAAGTCAGTGATATGGTGTTGCATTTTAATCTTAATGAGTAACATTTTCCAACCACAATTAGATGGGAGAAGTCTGCACTTACTGGGACACTCGGGGTCTCCTTTCTTATAAACTGCAACAGTTATAGCTTCCTTCCACATATTCGCACATTGCCCGCTAACAAATAATATTAAATTGATATAGCTAAAAAAACTCACCAACCTGTTTTTCAGCTGAGTTTAGCATTTCTGCTAGCAATTTATGTGTCCTACGCGTTAACTACTTCAGTTTTATGATTTTTTTCGTTTATTCACGTTTTCACGCCTCGTCTTCGTTAATATTCTCGTTAAGTTCTTTTAGTCTAGTCTACTTATCAAAACAAGTGTTATCTACTTCAGTGGTAAGAGTCATCAGCCTGAAAAAATCTTTAAAATGACTTATCCATTCATTTGCAATACTTTCACCAGGTAGACGACTGTCACTTTCACCCAGTCAGGATTTTATTTCTTTCCAAAATAGCTTTAGATTATTAATTCACATTGTCAAACACTCTGCTTTCACTTTTCACAGTCTCCTCTTCTCCTCTGTCACTGGTCTCCGGTACTGATGCCTTGCCTCAGTTTGACACCTGTATCTACGTAAACAAGATGGCGATCTTCTTTACCTGTGCGCACTCGTGATCAAACCCCTCTGCTTCCCTTCTGCGGCAGTCTATGAAAATCTTTTTTCTCAACAGTTCACCAACTGACCAGTCGCTTCGTTCACATTTTGTTCTGTTTCTGAGGACGAATGTGCAAGTTTCCCCGTGTTGAGTGCTACTAACAAAAGATAAACTCTGTCAGCCTCCCACGCTACGTTTTCCATTTGCACGTGGGTTCACTCGGCCTGCTGGTGTCGTGCGGGCAATCAGTGACACGAGTAAATGGTCTGACTCTACATTGTTCTCAACTTTCAGTGATAAAAATATCTCTTCCTTGCACAGTTCATTGGATAAACACAAGTAACCTGACACCAAACCCTGCCTGAGAACTAAATGTTACAGCATAGAAGAATTTACATCCATTAAGTATAGAACATTCAATAACTGACATAAATCGAATAGTTTTTTTTTTACCAAACGTATTAAAATATTATCTAATATTCGTTCGCAACTAATTTCTTCGTATTCAAAACCCTCATGGCATTACCGACACATTAATAATATTGTTTGATAAACCTGTTCGTGCACTCAAGATGATGAAAATTTACTTGAGTATTTCCTCGCCATGACTAAGACCTACAGGATGGTTTAATATGATAGCTTAATAGAAAACAGAATTCGGTAAAGGGATTTAACTATGTTTGGTCTCAGTATGCGTTTCAGTTATATGACATATCAAGAGAGAGAGAGAGATGAAATATTTAGCAAACACACTGTAAACATTGCGTTTCGCTCTAAACCAAGGGCTTCCGCTTTGTTTACTATCCACGGGGTCATGACCTGGAATACATGTTTATCAGTCGATTTGGAAAAGCAAAAAAAAAAAAAACAAAAAAAAAAAAAAACAAAACAACAAAAATTACTTGTATATTCCATCTTTTTAGATTTTATTTTGACAAAGCAAGCAGCTACTACATCTTTCATACCTTTAACATACCTTCTTCATCTTCCCTTTTTTTTAAGCAAAATTCTTGTCTGCCTACTTTGGGTAACCTGAGAACAGAAGTCAGACAGCTCTCTTTACAAAGAAGTTATGCTGACAGATGCCTGTTCATGATTTAGCTTGATTTTGACCGACTCCTCTGGAGTGTGTTTGCGTCGCCTGGTTCCGTTGTTTGTCATTCGCTTAACCTCGCTTTCTAATTGTCGGATCCTGTTATCTGCATTCTAGCGCCGCGCTGCCGTTCCCCCCAACCTCCTCTCCCACCCCTACATTTTCCTGGAGCCGTTGGGGTTCGTGTGGTTGAGAACCGCCTGACTTCTCCCTCCTCTTCGATGCAATTGTTTCCATTCTGCAGGAGTGCTGGCAGGGAGGGATGGCTGGCGGCGGAGTACCTAACTGTATAACCAATTGTATAAGCTCACATTTTTATCTTTCTTCGGCAAACAGTTTTTGCAGTGAAACGTTTACCAAACTTATCTTTATTTCGTCGAGTAATAAGATTCCCCGGTTAAATATTGGTTTGGGTCTCAAAATCCGCGGACGCATTTCGAATGGAATACGTGGAGACGTTTAACCAGCTTCGCTATACACGGTGGCGCAACGGATAGCGCCTGTCAGCTACAGTGAGGGTTGGCTGTCGTAGGTTCGGATCTCGTCTCGGGCATTGTTCTTTTTCTGCATGTGGCATCTGTTTACATGGCTGGCAGCTTTTTGGAAACATTCTAGAGGACCAAAAATAGTATTTGCCAATGGTGCATACATTACTACTACTAGATTGTACATTACTAGTCGCTTGTACTACTCATTACATGTTACATGTACTAATAACTTGTTGTATTCCTCATCTAAAGCTACCTCCAATCTCATTCTTCATAAGGTTTCGAACACGAGAGCACGTGTTAGACGACACGAGTGCACAGTCTGCTGTCTTATAAATTACTTGCCTAGTCACCGCCTTCTTTGAAAGCAAACTGCCTTGACAGAGTGTCTCATCGATACCACTGTCGGCGCTTTAGAAAAAAATGTTTTCATCTCAACCCCATCTTCATCATTTGCATGATCCGAATCTTGACTCAAAGGTTCCCTCCCCCTCCTACGTCCCCACCTACTTTTCCATCGTTAAAACAATGATTCATCCAAATCGAAGCAAAAGCGCAGCGCTGTCAGACCCAGCATACAAAGAAGCGAGAAGACTAGCATCAGCAATCTCTTATTACAATTGAAATTATGTTCTCTGATGTTCTGTCATTTAATTTTTGATCCCTTTTGTTCTTCTTATCAGTTGATTTTTTTTAGTCGACCCTTTGCGTTACCCTACCATCAGAACCCCCGATTCTCAGTTCACATTGACTTTGTTCTTTGCAAGCACCTCTGCACCCACGCACTTGCTGAAAGCTGCTCAAGCCTTTCATCACTCATCCTTCTGTCGACTTATTTTCTAAAAAAAAAATGTCTTATATGAATAACGTAGATTTAGTGTCCCTGCATTTCGAAGTCTTGCAGGGATACTTTCTACTGCAGGTGCGTCGTGGCATCATGTTGAGCTCTTTGATGAGTTCAGCGTTGGTGTGGTCATGTGTACCTTGCGATATGATATTTACATCTTAATTCTTTGATCGATCATTAGCTCGGGAATGAGGCGTGGGAAGATGTCCACGCTGTTGCGATGACCAAGAAACGCGAGGCCAGTCCTCGCTCGATGAGATACCATCATGTTCCCTCCCCTCTGTTAGTGACGTGGAAGGTTTGTCCCCCGATCGTTCAGCTGATTAAGCAACGCGGTCCTTCCGCTGATTAAAAACCTAGTGAACGCAATCAAACATCGCACTTTTTCGTGAGTTTTAACCACTCTCTAACGGACATTTATCAACACGCAGGCTCCCGAACCTCTCCACTCCCCCTCACACAGAGTAAATAAATCCTGAGTCTAGTATTTTGCTACAGAGAGGAATATGTTTTAACAGATGTCAAAGGTGAAACAACAAGCAAACACATCGTCGCGTTTCTCGTCATCCACATCTCCCTCCCGACGCCTTTGTGGCAGTCGACAGCGCGAGCACAGCAGAAACGTCGTCTGCGAGTGCGTGGTTCCGTCGTCCCTCGGCGAGCGTGCGCGTGCGCTCCTTCAGTGCGCAGTATTATAATTTTGTTTCTCCATCCCATCGTTTCAACCCACCCACTCCCCACCCAAACCTCCTCGTGCTGCCTGCCACTTGCTCCAAGAGTTGGGACGTCGCAGCGAGGGTTAACAACGAGGCAGCGCCATCTGGACCGCGCGGGAGGAACGTCAGTGTGGGCAGACCCCCGCGCCAAACGCTGTTACGACTAAATCGTAAAACCATCAGGCCACGCTGGAGGGCCACACAAGATGTACACACCCGTGTGTCTCTGCGACTCACCCCTCCCCATCCCACCCCTCCACCGTAATGCCCGCTTAATTGTTTCATGGCCCAACAGTGTGTCGGCCAATTGACAGTGAAGATATAGCCAGGCAGGTCGAGCAATAAAAGCGATCGACAGGTCGCGAGATACCACTGGCAAATATTAAGGGCCGAGGTGGTGATCTGGCATAGGGGGGATGGGGAAAGGGTGGTGGGTGGGGGGTGGCGTGTGGCACGCACTGCGCGAGATCACGCAAGACGAAAGGGTTCAACATCAGCGACGATAGCTCTTTGATGTGTCCCGCAGCTCCTCCGCCAGCCTCGAGCAGTAAATAATTTGTACGGTGTCACCTGTCGTCAAGGTTACTTATGACATGGGTCAGCGTCACGCAAGGTGGTACAAAGACACTTTACGTCGCTTCATCTATGGGGTAGGGTGGACGGAGAGGTTTGCATGTCCTCCTCAATCACAGCACTCATTCTGCCTCCCCTCCTCCCTCTCTCCCACTAGCAGCCAAGCGTTTGGCTGTTCCAACAACGCATGTGTATACTGGGCTGTCTCAGAGCTTACTCAATGAAATATCATCTGGAAGCAAATGTCTTGCTTGTTCCAAGATGGTATTCTTGAGGGTGGGAAGAGCAGACAAATGGACACCGAAAACAGGGGAGACAAACTGTGAAAAATCTTACAGTCGTACAGGTAGAGGCCCCAGTCCCATTTGGTATCTCCCCAAGAAGTCGAAAACGAACCTAATCATCGCCACAGATGTCAGATCGTCCCAACTGGGCGACCGCATCTCTGATAATGAGAAAGATGGCGATGTTACCACTGGCCGGTGAGTAGGAAGGGCACTCTGACCGCCCGGGGCGCGGGTAGTACCTCTCCCTCGGATGCTGATACAGCAGCTGTCGGACTGGTGCCCACCAAAGTCTAGAGCCTTCAGGCTGTTGTTATCTCCCTAAATCTCCACCACCCGTCCAGGAAAAAACCCAAACCACCCCGAGACACACCCCATCAGCATGTACCTATGTGATGTTTTTAAAAAAAAACTTGTTTTTTTTCCTACTTTTGTAAACCTACCTGTCCTCCAACAAGATAAGGAATAGTAGCGTTGTCTCCTGTACAAAAACACTCCCTTCTGTACGAAGGGCACTCCTTTCTGTACAGGTCCCAGGCCCACTCTGTCCCCCTCCTCCACTCCTTGTGCTCCCACCTCCTCGGTGCCTCGCTTTCAACGAAATCCGACACAAAGGTCACGACTGGAGTCATTAAAAACGGTGCTTGTAGACTCGTGAGCTAGCTCCGTTAACTCTGATTAACACATTAAGCCTTACGATTACTCACACTGGTTACAGTTGTACGTCCGTTTAAAGAGGCGAGGGGTCTGATCCTAACCAACCGTGTAAACAAATCCCGCCTCTGTGCTCGAGCTCGGATACCATATAAGGTGGCACAAAGGCTTTCGGAAAGATCAAAGAAAACCGCCGAGAGGTCAAAATGTACCGACTTTTCCGAAAAGCTACAATTTACACAAAGCTGAAAAAAAAACCCAAACCAAAACAAACCCGAAAAAAAAAAAACAACCTTAACCCATCTTTGGTTTTATGCAAGTATCATTATAGCAGTTTTGCAGAATTAGTTGTGCTGGTAATACGTCTATGCAACCCTCAAAACGCAACATTCCACGCAGTCCGCCTCTTGACCTTTGCGAACACGCCGCTGCCTGCTAGATGGTTGAGATTGTAGATCGGCGGCGAGATCAAAGGGAACGCGCTGAAAACATCTAATTCAGACGCATAACAAGCGTGGTGGCGGCGACGGCCTAGCGCGGCTCACTGCAGCTTTGTTCTTGGTCGAGGGTGCACGCAGTCATGGCTGTGGTCATAATTTAATCTTTCTCCCCCTCTCTTCCCTCCCTCCACCACAACACAACTCTAATGCTGTGCTTTCTCCACAACTTATTGACGTGTTGGAGGTGTTTGTGAGTGCGGAATATTCGTCAAGGAGGGGGAGGGAGTGGAAGGACCGGACAACTCTCACAGAATGCACGCTGTGTCGGAGGGAGGGAGAGAGAGAGCTGCGAGCCAGCCAGCCTGTGAGCAAGACAGAGAGAGAGAATGAGACGACAGGTCGTACGCCGATCTTGTGAGGAAATTTACCCACCGGGCAAGGAAGTTGGTGTTGGTTTCTGTTCAGGCGATTCATTGCTGTGATTCCATGCTTTTAGCTGGAGGTATCAATGCCCACAGTGGCTTGAAATATGAAACACAACAACGAAGTTCTACGAGCGAGGGAACAACATTCTCTCTGTTCCTAAATATATCGGGAACACCGCATGACTAAGTGAGCTTGTAACGAGCGATTTCATTGGCTGTGGAAACGAGTGCTCGACGGTAATTGGATGTTATGAGTTGCCTTTACGTAGTATATTCATGGCGGATTCAAAACGTGTGCTGAGGGTCGTTAATATCCTGTGTAAAAATTAGATCACAGTGGAGAACTTTTGACCATGCCGCATATGAGTTCAGGCGGTTCGGAGGATTTTTACTCTACAGATGAAGTTAAAGTGTACAAGGACGAAGGAAATAAAGACGAGGAAAAACGTTCATCGGAAAACCTCTCGGAGGAAAAGTTGGGTTTAGTCACTGAGACGGAGGAGGTGAGTGCTTGGGTCTCTTCAAACAAATGCCGAGCCTTTGATCTTTTTCGAGGTCGCGCGGGTCCGATTTGCCTAACTGTAGCGCCGGCGCTCCCTTTCATCTGGATTTATTTACGTTGAAACTTTTCTGCTTTGTTGTTTCAGGGTAAAAATTCGTCGAATTATGCGGGATCTAAGGAGGGAAGCGGTCCGCGAGTGGACGATGGTAGGTTGTGTAGAGCTCAGCGGAGCGTGGTACGGGGTTTTGAGCTGACCGAAAGTTGCATGCTTGGTATATGTGAAAAGTCTGAATCTCAGTCTCCATTGTTTGTTTTGCTTGTATAGTGCATCACATCTGCCATTTTATTCCTTTCATCCGAGTTGTTAGTGTTTTCTGCACGCACTTGAGGTATGCCGGGGCGTGCTTTGAAGTATGGAAGTATGCACCTTATATCTTCCCCGGGCCCTTTTGTGCTAGAGCTTGCAGGACAACAGGCTATGGCCAGTCTGCGCAGCAGTCCACATTCTTTACCATTCGCCCCGCCCTCCCGCATCAAGTTGTGCTTTTTTTTTTTTTACCAAAGCATAGTTCAGTAATATTTTTTTAAACGTGCATCTGTTACCTATTCATCAGGAAAGACAGTAGTCAGGCCATGTTGTGGATTAGGAGAAGAAAGGCAGATATGTGTAGGCCGTAGATTTTATTTCAACACAGATGATAACAGGGGTTGTTATTATTCAAAAACATTGTTGTCATGAAACGAAGTCTACATATTTTTTAATGGAATTTTTGACTCAAGATTGTTCAGAGTACTTTTTTTTAAATTTCTAACAGTCTAGGCTTAGAGTATAATTTATATCATTGGAAACAGTTTAGGGTAGAAGTGATTATTAAATATCCATGCTTTTCGTTTTAAAGAAATATTTCATAAAACAGCTGTGATGCACAGATTATGATTAAATGAACAGGCATACTAAAATGTGTAAGAATAGTTACATTCTCAAGATGGTGACTGTCAATCTTCTCAAAGTCAGTACTGTCATTAAAAAAATTTTTTTTAAGGAGATTTGCCCATTTTTTAGCTATAACCAAATATAAATTATTCTAAATTATCTAAATAAACTGATTTTGTATTGGTTGCAACGCACAGATGGCAGTGTTTACTACTTAACTTTTTTAGAACGTGACAGATGTTTTTGCAGTTTAGCTTTGAACAGTTAAGCACGTGCAGCAAATGCTTAAATGTTTTGTGGATTTTCAGTTTTTTTAAGAAAATATAATCAGGGTGTGTTGAGAGGATCAAATTCTAATCAATAACCATGCCATGAAAGGACTTCCAGTTTAGTTTCATTTTTGTATTAAAAATAACATTTTTATTGCTATGGCTGCTGCTGCTCTGATGATTATCTATATTGCAAATACACATGTGGGAACACACACATGCACAGAGAAGATTTAGTTATATGGTGAGAAATAGATAAAAGTGAGGTTGTCATCCATGTCAACAACAATAATTGTATGCCCTCTGTACATTTCCATCGCCATTAGATATAAATTATTAAATTTTATACGTGTGCTAAATGGCAGAACAATATATTTTGCTAAGACTAAAAGCTGTAACAGTAATGATGTAGGTTTGAACAAATTCATAATTTTGATCTTGAACATGATAAATTGTTAGCGTGACAGTTTTTTTTTTTTTTTTTTTTGAGACATAACTCTAGACTCAGATTTGTTTATCATTACAATTATGAACTGGTAAATGGGGACGTGGTTCAAGGAGAAAGGAAAGAAGCTTTGAGAGAGTGCCTGTTGTCCAATTAAAGTAAGTGGAATGCTTTTGTCGAGAACAGAAAAACCCACTATCCTCAATAGGCAGAAAGATGATGGCATATAAGTGCATAAATAGAATTTGCCTGCTTTTTAGCCTTTGTGATTGTATTGTTGGCTGTTCTATTTAAAATATTAGAAACCTTCAGAAATTTGTATGTAAGGGAAAGCTGACAAGTCTCATAACAAATTATCATATTACTTGTTTTGTTTAGGGTTAACATCCAAGTCTCTCTTGACCTCTCAAGTTAGTGTTAGTGAGGCTGCCATTAAATCAAAATTAGATAAAGAAGAGTCCTTGTGCAAAATTTGCATACTATTTTGAAATAAGAAGGTAAAGTCCACATAATTTCACAATCCATTATTTATTTTTGTCTTGGAGATAAGTGCCGTGAGGGAAATTTTTATTTAGCAAGATTTATCTAGAAGATGACATTGATTCAAAACAGAATGAACAGATCAAGTTAGGTCAGAAACCTCCATATGCTAGTTATGTTAACATCACTTTTTAGAAAAATAAAGAGCTGGTGATAGAAAAAAGTGATAGACAAAAGTGATAGACATTTGGCACTTGGGCAGGTATTTCCTTAGGGAATACAGGAACAAAATCTGTTATGTATCCTGTCAACAGCATTAGTAAATATTCTTGAAGTCTTAATAGAGTTTTCCCAAGATTTAATAAGTATATCATTTTGTGTATAAGAGGGAGAGGTGTTTTTGTGATGGTCCGTGCTTTAATAGCTAGTGCTTGATGGGAATTGAAAAATAGCAAATAATCTAGTGTTTCATGATGTAAAGAGCAGGCATCTTCAATCTTCAAATGAACATAAAGTAGGCCTCTATTTTCTGATATGTTACTTTTCAGCACATAATTTTGCTGATGTGACTTATTTAGAGAGCAAAACAAATAATTTTTTGCATTTGTAAAAATGAGAGCCTGCTTCTCTATGTCTTTCAGTAATGTTTCACTCTTTTGTCTTAAATTCCTTCTAAAAAAATCCAAAACACAAAACTCAAAGAAAAGGAAAGAGATGCACAAAATAGCAGAAAGTTGAAAAATATGTAAATGTTTAAATGGAATATCATTGCAAACATTTTAATTACTGATGACTGTTAGATATGATTTCAAAACTAGTCGGAGGCTTCATATTTTATCTTTTCAGAAAATTGCACATATTAAATATGAGAACAACCAGGATTTATATAAAACAATACTTCTGATCATGTAAAGACATGTAAAGAATGTTTCTAAGATTTCTGCTACTTTTTGCAGTTGATTTAACAGTACTGGAATTGCTTATTCTGTAGCTGGATTTTATCTATTGAAACATGCATTAAAATATATAAAGCAAGGAAAGAGTTTCATAATGAATTTTTTAAAACTTTGAAAATATATATATTTATTGTATCTGCAATAGAAAATGAAAAGAGTTAATCGGGAATTTATTAAAGTGAAGACTGTGTTGACTTAAAGTAGGAAAGTATTGTTTGTATTGCGACCAGAAAAACCTTCACATACATAATGTTATGTTTAACATATATGATCTCTTCATGATTGTGTAAAGAAGGTTTGCTCTTGAAGTAAAGAGAAGTCCTTAGCATTTAAATGCAATCATCATTGGTAATGCCAGCAGTCTTCGCAAAGTTATCCTTCATGTCTAAGGTATCATCAAGGAGCTACATTTTTGTTTGACATTTATTCTCCAGCTTGTAGCCCAGCATGTTTTCTTTTATATGTTCTTTGAGGACAATGGGGCAGAGAGCTGTTTTCGCTGATCAGTCAGTTTATTAAAATACCAAAGGGCTGTTGTACTTTCAGGGGGAATCACAAAGAATACTGTTGCTTCTTCAAGAGGGCTGTTTTTCCTTTCTTTTTCCGTTTGTCAGCAAACTCATCTTCACGTATATGCACACACTGTTGTACATACACATTTGCATTGTCTTATAAATAGCTTAATCCATTTTAGGACAAGACATAATCACATACCAAATCATACATGATAACAGCATGCACACACAATTACTTGAATTCACCGTAACATTTGTTTATTCTGCTTCTACTGCTTTAGAGGACTCAAATGCCTTATGTTGTATTTAGTGATGGAACACAAGCCTGGCTTATTTTACAAAATGATTCACTGTTATTAGTGGCCCTATTTTGTTTTTTTAAATAAAATATAGAATTACTTGGAGGTAGACATTTTATTTTGCTCAACATATACCTGTTGGTGCTAGGATATTATCTGTCTTGTGTGGTTATACCAAGAAGCCATTCTTCACATTATTGTTAACGCAGCAGAGTTAGTAAATAAGAAGTTGGGAAGTGTAAATGTATGTGGTTTGTTGGAGGGATCATTGGGTGTGATGTACTCGGCATTACAATACTTAGATTTCGGTGAATTTGAGGGGGGCGGGCGGTCCTATAGCAAAAGTGAAAGTAGCTACTTAAAACAAATTAAAACACTAACAGAAGCGGCAAAAAAAAAAAAAAAGAAAATTTGATTAACAGAATTTGCGCACGAGTTAGATTCTTGGAGGTCGGGAGCCAGTAGCATGGAAATTAGAACAATGTACTCATTGAAAAGCAGCGATAGGTACCCAACATGATCAGTTGTCTTTAACAGTTTAAAATGTCACCACGGATTTGTGTGACTTTAAAAACTTTCTTACAAAAAGCATCCCAACCTCGACAAACGTTTTACCTTAACAGTTTTTTGTCATTGTTCCTCAGCGGCCATGGCGGGGTAGCAGGCTATTCATCTTAGCTTTACACTGTTAGTCGCAAATAGTTTGATGTGTTTGAACACCTGCCTGCTAGCTTTTGATAATGTAGAGGGAACGTGTGTATTCCTTATTTGACCAAGAACGAATTTCATCAGGAACCCAGAGACAAAATGTGCTGCTGTATTTTAAGTGACGGAGTCAGCACGGCAGCGACTCTTGAGATGCTCCTCACATTTTGCTGCAGATCTGCGACGCCGACATCTTGAAACTAAATTTGTAGTTTAGGGATTTTCTTATCCCTGCCTTCTAAAGAGGGCAAGCTATTAAACGCTGTTAACTTTTGACTTCAACCAACGGCTTGTCTTTTCAACTCTTGCATGGCAACAAAGAACTGAGTTTCGCCATGACCTGTGGAGAAGGCTTAGAGAAATCACTCGTTTCAGCCTTGAAGTGTCTAGTGGTGCTGTAGCCTGTGAATGCATTTTTGTTCACTTTTATGAGGTGTCAAGTTTGAGTAGATTTTGTTCCAGCACTTGCAACATGCGCTTACTGGTTAGACCTCTTTTGGCTTGGTAAGTTGGTGCAAGAAAACTTATATAGTCATAGGTATATATATGGTATATATCTTTAGACTTCCAAATAACATGATCTATAGCAGCTTAGTATTGGTGTTATTTTCTATAACTTCCCACTGTGCAGTATGATGTTATACAGACAGTCCCTGACATTCTTGGTCTCTTAATATGTGTGGTACAATACTCTCATGTGTTAAATAATTCAGCCTTACTGTAGGCTAATGTAATTGTTCTGAGCATGTTTATGGTTAATTTAGGGTAAGTTATGACGGTAGGTTAAGTACACTAAACGCATTTTCAACAGTAGGTTTTTCAGTATTCTGATGCATGCATCAGTAGTATGCCTAAATCCATCCAGCCATCGAAAATATTGGGCTTGGTGTAGAACATCTCACTGGGATAACACAAATGCTAAATTAATAATCAAGGCATTCTAAAAATGCTTGTTTCTAATAAAGTAATAGAAACTAAAAGTTCTAGTCCAAAAGGCGTTAAAAGATACTAGACATTTCCAGCAAGAAATGTTATTGTTATGAATTTTTGGACTGTAGAAGGATAAGAAACCCCCCCCCCCCCAAAACTTTAAAAGCAGGATGTGCTTAATGGTGATACAGCAATAGTGATGCAGCGTTGGTCTTTTTGTGGAACATAGGGAGGTCCAGATATGATGAGCTTTTTTTATTGTTGTCCACAATCGTTACATTATCAGCAACTTCATTGGAGATGTATATTTCATAATCTTCAACAAGAATAGATTCCTCCAGGTTGACTGGCAGATGTTGATGTAGAGTTAATTCCATAACATGGCCAGGTTATGTTTGTCATTGTAAGCCATGCTCCTGTCCTCATGTAGATAGAGTGAATAAGGACTATGCCATTATAAGAACTATAATGACTTTGGCAGATTACCATTAATGAATTTTAATTGTGCCATGGTTGCTGTTGTGTTACAAGATTTTCGTCAGTTGTAGTTGCAGTAATTGGTTTGTACGTGGAAAACTAAAAGCTGTTGTAGTTCCTAATTGTATGGACTTAACCAAACTTTATGGCATGCTTTGCATTAGGCATGTCCTTCAGTCCAAGTTCTTGCTAGAGTATTTGTGTGGGAGGTAAAAGGCTTGAGATCATGTATATATCAAGTTAATGATTTTTCTTACAGCTAATGTGTTTGTAAGTTTCTTGTAGTATGTGCTGTTTATATATGTATGATATTTATGGGATCAAACTCTGCTATCTTGAAATTCATTTTCCAGTATGATATCAGGGTGATTGGATTGGCATTAGTTTTTTTTTTAAGTGCTTGTTTGTTTAATTGTTCACCAGCGTGTGTGCTTTTTTAAAAGTATCCACTGTTATTTAGTAAAATGTCATAGAAAATGTAGGGCTATTTTTTAATATCATCTCCAATTAAATAATTTGTTGGCTTGAATTTCACATTTTGACCAAGTATGGCATATTTTACACAATTTCAGTACGAGCAGTTTAATTTGAGTAATAATGAGTAGATAGAAATGTGGTAAATTAGTTTTACACTAATCTCTATTATCTCTATTCCAAATAAAATGTAACTGCAATAAAAAAGCTTTTGATTTTCATATTTTCAAAAACTATAAAATTGGGTAAGAGATGGTAGAGTAGATGATATGTGTTTGGATGTGCTTTTGGAGATTATTGCAATTATATCAATAATCTGTTGGAATTTTACTAGGAGAGTTTTTGCATTGCAGTCACCTATTTTTTTTTTATATATTGGTCACTAATAAACTTAAAATGTTATGGTAGCTTTTAATTTTCCCAAATATATTTTTGGGGTATGTGGGGAGAAGAAGTTAGGAATTCCTTGCTTCCATTTCAGTAATTTCTTAAGCTTTTATTTATAATTTCTTTTTTATGTTCACTACATATTGCTGAATGCAAAAGCACATAATGGCACGGGGGGATAAAATAAGGTAAATAATCAGCCACAACAATAGCTTTATATCTTCTTAACCTGACATTGTGCATGGTTATTTATCTGAAAAATTGATAGATTTGTATCTGTGTTGGGCACACAAAATTACTGTCATTTAATGTCGTGTAAAACATAAATGTTCAGTGAAACAAGTCAGTTCCCCACTCCACTCAACCTCCATGTCAGACAGAATAACCATACATATTTGTTATATATAATATAGAACTAGTGTGTGGAAAAAACATTAAATAGCCAGGTAGTTAACAATATTACGTTTTTTTAACTGCCTTTTTTTCTTTGACAAGTGGTGTTGAGAAAACTTTAGTCACAATAAATCACCATTGAGGCCTGTTAAATCAGGTGTTAGGGCAGTCTGTGTTTGCTGCTATATAATTATAGGTTTTAAAAGAAAGCTATCAACAGCCCAAGTGCAGAGAAAGTATCATAATTATTATGTTTGATGTTAATTTTGTTGCTTATATAATACAGTCTGTTATTGCTTAGATAAAACAGTCCGCAGGTCAAGTGTTTGTCACCAGGTTGCTGCATGTTGTAAGCGATGGGCCTGTGTTCTTTGAGGTGGAGGGTTGTCATTTGTTGCTGTTTTCATTCAGCTACTTTTGGAGACAACAGCTCAGAGGAGCTATTACATCCAATGTGGAGCGCTTCAGCAGTAGACAGGTGGGGTGGGGGGTGGGCACGGAAGAAAGGTGAAGATAAATATTAAGACAGTTGAAAACTCTCGAAAGTGAACACTGTTGGTAACTTAAAATGTATAACAAATGTTCCGTGGAAGGGTTGAGAGTGTTCATAGGAAAGCTTGCGACTAAAGAGTTATATGATTTCTGCTATTGGAAATTTTAAGAAAATGTTCTCTAAATGAGATGCTTGAAAATGGATTGATAGGATGGTGCTAGGGTAAATGACGTTCATTTTAAGTTTAAAAAAAACCTTGTATGGGTAGTGAGTGTGAGAGGGTTTACGCAAATTATCAATTTTCTACATCTTTCCCTTGTGCTGATCGATGCATTAGAAAAAATCTATATTAAAGCACGCTGAAGCCGAGAAAACGCAGCAAATTACAGGAGTAGAGCTCAGAGGGTGAGACGCCAAGTGTCAGTGTCTATATGTATAAAGGTGGCAAGGTGTGAGAACTGGAACCTCATGCCGCGCTGTCAAAGCTTGGCGGCGGCATCTTTGTGTTTAATAGCTGAGGATCCACGCCAGGTGCTATGTCCATATCGTGGGCGCCAGCTCTTGGACGCTTATTGCCATAGACATGGCCGCGCTGTGCCAGTCAAGACTGTGGTCAGAGGTTGTGCACCCACTGACGAACATCAAGACAAAAAAAAAAAAAAAAGTCGCTGAAAGGAAAATTGTGTTCACAGGCCCCCACCCCTTTCCCTTGCAGATGTTGAGGCAAGCACAGACGCATGAAAGGGAAAGGGTTTGGTTCTCAGTGTGTGCGCTGCGCACGCGCATTCCGATCCGGCGAGTCGTTGATAGCCAACGAGATGACGTGGCAAACTGCACGACGAAAGTCTGAGATTGGGAGAAGTGTTTTGACCGTCACGGCGAGTGTGGTCACACACGACTTGTCAGCATGACCTGGGAGGTGCAGAGCTTGCCGTTTGGCACCAGCGAGGACGTGGGCAGCGGCCAGCCATCAGCTGCACCATCGCGCTTTTTGCCGCCATCAACAGTGCAGGCGTGCCACTCTGTGACCACTCATCACTCCTCCCTCCCCTGGGTACCTACACCCCTCCCTTCCCCTGGGTACCTACACCCCTCCCCTCCCCTGGGTACCTACACCCCTCCCTGGCCATCTACACCCTCGGGGAGGGACGAGGCCGGGCGACTGTACACCACCACACACTGGCATCCATGGCCCAACACAACGTGGCTGGCAGGCCAGACCTCCGTGGGGCAGGCAGCAGGCTCCCGATGTGTGTGTGGGTTGGAACGGGGGGCGAGGGGGCATTGATTTAAAAAGCAAAGCCCGTTAAACCTCTCTCATGCCACAGCGACCGCAAAACCTTGGGACAATATTAGGGTGTTGCCGATATGCATTCGAAATCGTGTCTTAAGTCACAATTTTTTCAGAAGTGCGAAGACTTTCAAAAGAGAAGAAAAAAGAAAATTTCATCCCCAACTCAGCCGACCGAGGCTGTATCTGCCTAGGATTAGCAAAAGTCAGACGAATAATCTAACATTTGTAAATATTTTTTTTGCGGTGACTAGGATTATATTTTTTTATTTTTAATCCCAACAGCAGGGGTTTGCCAAAGTGGAGTGTTTGGTTTGTGTATTTTCTCTGCGGCGTGTCCGTTTTCAGCAGGAGGGACATCACGTGACGTGAGACAGCAGGCTGTCGCTGACTTTGCTTGTCTTGTTTGACTTGGAATAATGGCCGGTGTGACAGCGTCATATGTTCACAATTAAAATTCTCCTTTTTTTGCAGGCTAGCATATCAGAGTGGTTTTTTTTTTCTTTCTTATTACCAAGTGCCGCGCGGTCCCGCACCACCATCCCTCTTGCGTTTTGACCAGTTTGGACACCCTCCCCCTTCTCTCTCTCACTCTCACACACGCACGTACAAAAACACGTAGGCAGGTCGGTTGTGTGCACGGTGACACCTTTATGAGCCGCGACAAGACTTGGTGATAAATAACTAAATCGGATCATCATGTTTTATTACGCGGACATTAAAGCTGGAAGCCCAGGGTTTGACTCCAGCTCTCCGTCCAAGTCGCAGCCGACAGCGTTCGCTTGCACTGTATTAAAAATAATCTGTGAAGGGGTCGATCAGACACCGAGAGGGAGGGATGGAGGCAGCAAGGGAGGGATGGAGACACCCAGGGAGGGACGGGAGGCACCGCGTGTCGTGCAGTGGAAGGCAGTGTCACCTCGCTGCAAGAAGGCACCCGCAGTACGACGCTCGTAAGCTGCCGCAGCCAAGAGGCCAGCAGGTACTCGGGGCTGTTTTGGTGGGTGGGATGGGGTGGGGGAGTTCACTGGCGACAGTGATGGAAGCTCAAAGACCACTGTCGATAATACAAATTAGCCCCGACATACGAGCCGACACGTTTACGGAGCCCCGCTCCCCTAATCTCCTGATGGACCAAATGCAGCGATTTTCTTCGGTGATTGGGCGGACTAATTTAATCGAGGTCCGTTTCAGTTGTGTCGCCCCCACAGAGCCTGGCGCTGGATTTTCAGCTGGGCTAGCCTATGGCCACCACGCCGGGATTCCAGAGACATTGCCTCCCGCCTAGCATTTCTGGATGTGAGATAAGCTTTAGTGGTCATAGAACTGATTGAATGTAGGTGGACACAAGCGTCGTGTGGTGATGGGGAATCTCATTACCCCAAGGTGACGTGCTTAGATGTTAGACTGGTAGGGACCTGATAGTGTTTTATGAGCGGTCTGCAAATGTGGCGAGCTAGAGTGATAGTTTTCACATTCGAGGCGCAGGGACCTCAGAAGCTCGGCAAAATAAGCGTTCAAATGTAAGCGTAGAATTAAGGATAAACTGACCAGATTCTACTGCGACAGACGCTCAAAACGTAAATTAAAAAATAATTTACAAAAGACGTAAAAGGAGCGGAGAAAAAGCGCAGGGGAAATACTAGAAGCCACGAGAGGAAAGTGTTGTGTGAGGTCGTGCGAGTGGAGTTAGGGGTATAACTGGCCTTCTAGTAGTGGCGGAGTGCCTTGGTCAGATCGATGCTGGCAATTACCGGCACCATTGTTAAGGTCCTGTTGTGGCATTCCTTTCTTGCGCACCTTCATCCCACGCCGCCTTCCTTCTCTCGTTCCTCCTCCCCTTCCCGCTCCCGTTCCATCCGTAGCGCTCGGTGCCAGCTTTTTTTTTTTGTAGCTGTAAGCTGGGGGTGGGGATGAGGGAGTTGGGGATGTTACGCGTCCACAGAGTTCACCCGAGGGTGCGATACGAGACGCGATAGTGTACAGGTGGTCAAGCCAAATATGCTGTGCAGTCGAGGCGGCACTCAAGTGTCATCGTGCTTGACGGCTGTTGGTCACTCTGCCGGTTATCGAGCCATATTCCTGTCATCTTAACGGAAAAACTGGTCAACAGACATCTGCTCGGGCTCGCAGAGTCGCCGACAAGAGTCGACTTTTGATATGTGGGCACTAGGGCAGTGTGGGGGCGAGGTTGGAGTGGGGCACCCTGATGCACCGTAGTCCGGAGGTAAATTCTTGATACATCGCCGAGATTTTTTGCCTTGGCGGTGGTTGCAGGACAAGGTGTTGGACGGTCGGTCATGGAGGAAGGGGTAGGGGAACGGTGAGCTGTGGGAGGGAGGTGACCGCCAGGTGTGACAGACACACGCACACATAATAGTTCTGAGATCAAAAGGTGAAATGCGCTTTTGAAGTCTTTTGACGCTCTTTCTCTTTTCTCTTTCTTTTATGTTTTTGAAATTCGTTATCTAGACCATCGTAATTGGGTGCATGGGATGATGGAAGGATGAAGAGAAAGGCTTGTGAGAAATGAGCGATAGCTTATTTGGAAATGTGTGCGAACGACCTGTGGTGTGACCTGTGCGGAGTGTCTAGCAGTAAGACACAGCAAACAAGTTATCGGTCACAACCGCGAGTGTCACTGCGACTCAGAAAAGCTGCAGCTCTTCAGCGATTGCTTCCTCCATATCTTTCTCGGGTCATTGGGCAGTCACCATCCATTCCTACCTCCTTCCCCTCGCATTCCGTGGCGTTTTCCCGCCGGAGTCGTGCATGCCTCCCCTCAAACGCACCGGTCACGAAAAATCCCAGGTCCGAGGCGGCGACACTCATCTTAATTGCCAGGACAAATAATCACAGCTTGTACACGTCAACGAGGATGTGAAAGGGAAGAGAAGTGGGGGTCGGGGGCGACGCGACCGTTCCTTTTCTTTGGCAGATGTCGCCACGCATTTTAAAACTGGAGTGCGCATCTCGCGTCGGATGCTGTCTTTGTCGTGATGGTGGATGATGCACTTGACCACTTGACACTGCCCGGCGCACAAAGGGTTTCATTTCCAGGAATGCAGTGCGCCGTGCTGTCCTCTTGTGTTAGACTCTGGTCGCTGTAGCTGGTCTTTCCTCTCTCTCTCCATTTGCTGCTCTTCACCCTGCAATGCGATTGGACCTATGTCTTTTGTAGGCGACGGAGGAAGTTGTACGAGAGTGGACTGAAGTGGTCGAGCATGATTTATTTTCCATTGGCCGGTTTTAAGGCTGTCTCGTGTACGTGTGAGCGTGGACTTTGTGATGCTCAGCTTTTCCTTACACCTTTACATACACGCAGACATATGAATAGGTGCGTGGTTGCAGTCGATGACACGGTGACATGAGTTACTTTGAACGTTGCTATCACCAATGATGGCGTGAAGAACCGAACACAGAGTTCCGTGGAAGAGACCTTGGGCCCAGCGTTGACAAAACTACAAAAACAGATAGGAACGAGAGGTTCGGGAGGGGAAGCGGAGGCGGTTTCACTAGTGTTGATGGCTTGGAGTTTTGAATTGAATGGCTGGAGCTTGGTCGTGTTTATTGATTGCCGTTACGCGCTGGTCACGGGGAATTGGCGTGTTTGTCGTGCAACACCATTTGACAGCAGCCCGGAGGGAGTGGGAGGGAGTTGTGGGGTGGGGTGAGGGTGGGCAGACGAGGGGCACATGTCCCCCGGCGGCCACGGGTAGTAGTAGTAGTGGTGGTGGTGGTGGTGCCATCGGGGTGATGTAGCTGGAGAAGAGAAACAAATTGCTGGAATTCTTACCCCTCCACCCCCTAACACACACACACACCGATTTTTATACCGAGATAGAGAGGTAGCGGACATGACAGTTATAAGTGCCTGACTGTTAATGTCACTTGGCTCATTAGTACGTACGTCGGCATATGGTTTTTTTAAGGTCGATTTTGACAAAATATTAGGAGAAAGCTCTTTGCAGTTCATTCCAAAATTTGGCCTTTTATAGACATTGGTGGTAAATAACTGCTTCTATAAATGCCTTCTCCTTCGTTTGCTCTTTCAAGACTTTTTTTTTTTTTTGAAAGGTAAAGTTGATCAGTGATGGAAGGCAGCATGAAATTTTTAACTTTGATCAGATCGGCAGACATTAGGGAAAAAAAACAAAACAAACAACACTTAGCGAAGGTGGAGAGGAGAGGACGAAGTTCACAGCGACATTGCCAAGTGAGATACAGGAGTAAATCATTCTGTTTTGCTTTCCTACGATTTTGGGAATATATGTCGATAAGTTTGGCAAGGCTTAATAACATTAACACCAAAATAAATGATTTCTATATAGTAATAGTGCTATTTTTTAGGTTTATTTGAAAAAGGAAAGCAAGGATTCATTTCTCTCCTTGCCACCCCAACCCCTAATTTTTGTCTTCTCTACTAATTTAGCCCTCTCTCCTCTCTTCTCTCGTTCTCTCTCTCAAACTTTTCTTTGATGCTAATCAGACAGGAAGCTGGCCGTCAACTTCAAAGCTCTCTGATCGCAGTGTGATAGAGCGTTTTTGGCAGACGGGTGCTTGCGTACCCCGTTATCCCTGGGGCGATAGGAAAAATATATTTAGGATTTTCAATAGTTGAGAAAATTGTATTTATATATATCATTTTAGGGGCTAGAATGCTGTGGTAAAATTTCCCTACATTCAACATGCCGATCAGCCAGGAGGGAACACTAGGCGCACCATGTCCGCGCTGCTCACCCTCGCCCACGTCCCATGTGCGGACAAACGAGAAAAGTTTTTTGGCAGCAAGAGCACAGGAGTTGTTTCCCTTAGATTGGGACGGTTTTTCGGGCGCCGTCCTGTCTGAGGGAGGGATTGGGGTGGCTATCGGATTTTACCGTTCAGCGACGACTCTGAAACGTTAAGAGGCGTCAGCAGATTTGTGATGCCATAATGCCCCAAGTTTTTTGGTTTTTGGTGGGGTCCGTTTATCAACGACAGGAGCTTCTATTTTTAAACCTCTATGTCATTTCTCTCATCATCGGCGGACGGTCGGGTGGCACATGGGTAAAGTGCTAGTCACCCTTTCATTGAGAATCGTGGGTTATGGGTTCAGATCTGTTCAGGGGCATAACGCAGTTTCTTTCTGTATGTGAGACACCTGTTAACAGGGTAGACTAGCCGCCGCATCTGTTGACTCTGTGTAAAGCATCACCAAACAACATGTTTCTGTATGTCACATATTGGCAAGTTTTCTTTGCTTTTTTTTTTGTTTTTGCTGTCATTAGGACCCAGTCCGGAATTTCATAAAACATTCGATTCCATAATATCAGTTTTACTAAAACGAGCGCTATATCCTTGTTGAAGGGTGGATAGGTGAGGAGAGGGGGTTCGCTTAACTACAAATCTTGCATGGGTGCTAGCAGACCTTCTCTTTTTCTATCATAACACTCAATAAGAGTAGAACGTCTCTGTCATAGTTGGCTATAATTCGAAGGTGTCAATGAAAACTGATGGCATGCAGCTCTAAGTCTGCGCGAAAGCCAGAAGCATTCTTGCTGCTCCATAGCCTTTCTGATGGGATGTACCATTCCTCATGCAGTACATCAGGCACAGTATTAGTGTCTGATGCTGTTTTCACACGGCTGAAGCGATGAGCCTGATCGCCTACCTCATCTCGTATCCGAGGGTGTGCATGGAAGTTAGAGGGCAGGATTGGTTTGTCTCAGAAGCTTAGTTAACAGTCAGGTGGGATCTAGTGAAGTAGCAGTGAGCTGCAGGAGACAGTTCTTATTCAAACAAAGCACTTGTCCTTTGAACTTTATAACTAGATACTATCAAGGTAATGAAAGAGCATGTAGGAATAACCAGTCATTTAAAAAAAACAACTAGTGTTTGTTATCAATGAAAACAAAAGTAATTTCAAAACAACAGCCTAAAGCGATCATTGACCACATTTTAGAAAAGCCTGCCCTTTGGTGATCTCTCTCAAGGCTGTTGTTAACTGGGCAAAGAGCTGAAGCTTTAAGCCTCTAAAGTGCCCCACAGTCCATTGTACTGGCAGATGTATTGGGAAACAGGTTTGGAAATAGCTAGTTGACCAGAGCTACAATGTCCCATGAGTTCACCCCACAACCTCAGATTTCCTGTGACCATCACACACAACTTTGCAAAGCATCGAGGATACTTGTCTGGTTAAGAACAGTGTTCACACACACATGCACACAACATGGAGTCTGAATGCTCACACAATTCTGTTTAATTTAATTATTGCATATATGTAAGTGCCTTTCCCAAGCACCACATAGAGTCAGAATGCTTTACGAACAGGCACACAAGCACACATTTTTAGAGTAGGCATCAAATGCATCTTTGTGAACACACACACTTTCTCTGTCTCTCTCATTCTGTGGAGAATGAAGGAGACCACAGTCAGCCCTGTAAACAGGTGTCACATTCAGAGAGAGAGAAAGAGGTATGTGGGAGCAGAGATAACGAACCGGTAACACCAGATTTTCTTTGTGGTGGTGACAGGCGCATTAGCCACTCCACCACCAACTGCCCTTTCATTAATGCATGTATGTGAACAATATTCTTACCAATATTTATAAAAACTCGACCTTTTTTTACCTCTAGGTGTAAGCACTTAAAATGTTATGAACTTGTTTAAAACATTTACCTGTAAGAATTGAGATGAATAGCTAAAACAATGAAAAAGTGATGGGCAGTGTCCCTCAGATATTGATCTCAAGGAGAGTGAGGTTAAAGAAAGTAAATCAGATAAGAAAAAAGGCAGTCTTCTTGTCATTTACATCGTAGATTTATGCATGAACAGATTAGTTTTCTGAGGAATAAAAAGATATCTGATTTGTCCACTGCATATGGTTTGTATCCAGATATTGCTATTTAACACTTTAATTGACACCGTGAATTGTGCGTTTTCCCTTTAGGACCCTTCTTAAAAGGAATATTCATCTCTTGTGTTTATTTTTGAAGATTGTTGATGTCAGTAATCCAGTCCTAAAGGAATCTTTTTCTCTGTACATCAGTCTCAAAGGGTTGTTGATCATTGTGCTCCTGTCATTGGGGGTTGTTGATTGTTGTCTTCACAATCCAACTTTGATGTTGCCATTCTCTTTTGAAAACCTCCAGCCACCTTTTTTTTCGTCATGCCTTTTTTTCTAACAATTTAAGAAGTTTAACGTTTGAAGTTATCAAGATTATTTTACTTATGTTTCAGTCCAAAATGACATTTTGAATTGACTTGAAGTGAGCATTGAAGCGAAGAAACTCTGTTTCTGCTGTCTCAGACAAGACTTGAAAAGGGTTGACACTTTCAACCTTTGCTTGCTGACCCGTCTGTTTACTGATATATGAATAATATGCATGTGCTCTTGTGCCGGGTCAAGTGCTTGTAAATACATCGGCGAACATAGAGAGAGGGCGGGTAGAGAAAGCTGCTGCAATCAGCTGTCTTTATGTGACACTTTTATGAGTCGCTGGTTACAGTTAGCTAAAGTAAGATGAACCTCTTAGAAGTAAGTCGTTGATTATATTGACTGTATAACGATTCATGTCATCAGTATTTACACCGTCCACATCGTCTTCTATTATCTCATAAAACTGGCATTATCAGTCGTATATCGGAGAGCCGACTTTTTAGAAACACGGCAGTGAATGCCTGTTGGCAATGAACTGTCAACCACAGCGAGGCTTCTAGTAGGGATGGAGATGGAAAAATATAACACAAATAACCGAAAGAGCATGCATCCCGTTCTCATCAAACATACATTGGGTTCAAGCCAGATGCTGCCGAGAACCGTATTTTACGTGTCCGTTTTAAAATGATTAGGGAAACTGAAAAAAAAAAAAAAAAAAAATGGGGTATCGGTTTTGCAATTGTGCAAGTCAGGGGAGAAGATAGGTAATATAGTTGTAGGTAGTTGACAAGGCATGCACCTCACTTTCTAATAGTCTTTCTAGTTTGTGGCATCCTTCAGTGGGCCCGTGTCGGGGCAGAACCAGACATCAGGTTGGCCTTAAGTTACCCCAAGCGTCCTTCTGTAAAACAGAGAGTAAAACGAAGGAAAAATAAACTATAAAAGAGGCTCGATTGTTAAAATTGTACGTGGTGTGTTTTACTAATAGTAACAGGTGTGTAGGGAGTCTAAAGGGCTGTGTAAAAACTTTTTTTTTAAAGATACAATCAAAAGAGGGAGCGAAAAGATGCTAAGATTATTTTCTGTGCACTGGTGCACCGACTGCACTTTGTTCGACAAATGACCCCAAGTTTTTGGTGAAAGTGGCAGCAAAGCGCACACAGGAATCTTAGTGGAGGAAATGTGGAAGATTTTGCCCACCCCCTTGTTGCCACGGTGCCAGCGACAGCCTCTTTCATAGCAGTTGAATGTTGCTGTGCCTCTCCGCATTGTGTCGGTGTTCTCACCCTTTGCCCCCGTTGCGGTCGTCATGTTTTCGGTGCCTGCGATCAGATCCCACTCTGAGCTCGCTGGAGATGCGGTGCTGGACGAGCAGAAAGGCTGCTGAGGTGCGCCGATGAGAATCCTGACGGTGACGGCGCGACGCTCTCATGGCGCCACGTGCGGCGACGTACAGGTGCGGGACGCGCAGACCTGCTCCTTGATGGGGACGCTGATTGATCACGTGATAGCAAGATGCACGCAGTTTTGTTAAGTGGACACACGAACAGGGGAAAGTCGCTGTTTAAAAAAAAAACTTTCCCCGGGATTAGGATTTGTTGATAATGATGATGATGGTGGTGATGGATGGGCGGTAAACTGGTAGAGATGGTAATGATATGTTTGCGGTTTACCACAGGTTTGCCATTGCCAACTTTATTGACTCTGTCGGGGACTTGAATTGATCGACGATTTCTTTCTTTCATTATCTGTAACCTTTTGATGAGATGCAAGTGGTATTTTCTAGCACAAGCTTACTTCGATTAACACACACACACTTATCTTTTATATATATATTAGAAGATATCATCTAGATATAAAAGATATTTGCTTGACTGGTGATGCTTATTTTTTAAATATTTTTTGCAGACAAAACAGCCGGAGCACCTGGACCGGTCCCACCACAAGGATCCATGGGATTTTTCCTCCCACCCTACGCCCCCTACCCCAACGGGGTGAGTAGTGCTTCATTTGTGTTTATGAGAGACCAACAAGTATTGATAAAACGGTTTGTATCTCAGATTAGGCTGGGAAATAAATAACTCCATCAGTAAGCCCTCGTTTAAAAACCTAACAACAAAAAATTGCGAGAGTGTTACTGATCGTCTTAGCAGCTATCTTGCCGACTATTTCTGTCCCATTGCCCCTACTTTGGTAGTGTGGAGAGTGTGACCAGTGGCCATCTCAGCACGTCTCTACGCGCTACGGGGAATGGATATCGTGAAGCAGTCGGCAGTGATGCTTATATATATATGAATATTATTATCGGCTAAGCGTTAGCTAGCCAGCTAGGCCAAACCAAGTACTGTGCGCCTGGTCATAGCTGGCGTTACACTGTCTTCCAGGCTAGCACAGAGGTAACTCCCTTACCACCAGGATATCATTCGAACTTTCGTTTGTTGACAACTGCTCGGATAAGGCATGTAAACCGCACCTGCGAAGTCTTTGCGCCATTAAAGCTTAATGTAAGCGTTGGGCGATCAAGATGGCCTCGTCGGCAAACAAGTATCCACGGCCAGAATAAAATGCAGTTTTCAACGAAGGCGTAGATAAGAAAATAAGAAAAGGAAGAGTCTCCAGGAAGGAAAGAGGAAAAGATGAAGAAGAGAGACTACTCTCAGCTGAGGAAAGAACATTTTTACTCCCTCTCCTATCCCCACTGCCTACCAACCAGACTAATTTAAATCAGTCACACACTACTGGAGTGAAGTTTCGGCGAAAAAACAGGACAGTCCGCTTTGTTGTTTCATCGCATCGAAATAAAAACTTTTTTTTTTCATCCTGCCGAAACACAATGCTCCTTGAATAACATCACCCGACCTTTCTTTTCGTATCACTGTGAAAGCTCCACGATCCTTGAATAAGAACGTTTTCCCTCCTTTTTTTCTTTCTTTGTAATCGAGGCAGCCGTGTATAATCTGTTGTTGTAGGCAGTATTAACAAGGACCCGACAACTACTTGGTTAAAAAGAGCGCGCTGAGTGTTGACACTAAACATTCTGTTTGTCAGACCGCACTCAGTGTCGACACTAGCATACTGTTAGATGATGTGCAGCTGGTCCTCTGCCTCAGCCATCGACGTGTGACCAGGGGTGGAAGCGGAGAGAGGATGGATGAACTGAGTCGCAAGTGAGTTGGCGACGCTCCTTCAGATGCAACAGATGCAGTTTTCTTCCTGGGTGGGTGCAAGTGGTTGTGTGTATGTGTATATTATAGGATCGAAGATTCTGGAAGGCTGTGACAGAAACCCGAAGCGGCTGGGCGTGATCTTTCGGTCTAGCGATGCTCTGGGCGAGCTGGGTGCGACAAGTGTGTGATGCTCATCGACTTGCAGTTGATGGCGGTGGTGTGGTGTAGAGAGCACCAGGTGCAGTGGTGTGGCACTAGTAACCATAGCAGATAACGGCTGTGTGGTCGCCAGTCTTTAAGCCGTGGCAGCAGATGGTGTGTGTGTGAGAGAGAGAGAGCAATGTTACAAGCGAGTTGCGTGTGCGTTCATCTATAAAAGGTTGCGATATGATAAAAGTCAGGTGAGCTCAATTACTGAAAATGAGTTTCGTGAGTTCTCTTCCCACTCATCCCGAGGCGTTTGTTTATGGTATTGACTGACTACTAAGGAGCGATTTATTAGTTTTGGTCTTATCGTAATTTTTGTAAAATACTGTTTTTTTTAAATATTTTAATTTCGTCTTGTAAAACATGTTCTGCTTCTTTTAACTCATGCGTAATATATCTCTCGCTCTGTGATACACACAATTGGGTTGTAAACTATGTATTGTATGGATCATCAGCGCTTTTCCTTACATTTGGCTTCTTGGACAGAGGCTGCTGTTAATATCCGGTGGTTCAGCAGCCAGGTCTCGCTTTTGGCGAAATACGTGTAATGTCGTTGACTCAAACCTCGATAACAAAGCATAAAATCTACGGTGTGAAATGTCGCCCACCTCGGGTATGAACCCGGTTATCAGTTGCCGCAGCGGCCAGTGTGCTGTTGACCTTGATTGCTGATTGGTCGGATTACTTCGGGTATTTTCGCTTCGAACACCGTCAGCCAATAGTATTCACTGAGACAATGCTTTCCTAGTCTTTCTCTGGGGAAACGACGACGACGTCTGAATTTGAAAGCACGCCACTACCCGGTTCGATTCCCGTTTGACGGAGTATTCTCCGTGATTGACCCAGCCATGGAATGACTTCGTAGAGGGTTGGCGAAAGTAAGGCATCGACGGAGAGATGGACACTTCGTCACTCCCTTCACAAAAAAGCTGGCCGCGAGATAAGTAGGTTGTCTTAATACCCACTTTCAACGACGTAAGGTCACGAGACTACCTTACATTCCTCCCTCACCTCCATCCTTTCAAACACGTTCTGCTGCTACTACGAGTACTACTTTAAAAGTTAATCTGGAGCCTGTGACTTACCTTCATACGAAAACGCGATTTAGCATACTTTTTTTGTTTTTGTTTTTGTTTTTTTCTAGATGGAGGCATGAAATCCAACACCAGTTTTTCGCGTATTCGGCAATTTAATCGGACATACAGACGATTATATACCCGTACTCGCTTGGACAGTTTACCCCATTGGTGTCATAGCTTGATATGGCAGTGTAGGAGAAACTGGAGAATGCCATGTGCTGTTCGTCTGTCGAGGGTCTAGTCATGGACTGTCACAGGCAGATTTTTCGTCTCCCTTCCACCCTCTCCACCCCTCACCTCCCCAAAAAAAAGTACAAGGCGGCAGACGCGGCAGCTGCGCGGTTGCCTAACAAGCAAGAGACGATAACGCGGCAGGTGTTTCCACTTATCGGATTCTCTCCCGCAAATATTAAAGAACGAAGATACTAAATAAAACTTGAAGATATCCAGTTGCCTTGGCAACGCGAACTTCTGGTTTGACTGATGGGAGGACCGTTGGGGAAAGCAGTATGCGAACCTCTGCTTCCCGCCAACCCCCGAACTTCACTAACTGTGGCCTGGCCGTTACACCATCGATGTCTAAGACAAGTTTATTATCAACACCTTGAGAACGATGGGGGTCGGGAGTTGTTTTTTTTGTGTAACCAACTAGGCGTAATTATAACCAGTCGCAACGGACAGGTGCAATCACATGATGAATGTGACGGGGGGCCGCGACTGCTTACGTCCTGCGAGGTGTTAATATTACCACCCAGCTGTAATTGTAGCTTGTTGGAGGATCTCATTCAGCGGATCTCTACCCCTTAACTCTGTGCTCACCTGTCCCTGTATGATGAGAAACTTTAGTAATGCTGTGACAGATGGGACTTGTGTGACCTAGGTCTGCAATAGCACACGACTTGTGTTTCCTGGCTTCAGTCGAGTCCATTTCTGCCAGATGTGGTGGGAGACGTGTGAGAGACTTCGTCGCTGATGAAGATTTGAGGAATGAAAAGCAGGGACTGCGGGAGCAGATAATTCACAAAAGAGCATCATATCATACTCAGAACTGCTTCGGTACCACCTTTCATCTTAGAAGTTACTTGTTAAACGTATACTTACAAAATTACAGCGCACACTTAGGTGTTTGGCAGAGATTCCATTGCACCGATCACTAATCAAAAGTAAAACTACTCGGAGAAATGCTTTTTTAAAATAAAAAGTACTTCCTCGATGGTCAACCCCTGACCAGGGTACATTGGAGAGTTACAGTCTATGACATAAGACGGTGTGGCCTTCGAGTCCTAAAGTGATGACTCCTGCTCGAGCTTAGTTTTACTTTGTTATCACCCCTTCCTCTTTCTTTCCGCCCAGTCGAGTTCAAATTTATACTACACTCGAGCGTTGGGTTATCTAATCAGATGGAATTAGTGAAGAATTAACTTTCGCACGGGTCAGCTCGTACGTCCTGAATGGCAAAACACGGGCTTCTTCCAAGGAAGGGAACAGTTGGAGTTCCACCGGAGATAACAAGCATGACTTGTCGTCCTTTCTGTTTTTTGGGCGAGTTGGACGTTTAATAGAGGAGGGTGGGGTTAGAAAATAAAGAAAGAGAAGGGGGGTGCGAACTTCAAGTTTTTGCACAAGAATGAGCACCAACATATTTATTCAAGTGCCTAATTCACAAGACTCCCGACGCCACGTATCCACCATCACAATAGCCATGCAGTATAATAGTTCCTGTGCTGGGTGCTAGTTACCAACAAGCACTCACACCTGTCCAATGGAATATTTGGACTCTACTGAGCAGAAAGTAGGTGAAAAGCGAAGAAGCTGGAGGGGTGGGGATTCTTATCTAGCTTCCAACTTAAATGAAAGCGAACTGCTTCATTTTGCTTAAAATTTGAGCCTGTTTCCGCCGGTTAAGAGTTTTTATTTTAGAGAAGTACACTATATTTATTAAAGCGATGTATACATGGTAGATTCACTTCTTGGACAGTGCAGTTACAGCTTCACCTACTTCAGTCGCTGAACCAAGTCTTGCATAGGTTGCCTGAGCAGTGCAAAGATGGCCTAGTCCCACCATCAGCCACCTAGCGTTTATAGCCGGCAGAAGATTCTGGAAGCCGTCAGTAAACGACTTGAGCAGGACGCTGATAAAGTCTTGAAATGTCCTACTCGATTGGCCACGAAATCCTTGCCACTTGATATTATTTACGCCTTACCGAGAGCATTTAAACCTTCGGTTGTTAAAAAAACAAAAAAGTTGATTTTTGTGCTGGACCCGCACAATCCACCTTAAGTCCGAGTCGTTTAATGCCGCCTTTTTTTTCTTTCTTAGCTGGCTAGGCCGCATTGTCTGGGCAAACCATGCACAACTTTTTGTTGAAGAAGGTTCCAAGCTTGCGGGCATCGGAGAAGAACTTGTATAATAGCTCATTTTTACTCCATCCTATTTTGCTTCGCCGCTTAGATTGGCAGACGCAGTGATTTTGTGCAAAACGACCTGTAAATTTGGTTTTGAAGGATTTTATTTTCCTTTGAGAATTTGACAATAAACTGAAAGACCAGAGTGGTGTCTAGGAGTTGGGACCAACGTCATGGCGCGTGTCACGCGTCTGTGGTACAGCCAGAGATGTTTATTGTTGTTCATCTTGTGGCACTCGTCCCCGATGAGCAGACATTGCAAGGCCGCGTAAAGATCAACATCAAGACAAGCAAGTTACCTTTCACTGGGGCTTGATTGCTATTGTATATATGCATTTAAAAGCCATGGAGATAAAGTCCACGCGTGGATTTTTAAAATAAATGTGTTCTGATAGGGGTGACAGTTTGATGGAGACAAAATAAACTATAAAACCTCATAGATGTGTCTGAATGTGAGCGTTTTGTGTGGAGAAAGTGATAACCGTTAGGCGACATTATCCTGAGAGAGTTCTAAACTGTGTTTTAAAACATTTTAAATAGGTTTAAGACCACGAACCAGTACAACAAACCCAGACTTTCAGAAGAACATGGAGCAAGGATGCTCAGCTACTGCTGAAATACTACGGCGTCTTCATAGAATTATAACCCACCACTAAAACACACCATAACACCCTGTAATTATAAGAAAGAAAAAGTATATAAAATAAAACAAACGCATGCAAGTTTTTTTTATTTTATAAATTAATATAAACATAAATCCTTTCATTGCATATGTAAAATACTTCGTTTTCAAAAATTCTGATAACTGTCATCTAACATTTTAAAAAAAGTCGTACCCATTCATTTTATCACGACTATTTTCTTACAACTAAAAAAGAGGAGTGTGAGTTGAACATCATGCAGATTCATGCTATTTATCCAACCCTGACCAGAACTTGCATGGATGTATTCGTCTTTGGGGAGGTCGCAGATAAAGTTTGGTTTTCGAATTTTGCTCTTGTGTAACCTTATTTTACTTGTTCCCGGATACCGTTAGCACCAAACTATAAATAATCTATTACTTTTATTTAGAGGGCATCAAATATAGGAGATCGAGAGAGAGAGAGGGGGGGGGGGGGGTTGGCGGTTGGCACTGCTTATCCCTCTTCCCTAGAAACGGTTGGCCGTGACCTAGTCACCACTGCTCTTTGATCTGGTTCAGAGGCTGCTGAAGGCTGCAAGTCGCATGGGTAGAACGAAAGGCGATGTCTAGGGATGAACAGTTGTCTGGGTATAGTCTGGGTATAGTAGACTCTTGGCACATAGTTGCGTGCAAATGATTGACGGATGTCTGCATGTGAAAGTTGCATGGATTAGCAGACATTACTGTGGTTTTATTTCTCGAAATCAGCCCAGATCACAGTATGTGTTGTACATTGTTTTCTTTCTATCATATTTATTTCTTGTTTGATCATTTTTCCCATACATTTTAAAGTAAACTTTCGAAGGAAGATATTTATATTATAGTTGTACTTTAAAACAAAAACTCGTTTCAGATGTTGATTAAGCGCATAATCTGGTTATTCTCCAGTACACGATCGGACGTGTGTTCTACTTCCACCCAGACCACCATCCATGTCCAAACATCCTCTCTGGTAACAGCGGCACCATCCGACCACACCTATTATTTTTGCTAGTCATATAAATATAGCTTAGTGCGCCGAAGTTGTTTAGCGGGCTGGATACCCTTGAAATCTGTATAAATCCACACCGTTTGTCCATTCCCCACAAAATTTGACAGGAATATTCCTGTCGATAATGGAGCGGTCATGGGCTGTTGTTGATTAACGTGCGTTGCCTCGGGCGTGTTTTTTAAATGTTTCCCCCATCTTCCCGTAACCATTGTCCAAATAAAAACAAATACTACCCAGAAGATATTGCGACGTACCCACCAAAACAAGCGTGGACAGGGTCGTAATTTGAGACGGTGCCAGAGAGAGAGAGATGCCGCTTCGTCGTTCACTCGATGCCGAACATGAGCTGTCAACCTGTCAGGTTAGGGAAGGGGCATTCATAGTACAGGCGTTTCATTGATGCTACGTTGACACCGCGCTCGAATAAGTTGAAGTGAAGCAGTAGATCCAAAGTTGACAACAAATAACGGCTGGAAGAGTTTATGGCGGCATTCAACCCGGGCTTGTTACATGTATTAATCAGACTGATATAAATTATAAGAGATCGCTGTTCCTAAGATTGAATACCGTAGATGGCAGGGACATGGACATGCGTAGAAAGAGTAGATATTTATGATGTAATGTTGATAGGTAATGTATAATAGGTTGATGTTAAAGTTGCATTCAATGGGAGAATTGGAACCTATTCTATTTGGACTTGTTTTATCCTGGCGTCACAAGTGAAAATTTGGAGGGTTTGTGTGTTCCTGAAAGACTTTTTTTAAAAAAAGAGTTAGCATCTCCTAGTTCAGTTTCATAATTTGAAAAAAAGTATCTAGTAGGCCCTTGAAAAAAAAAAAAGAGAGACATTTAGTGGAAGGGTGTGGTGGAAGTTTCCCCACATTTTTCGAAAGCTGTTTTCTGTGGGGTAAAGCAGTTGATGAAAATAAGGAACTTTACACGAGTAGTTACATAGTGTGCTGCGGACATTCCTTAGTAGCTGGTCACTACTGGTCCGGGGTTAGGTGTGGACGACATGAAGGATGTAAAGAAGGTTGCAAAGGAGCCACGAAGAACCCGAAAACACATTTTGCCAGAAGTGCAATTGAAGCGTCTGGTTTCCATGGAGAATACGAAAGAGCTCAGTATAAGCAGTGGAGGTGGGGACTTAGGTGGTATTGTGTTCACATTCCCGAAAAGTTTTGTAACAACAACTGATCGAAGTGATGATGCCGAAGCTATAGCAGCGGATTTAGAGGGCAAGGACAGTTACCTCCTTGTTTAGATTACGAGGATGTCCTCCACCACCATAGACCTACTCGCACATCCCATGGGTATTGTAGTGCTAAGATCAGGCACCGACTGGTGCAGCTGGAGAGATTTTTGCACAGGAACCACCGTCGTTGAAAAGCAGGAACAGGCGGCGATCGTGAATTGGGGGAATGGGAGATGTCGGAGTGCACGGCTCAGTTACTCGTTGCACCGCATTAAAGACTGGAGGACATGTGCAGAGCCGATGGCGAAGAGTACTGGAGCAGAAAACTCCACCAATTTGAAAGAATCCCGGAGACACAATGTAAAGCCAAGGCAAAGTTGCTCGACAACCAAAATTTCAGAGGCAGACTCGTGGTCTCCATCTGCCGCTGGCTGTCCTGCGACTCGCAAGGCCTGCGTTTGCTTCCCACGCGCCTGGAGACGTGCGATCGTCGGGGATGTACATGCATGCAGCAGTGCGGCGAGGCGGGGTGGGCGGGTGGCAGATGCTTTACGCCGAGCCAGCAAGTAGGGCTACATCACGGCCAAGCACCCGATCTTTTACATATGTGCCACATGCAGCGATACCACTGTGGTTGCTGGCCACAGAAAGTAAATACTGACCGGCCAGAACGTTGAGACTGGCTGAAAGTTTCAAAGAACGGAATGATACCCGAGAAAAGTGACCAGTTTTTTTTTCTTCCTTTTGTTAGCTACAGAGATGGCTGTTCATAGGACAAATCCTCTTTTTACAATAGCTTATTCTCTGTATGGGAGTGGGGAGAGGACGGCTGTGCTTGCTGGGTTGCCGCCACCCGACAGCTGCCTAGGTGAGTATATTGCATCACCGGCAGGAGGCAGCCAGGCCGCCTGGCGTACGAATGGCCTAATGGATATTTAGTGAGGTGTTCTTAATCCGGCCCCTCGGTCGGGGGGACAAGCGGCCAAGGTCAGGTGTCAACGTGCAGGTTTGGTTGCAGATAACTTGGGCCGTGTCAGGGATCAGGGCCGCGGACAAGTGCAGGTTAATGGCAGGTTGAGAGTGCCACAGAATTACTAACCCTCTCCAGGCGCCGAGTGGCAAAAGGAAGAGAAGGTGTGCGAAGGAAGGGGGGGGAGGGGCCGTGCTGGGGGGTAAAGCACGCAGGGGAAGGTGGGGGATTCGCATGCCAAGTTGACACGTGAAAGGAGAGGCCGGCAGCATTGACAGGGAATGCCGGGCCGCAAACACTATCTTGTGTGCGCGAGGCGCTGGTGGGTGGCTTGCTTGATTACCTGGTCAGGCCACGCATCCTGTCCCGCTCACTTTTTATGGCGGCATTGTGCTTGTCTCCCCGCATGCATCTCCTCAGACGGACGGGTGGCGGTGGGGGTTGTCTTTTGCCGCCGGACAAAAGCGCGGGAGGGGCGGAGCCTTTCGCCAAGTCGGCGAGGACTCGGTGGCACCCCGGGTCGTAACCTTCACGGTGGCGGCAGGCGGCACAGCCAAACCGGCGAGCGGACCGCGCGCCTCCCCGTCAGGCTTGCCGCGCGGCGTTGCGTGCACGTGTTGGGGCACGCGCCCTGCCAAGACGTTGACCAGTATTTTCTCGGTGGCTTGATGCTTGGAGCTCGACAACGATAGCGTGACATTCACGGCGCCTTTGCGCTTTGACTGCGTAAAGTTATGACGGGAAGATGGTGTGCAGGTCTACATAAATGTGGAGCCCATCCTTATCTTTTAACGTTGCCTAGCTCCGAGGTGGTCCCCCCCTCACCCGACTACCCTCAGAATGTGGTGAACATCTGTCAAGCGTTATTGTAACTAATGTCAACCTTCATTTTTGTCTTGGGTGGAGCAGTGTCAGCCTCAAGTTTTTGAGGGGATTTACTAGCCATTTCGACGTATTAGTCTTTTATTTCCGTCTTCCTTTCTCATCCTTTCGACCCTTTTCCCTTCATTCCTCCACCCCATAGCTCTAAGCGTCCACTTTTGTTTGATTTTAGCACCGGCAGGGGAGCACATCTTTGCCAGCTTTTCCCCCCACGAGAGTCAAGTGATTGTGACATTTTCACCCGTTTATTGTTCTTTCCTTCTTCATTTGTGCGGTTGTGAAGAGAGCGCAAGTAAAACCCGCGGTGTGTTTATTTTAAGGTATGCCCTTTGACCCCCTACCTCATCTTTGTAGCTTGGTCTGTAGATTGGCAGGCAGGGGCAATGGCCAGCGGTCGCCCGTGAGTTCTCGGGCCCATCTAGTGATATCTGTGTCTATGGACGGTGGTGTTGTCTGTCACATCTGTGACGAAGTGCGTGTAGGTTCTTCCACCCGACTCCCAGAAAGTGAAGCAGGGCCTGTCTTGAGGTCTTCCAGTCGTCGTTGCTGTTCCCGGCTATGGCGGGGGACTGCTGTTGTATGTGTTGGTGTTGGTGTTGGCGTGTTTCTGTGCAGGTGTGGCCGCCGGCTTGTGTCGTAAAACTTAAGAGTTTTTGTAATTTTCATTTTCTTTTGTGTTTTAATGGAAAACCGTTAATGTCAGTTGAAGCGGTCACGGGGGTTGAAGGACAGGCGTTAAATTTGTGTGACAATCAATAAATTCATGAAGTTGTTCACCTTAGAGGACGGTGCGTTAGTTTAAATTCTCAAATGCCTTTCAGGCCAGTTTTCGGCTGATAGAAATGGAGGTGACGTGTAGCTCGGCCAGGAGCTTGACCATTGCTGCACTGCACCAGTTGCATCGCCATGTCAGCATAGTCGTCATCGTTGTATACTAGTCAGCATAAATTTAAATTTTGCATTCTATCGCTGGTTGAATAAGACTGGGCCGATGGACCACCAATTCCCGCACGTTAGCAGATTACTTGCGACGCGCATGCGCTAAGGTATCTCGTCTTTGCGATGTTTCTCGAAGCAGTGCATCACAGAGCCACGGTTGTAATTATTTTTGAGATGCTAGGCACTAACTGTGCGATTCCTGGCTGCTCTGCATGCAAAGGTCGAAACAAAGGTTTGTTATTTCTCCACACGCGAGGACCAGACAATCAAGATTACGAGAAAGTTCTTGTGAGACCTGTGAACTGTTGTGATCCTAGCTTCAACCTGGGACGTTGAATAGATGGGCCACGTTCTAGAAAATAGAGATTAGGGAATTAAAGTAGGTTTACGATAAACTTTTTTATTTTGAATGCATTTCTTTCAGGTCATTAATTCCATGTGAGGAGCATTGCTTATAAAATATTTTACGTTTAAATATATTCTTCCAAATGTTTTTTACTCTGTTCCACTGTACAGTCAAAATTTCCATAAAGATTTTTTTAAATGAAAGCAGAAACGCAGAATAGCCTCACAACTTAAAGATAGGTAAATAGAGAGAAATCTTTCTAAAATTCTCTATTTCTACTTTCTTTCCATCTCCTCACTGTGAGAAAAAAGAAAGATGTGTCTTCCAGTAGCGAAGTGAATGTTTTCGATGCCACTGCCGCAACTCGCCCCTTGTTTACACCAGGTAAAATAGTTGATTAATCTGTGGAAGACAGATTACAAGGGTCGTCAAAGGACTAAGCCAACAATATCAACAATATATTTTTAAAATATATATAATCAAATATTGAAGAACATAAATATAATAAGCATTTTATTAACTTTAAAGTAGCAATATAAATTGCATGTTTTTTTTTTAGCACGGTAATGACATCACAAATCCGGTAGACTTTTAGATATTTGGATAGTTCCTAGCTGCCTTATTCTGAACGAAATTCAGCAGTGGAACTATCAGAATTGTTACAAACTGCGAGAAACACACTCGAACCTAAAGTTTAGATTACTAACAAAATCATTTAATTGGAAAATATATTTAAATATCATGAAATAACACTTTATGTAATGGTTAATTTGAAAGTTTTCTTATTTCTCTTTAATCAGCCAATCTTTATCGTCTGTACCAGGCATAATCCAGTTCAAAAATTTGCCTTTTGCTCACAAAAATAATTTACACATGTAAACAATATATTTAAACATACCCACATAACGACATTTAACACACTTATCCCTTCTGACACATACACATGAACTTCACCCAATGCATCAACGTCTCTCTCATCTCCGGATACGATCCTGTCGAGGATCAATGAAGCACTGTCGATCTTCAAATATGTGAGCGGTGATAAAAATGAAAAATAATCAAACTGGAGAAAAATGATTGCTATCCTTGCGACAGCTTTGTCAGCGGGGTAGGGGAGGTCCTAAAAAGCGTGACATCGGAGTCGGACAACACCTACACAGTCATCTTACTCAGGCCCATCAAATGACGATGGTACTAAGCAAGCAATTGTGACAGGCTTCAACAGTACAGCCTTCGGGAGTCAGCGAGAGTTTGAGGCATTTCTCAAGATGAGAGTTTCTTTTAATGTGAAAATGAAAAAAATGAAAACCCTGTGAGCAGTTCACAGGTCCAGGGAGACGTAGTTCTCTCTTTCTCCGATTAGCCGGCCACCGATGACCGAATATTTGCGACTGGCAGATGCTGATCATGACTTTCAACAGTTAGTGCTACTTTGTCCAAACATAGTTGACTAACCATGAATCCTTTTTTTTTTTTTTTTAAACAAACAGAAGTATGAAAACATAATTAAGGAGTGAATTTCTTTGATATTAAGAAATGCCATGCATCTATAAAACACGAGAGAGCGGGATTCGCATGTGCACACCTCAAATCCTCCCACACTGTAGACGAGAGCCCTATCAGAACTACACGTGAGGGGGCGGCTGTCTGTATAGTCTGGACTGGATGCCGTCCCGGGTTTCCCCTTCTGTCCGCTTGGCTAACGTACCCAACAGACTTCAGGTGGCTCTTTTGAGAGACAAATGACATTTGGGAGGTGGACAGCATGATGCACAGTTTTGAAATCATTTCCTAGCGGTTTAGAGACAAAGTAAGATGTATAGTGTTAGAGAAGGCTTGCTGAAATCCCCTTCCATACAAACGTTATTCTGCTCGCTCTTTGCGGCTCGATTACCTCTCCATTTTCATAGCACACCGTGGAATGGATTTGGCAGAAAGCAAGAAAACATAAACAGCCGACATCAACACCAAAGCTTGGTTAACAAAACCATAAACAGACGAAGTTGACACCAAAGCTTAATTAACAAAGTCCCAAGCTAGTAGTACTATCCATGTTAAAGTGTAGACAGTCCCGCGAAACGTGAAATGTCAAACACGAGAAGGAGATATTTGACCCGGAGGAACGCAGACTAGGGAACACAATCTTGACGACATATTGACCATCATGCGACTTGTACATGTATTACAGTTCCTTCTTCCTGCTTACCCCCCCCCCCGATTCCTCCCCGTCCGAAGCACACAGTGCGCTTCAACACGCGGCAGTCTCCTGGGGCATTGAATTACGGACGAGAAAGATGCTGGACGGTGAGACATGCATCTGGGCCGTCGAGGGCTCTGCAAGGTTTCGTTCTCGAATTGGAAGTTGAGGGGGAGGGGGAGACAACTCATTGCGTGTTTAACGTTTGGTCGGGATGCACTAGGTGCATGCGCAGTGGGCATCCGCCACTCAAGTCTCCTCCCCTTTCGCCTCCTACACAACACCCGCGGACCCGCGCACCCAACCTATTGTTTTCTCTTCGCCCAGATTTCGCCTGGCAAAAAGATTGGAGGTGTGATGGAGGAACAATTATCGCAGATCGGAAGGCACTGCCATGTTTTTCTTGCCCGCATTGGTCACTGGCGGAAATTTCCCACCCACCTCTTTCCGATCTAAGTTGGCTTTGTTTCCTTGAATGATATGAAAGTTGAGAGAAGGGAAGATGGGGTAGAGTTTGGGGTGAGCAAGGTGGCGATATCTTCGATTGGATTGGTGGAAAACGTCGTGGATTTGACACAGGATTTATTTTTATTGGCCTGACGGCGGCATCTATAAGAGGTCTCTTCTGATGCTCTGAATGAGCGGCGCAGTTCATTACGTCCGCCAGGGGGAGGGTGAGAAGGTTGCCGTGTGTCGGAATTCGCCGCACGGTGCGCGCTCTCCGGTGCGAATCACGGCAATACTCGCCCGCCTCGGTTTGTATTGCTCTGAGTGGTTGCCTCCCCTGCGCGGCTGTTTGGCCGGGCTGCCAATCTGTCAAGTGTCACAGCTTAGGGACTGACATGATATATTGCTCGAGCCGTCAGTGGGGGCGAGGGTCACCGAGCGGCAGGCGAGCCCACCCAGACCCCCCTTTCTCGCCACCTCTACCCTAGCCGCAGCCCTCCCCAGCTCCTTTCCGCTCCTTCCTCCCCCTCCCTTCTCTTGTTGCCGCTGCCTCTTCGCCACTACCACTACCGCCGCCGTCAGAAGGGGCCTTTTGCTCCGCTACCTTTTGCTTACTTGCTTTCTCGCCAGTCAAAACAATATTCGGCCCCCAGGGGGAAGAGAGAGAGATGTTAGCTGCCGTGTGTCCTCGCAGTCTTCGGGCCCCCACTGCCGTGCTAGGCCGTGGTGCGTTGATGTAACGCTTTTTGCAACGACCCGCTGCCGTAACTGTTGCGTGAACGGCCAGCCGGACAAGGTGCCGGGGGTGGGGGATAAGGTGCGAGAGGATTAAAACCAAACAGGGGGCTAAGCCCGACACAGCCCGCTCCACCCCGTGACCGGTGTTGCCAGTATGTGCTCTACCTGCGCGGGACTAGCCGTGGAAGCCATGCCTGTGTGTCCGTCGGTGTGTCCGTCATGTCCGTACTGTTTGCCGGACGCCTGCACCATCAGGTGCCTTCTGCAACTGGTAAGTGAGGCGGAGAAGTTGGGGGGGTTGACGGGTCCTGCTTTCTCTTGACCCCTTCCCCCCTTACAGCTTTGATGGTGGTGGTTGTAGAGTGCTTGTCTTGTCTTCGCTTACACCTGTCCACTAATTAGGAGCAAGTAAGGAGCCTTTGAGCCAAACTCACACCTACCTCTTTACCTGTCCTTCCTCTCTTTATGTGGAATGAAAAGTACTTCGGAGAATTCCTGTTCATCTTATCGGACTGCCTAAAAATGCTCATATGACATTGTATCTGTATGTCGAGATTAGATTATGTAAACAAATATCAAGTCCATTGCTTGTTTACAACCCTGCGTTACAGAAAGTCACCGAGGAGAGAAAACAAACGGATTACTTCGCATGACTGGTCTTACAGGACCGTGCAGCTTACTGTCAATGGAAAAGATTTTTTTGATTTCTTTTTAGTTTCGTATTTTCATCTTGGCACGCAAGCACTAATATGTTTATATGCACAATCCTGATTGCACACATAGAAGCACAAATCCACACCTTTGCATTTCCTTGTTAAAGACCGCAACAGTTTTTAACGACACAGGTGAGTTGAATGGTCGAGTAAAAACGTGTGCAGTGATGTATGGACGCATGCGTCAGAACTGCTGGCCGCTGGAATCCATGTTTGCTAGACACTTTGGCTGCATGCCACACACTTTAATTTCACAGAAATGCACTGTAATTATTCAAAGGATAATTTACCTCGGAGGTTTGTTTTGCGTGAAGTAGCTGCCGCTTCTTGATTTCATGCCATCGAAGAATGCATTTGTATCATCTTTGCAGCTTAAGGTCACTTCATCCCAGCTATAGAGCAGCAAGTGTCATTTGGACTGGAGCGCCGCTTGGCATTTCAATGAATATGGGAAAATAATCTTTATGATCTGTTTTTAATCATTCTCCGTTTTAAATAAACAAAAAATGTTTTTGATTATTTGTATCTTAACTCTGTCATCACGCGCCGCGATCCTCTCTCTGTCTCTCTCTCTCTCACACACACGTGCTGATGCACACAGGTATGCGTGTATATTTAAAAGTTTCATTATATACAAAGTAAAGACCGACAGTATGTTGAATTCTTACTGTTTTAGGACCAGAAGCCCAGTGGGTAAACTTAATCTGAAATATGTACTGCGATGGCGTTAATAGTTTCAAGCAAAGGGCGCACAGTGACTGCAGTACCCAATCGAATAAAAATATCGAGAAAACTTCTGTATTATTGCTTCAGCAGTGTTAATTAAATTTAATTAAATCGAATAAAAGGTAGATTTTTTGGTTAAATTTTGATTTTGCAGACGTTTATAATGCAATACTAGAATCGTTTGGTCGCACGAGGACGTACCAAGATTTTATTTCGGCAAATGTTAGTACATACGTCTGGCTATTTAAAATGTTATAATGTGGTTATAATTAGAATTTTACAAAATCTGTTTCTCCGTTTCCTCTTTTTTCCTTTACTCTTTGCATATTTTTTTGCATAAAAAAGGCAAACTGAATCCAATAACTTTTGTAATGGACTTTGTGTTTAATAGTTTAATATGTGAGAATAAGCACATTTCTTCGCCCCACCTAACTAGTTCTGAGTAATAGTATACTATCCCCTTTCACCGCCATCACACACGTACACACAGCGATGGGAAGCTTAGAAAGCGTATTCGTACATTATTCTGAGTAATAATATATATTTTATTTGGCAGATTACACAGATTAATTGGCGTGGGGTTTCTTTTGTGAGATTTTGTTTCCGCTGGTCTTTACTGAATTCTTCCGCTTATTCCTTGATCCGCCTCTTCCCACCCGACGCCACCTTGCTTCCAGTGGATTACACTCAGCGGATGACCAGTTTAACACCCGTCGGTTTTTGTTCTTGGTACATTTAAAGTCCTTCCTAATCAGAAGACCTTCCCCTACCCTTGGTTCCAGGCTGTTGATTTAGATTGTAAAAACCAAAATGGCTTCTGCTTCTTTATTTTCTCTAGTACAATAACTGTGTCCGTGCCACGGTAATGTCATCGTCGGGTTTCCTTTCTTTTCATCCCACCTATGACATGCGTGTTTGATATGGAGACTTAGGGCGCAATGCTGCTTGTTGATAAGCTTCCAACAAATAAAGAGAAATATCTTCGTACTTCGTTTTTTTTGTTTTTTTTTAAATTACACCACCCTACCATTGAGATTGCAGGCTCTTTTCGCACTCACTGACTGGTCCGAACGTTGCTACTTATATCCCTTCATTGTGCTTCTCTCACCTTTCCAATTTTTTTCCAATTTGTTGTTATTTTGTAATCGCCAGAGAGTAGCGGTTACATTAGCAGAGAAGATTAACTCGAATCCTGCATGTAATCTGTCGGTTACACGAAATGTAATATGTTCAGATTGATTGTCAGCTGATGTGTTTGTCTTTTGTCGGTGTCGACTCCAGCACGCAGCTAGTGAAGTTATGCAGAAACCTACCCAGGATTATATAATACTGTCTTTTTAACCATTCTACTCCCTCCCCGCCCTTTTTTTTTTTCTTGTTTGGTGGGTGGGAGGAGTGAGGTGAAGGGGCAACGTAAGTGAAAGGCGTGAAAATATGACATTTTAAAAGCGAATTCCAGCAACAAGGTTTAGCACAGTTCTAATTACAAATCTTTATTTGCTTTGTCGCGATCTTGCTCCGGATCCTGTTTAAAGGCTGCGGTGTTTGACACCAGATACAAATATTTTTTTCATTTTTTCTTCCTTTAAGATCAGTTTAGGTGTGAGGCATTTGTAAACTCGCGTGTAACTGTAATATAACCAATTCCTAGAAATTCCAGAGTTTTTTTTTTTTTTTTTGGTTCATTTTCCCAACACTCATCATGATATTGGTTCCTCTTGTATCCTCGCATTGCTTATTTTGGAGTCGGACGTGGTGTGATGTGACGTTCCCGAGCTTGACGTGAGATCACGTAGTGTGCGAGGGCTTTGAGATGGCAGGTGATGATTGCTGCGATGTTTATGTGAGATCGTGTATGGTCTGTTTTTACAATCGTTATACTTCTACATCGTGTGTGGCCTGGTGTCGCAAACTCTATTTTTCAGTGTACCTCGAGCGGGTGTAGCGTGAAATAAAAAGTATTTCGTTTGTGGCGGGTTTTGTTACCAAGGCTCAACTCAGATTAGATCGGGAGTGAAGGGCTCTGACTTTGTCAACAAATGTCAGCAACTATCGTGAGGATCATAACCACAAGTTTAAAAAAAAATCATGATAATAAACACAAGCTCGGAAACGAGGCTGCCAGCCGACAGTGTCCTGTGCTGCCTGCTTGTAGGACTCTCGTCTCTCGTCTGTGCGTTCCTCTCCATTGCCACTCATCGCCGAGGATAAAGATGATGTCGGGCTAAAGAAAGTAGAAGAAACTCCTATCCTGGACAATGTCTCAGGTAGTGCTTTGGGGTGGGCGGGTCGATGGCGATATTATCAAAATTGCAGCTGTTGTCAGAATTTATGCACCCATAGTCTTTAAAGATAAACTACTTAGAGTCAAAATCGCAATCGAGAATGTAACAGGGTAGGGGAGATCAATATTGTGAGGCCTGAGATATCAGCCCGATCAGCCAGCTTAGCCATCTCACATTTACTAGCAATGAGCTTGTTATTTCTGACTAAACGCGTAAACAGGAACATCTGACGGGGAGAGACCTAGTCTGTCACAATCACCTTTCTTTCATTCTGTATATGGGTGGTCGAAGAACATAAGAACTTGGTGTGTACACTAACAGCTACACAAATTACATCCCTATGCAGCTTCAAGTTTAAAGCAAATTTACAGTTCGGAGGTGAAAGTATATGCCTCATCATCTTCATGGTCATGGTGTAGATATACCTGTATCTCCAAGAACACGGTATAAACCTGTAACCCCGTGATTGCGGTCTAAACACGTTGAAATTAAACACGAATAAACATGATAATCTGCAGCTCGGTGATTACGGCAAATACACCTGTAGTTTCGCGAACACACGCACAGTTCCACCAGTCAGGACATCTTTTGTCGGTACTGCGCGGTGGCAAGAACTTCAACTGTGAACATTAATGTGCGTGCACGAGAGCAACAACAGAAACCATTGAGGGAGGGAGAGCTGGGCAGTGGATCTGGTACTGTGTGGATATTTGTCTCTGTTGTTACTGAGGGACAAAGGATGGTGGTGAGGATGCAGTAGTCAACTGGTCAAGGTTTATGTCTGCCAGCTGTGCGCGAAAGGCTGCAAACCAGGCGTATCTCCTAGAACAATTAGTGTACACAATCAGTTTACCACACCTTTGGCAGTGAGAAATACGTGTGCACGCATTCAGCAAACCCATAGACACATGTTGTTACAGATACGATTTACCGATGATGTGATAATAGTATTAAAAATATGCCGAGGTTCCACCGTTTTGCTAAACCTGACATGTAGATACACATCCGTTGGCTGCTGCCTGGCGTTTCAACGAGCGGAGGAATGTGTTCAGACGTGATGGGTTAAAGTATTTGTTCTTGAGTCCGTTAGCTGCAAATCTTTGCAAACTCTAGCTTTATTGCGGTTCTGCGGCTTGCGGATCGGACTGTTTATCACCTGGCGAACAAGAAAAAGCTGGCTTTTTTGCCGCCTCTTTCGCAAGTTCTGGCATGCCAGCTCATCGTGGTGAGATACGGTGAGACAGGTTAATCAGAGTTTTTGGTAAGGTAACAGCAAGGGAGTACCGGTTAGTGGATCAGAGAGAGCGTCGCGAGTAGCAACGGTTCCCGTACATTCGATCTTGCCTCTGAATGGCAATACCCGGGCACGAGGCAGCGACATGAATGTTCCCTCTCATGCTTCCGGATAAGATGGCGGAGATGTCGGGTGTGTACCCTGTCTGTCGTCAGACGACGGTAGCTCAGGTTGGCCACTTCGCTGGCTGTCTACAGGCGTCATGAGTATGCTTTGAGATCGTCTGACGACTAAGAATGTTAGTCAAACAGTTTTGTCTAACCAACGACAGTTTCTTTTTAAAATCGAGGGTTGGTTTTAGGTCCACTCCACGCTTTCTGACCAACAGATATTTGGCCTTTTGGCTGCATGGCGTAGAGGGGGATCGAAGAACACAAGTATAGTCAAGACAAATCAGCTGCAGCTTATGGCTTGCTTTTTAAAACAACAATAGTATCGGGTGCCAGCGAAACCCAGTAGTATCAGATAGCAACGAGATTTGTTTATAAGCTTTTAGGGGTGGGGAGGTGTGGATCTAGTCCTGCGAGGGCCAGATTTATTAAAGTTGACATCGAAGGGAGAAATGGGCGGGGGAGGATTCGCCGACTTGATTGCTTTGTTGATTCGCACATTACATGTGATTATAGTAGACGAACGTGAGAGGCAGCATTGGGCAACATTCAATCTTGGCTGCTTGGCAGGCTACAGAGCAGGCAGGCTCGCCTTGTGAGAAAGTAGAGCCTATTTTCACTTTTCTTCTCCCATAATCAGTCTTTTAGTACCTGTACTTTGACGAACTAGTTATCAGTGTTATTTAACAACATTTTGTAGTTTGAATGATTGAAGAGACACGAATGACCCGTGCGCAGTACGCCACTACCATTGACTCACATGGTGTTTAAATATATATTTTTGCGGTGTCTTGTTCTTCCCAAGAATCCCTTCTTGTCATGTTTCTGTTCTTGCCACTAAAATGACTGCCCAGCTCCTGTTCTTGCCTGTATAGTGTTAGTCCAGCTCCTGTCCTTGCCGCGAGTTGCTGTTCACCACCTTGTTCTTGCCAGTAGAGTGTTGTTTCGGTTCCTGCCGTGAATCCAGTTGTCCACGTTTTTGTTCTTGCAGTAGAGTGTTTGTTCAGCTCCATTTCTTGCCGCGAGTCCAGTTTGCCACATTGTTCTTCCCAGTAGAGTGCTTGTCCAGTTCCTGTTTTTCTCGGAAGCTGCTGTTTGCCATTTTCCTGCATTTTCCAGGAAAATACATGTTTGCTCAGTTCTTGGTTTTGTCGGAAGAGTGCTTTTTTCCATAGTTTTTGCTATTGCCTGGAATCTGCGTTTGCCTGCTGGATATTGCCTGCCAGCGCACCTTTTTTACGTTTTGTGTTACCTGTCTGAAGCAGTCGACATGCTCCCAGTTGTCCGTCCTCCGCCGAGCATTCGTCACCGCAAAAAGCTCGACAGTGACAGCTTGATCCCTTTCTATATGTGTGTTTGTACATGCGCGCGTGTTTGCTGTCTACTTTAAGCAGCTAAAATCACCACTAAAGTGCACAGGTAGAAGCAGATGTCAACCTTAGCCTATCACTGATCCGGGGGCCACATTTGACCAGCTCAGTCACGTGTATATAATCATTATTTTAATTGAGTTGTAAAATAGAAATGGTTTTGTACCAGGTGTGTTTTTGTTTTCTGTTTTTGCCATTGTGGTTTGCACATGGCACACTCAAATAGAAACAGCGGACAGAAGGATCGTCTGGGGTTCATGCAGTTTATTCAGTTAAAGATAAGTACCACTACTTTGTGAAAGATGGAGTGCAGAGCGAAACATTCTCCATCATCGTTCTCAACAAAAGAGAAGTTGCGTTTTCAGTAACTAAAAGTAATAAACAAAAGATGAAGCTCTGAAATGATTTTTGTTAAATGTGCTTAAGTGTGAGCTGTTCTTAAACCTCGGCTTAGACATTAGTAGCTAGCCTCTTATCTCCCATCCTAAAGAGCCACGTGCCAAGCTAGGAGCTGTAGCTTCATCTGAACAACATTCCTTGGTAGTTTTGAAAACGCATTCGATCTTAAAGCCGGGTATCGCCAGCTGATGTCCACCAACCGTACGACTGTGCATCCGCACTTTAAAGTCCTATAGGGACACACATACAAGCACAAGACTACTTCTAAGAGTCGAGCAGCCAGTTGTTAGGACTTTAGACAGATAAACTATTGCAGCTTTCTCTCAAAGATTTACGGATGAAATAATAATAAAAACCCCAACACATGTAGATTCCTTTCTACGACACCAAAGTTGCATGTCTTCAAGATTAAGTGATAATTGATCAAATATAAAAACCAGACTTTTTTGGGGAGAGAAGAGGGACCAAATAGACGTCGGTCTCTGTCTGAGAGAGAGGGAAACGGATTTTTGTTGATGTTGGTTTCTTACGGTTACTTGTGATGTAAGATTGAACCAGATACCAGGTAAGAAACTTCAAGTGAAGTAGAGCATACGATTCGACATACAAATGAATGAACCCACGTATATTTACATACAGGCCTTCAGCATCCCCTCTCTCGCCTGTCTTTTAACAAGACACCATCAGAAGTAATAATGCAAAGAATGAGCATGATTTCATAGCCGCGGGGAAATGACTGCATAAACAGTTGTATTAAATATTTATCGCGATGAAAGCAGTATTGATTACATGAAGACTGTCGGGGTAGGAAGTTTGAGCGATTCTAACGCCTGTAGGGGAGAAAAAGTTTAAAAATGCAAGAAAAGCTGCCATAAATAACTGCCATTTTCTCACGTGCGTTGTGTGTTTGGGGTATGGGTATCGACTACTGATTAACTCCCTTTCAAGCCATCTTTTGTGCGGCGTATATGCGTTTGGGTAGCGGCGCGTGGTGGGTGAGGAAGTGTTCACCAGCAGTACTATGTGCTGCTGCAGGATGTGTGGCACAGAAAGCCTTGCTATCGCTGGCTGCTTGCACAATCACTACCCATCCTATCAAAAGTTGAAGAGAACCTGACGCTCTTAACACTTCTTCCCATGTCTTTTCTCCCCCGACTGCCCCGCCGCGGACGACTACTCCCCCTCCCCGACATCGTGCGATTCCCCACCGCTTGACTAGTGTTTCTGCCTTCCTACAAATAACATTGGTGGAATGGAGGATTCGGAAAACATTTTCTGGCTCTCGTGTGCCTGCCGGGGGTGCCCTTTTATCAGATAGCGGCCGGGGAACAGAGGTGAAAGAGCCCTGGCCCCACAAATTCAAGTACAGTTCATATTTTCAGACACAGGCCTCTTGTACCCCTGCAGTCATTTGCTTTGATGGACGGGTGTCACACTGGAAGGGTCCATGAGCAAGGCTGTTCACAGGGGAGTTGGGTTTTTACAGGCGGTCGCCCGATGTGCCTGAATGTGACTGGAGTGTTTGTTGGTAGATGTAATATAGATAATATAATTGATAGAGATCAATGGCGTATGTAACGGTTACAGGCTTTGTGCTGATCTTTCTTGTTTAATTGGCCGGATGAGTTCACATCCCAGTGTGAGAAGGGCTTACCCCCCTGGCGCAGGACCGACCCAAGTGCCAACCAAATTTTCATTTTTGTCATGCTCAGTAAACCTGACAGGAAGCATCAATATCCATTGCCCTGTGATTAATGATCATGTAACCCAACAAAAAACCTGCCACGATCTAAGAGGGGATGTTTTGGGCAAACCTGGGCCCTATTCTTACTGACGGCCATTGACGCTTTGTGGTGTGTTTGCAACTGCTGAAGAGCAGACATTGAAACTGGCCGGGGCCTCACAGGAACAAGGACGGAGGGTGTGAAGGCTCGTTGTGTGATCTTATGGTTGAGGGAGGTAGCAAGAATGTAGACGTTCCTCTACAGTTCTCGCGGACTCCTTCCATTCCCTTTTGAAAGAGAATGCAGTGCGTGACCTTTAACATTAGACTTCTGTGAATTAGGGTATCAGTTTCACTAATTTCATTAATTCAGACTAGTTTGGGTTTTTGTTGTTTTGGTTTTTTGTTTTGCTATTGCGATGTTTAATGTTTTCTTTCGCGCATTGATTTCTGCCGGCTATGTGAACTCTAGCAGTTATATACAAATAAAAATGAGTTGATGTGTTGCTTCGCAAGATAAATTGCATCAAATGTCCTCGGTGTATTTAACGAAACTTCTTGATGGCGCCTAAACAGAAATATTACGGCGGTACACAATTTACACACCTATCCTCCCCATTAATCTCGGGTAGCGTTGATTCTATTTTCTCTGCCTGTTCTGCCTCTGTCCTCTCACCCACATTTTTAAATTAAAAAAACCACTTAATCTGCTAGCTACTAAATTTATTCTTAGAAAACCTCACTTTAAAAAAAATTGATACGCACGCGACGCACTTGAAAATCGGGAGCAGCACTGATACAGTGAAACTGTCAGCAGGCACGATGGGCTGGTGTCAGCAACATGAACCTTTACAGATGGCTGATCCGATAGCGACTCCAGTGGTGAGCGTGGGCACACGTGGGGATTGACTTTCCTCACAGTTCGGTCGTCGTCGTTGTCGGGGGCTGCTTAGCAGACAGACATCATTGTTCCTATTGGCAAGCACTAACCCTGTCGGTTAATTCGCAACTACCTCGTGTAGGCCCAGTTGCCGGTCAAGGCTTTTAACCGGACATCATTGTAATAATACTGTCGAATATGTGACATTTAGCAGTTTATGGTTATATTGGCTTTGTCTAAGCAGTTGCCATAGTTTGATTTGGTCTTATGTGTCCAGAGAAGAAGCTCTTGTGATAGGAGCCAGGATACGGAACTTGTGCGTGAACACCGATGTCTTACCACAGAGGCACACATGTCCCAACCTTTAATATAGATTTTCTTGCCGAAATGATGGCGGTGATTCTGAAAGAACGCCAGTCATGCTTTGTGTAGGTCGCATCTGAACAGGGATGAACACAGCAGCTGGAAGCAAGGCGAGGAAAATCGTGCAGCTGTGCATTTTGCCATCGTTTCTGGTTGATGCAGAAATGTCAGGTCAATATAGGCGATTATTTCGAGGACAGCTCAACAGCTTTATCTCTTGTGTTCTGTGTTCACAGTTTTTAAGAAGGGTTATATTTTTTAACACCTTCCTCTTCTCAAAATAAGCGCTCATTTGTAATATATGTGCACCGATAGGAAAAAGTCCAATTGGATTTTCAGTGGAAAAACAATGATATTTCTGCCTTTTGTGCTTTTCCGCTATTCCAAGGATGTGATTAAAAGAATCACTGTGTCGGTTCTTGGAGCAATTCGAATCTTAGCTCATGTAATTGCTTGACGCGCTCACACATGATGAAAAAAATTAACCCCTCCCTTCCCAGGTGTGTGAGACATTATTTAGTCGAGCCAGACAATACAAAAGGAACTAGAAACAGATTTTGCTTAAACGGTTCGCTCAGGGTCCATAGTTAACAGCAGTATTCTGTATTAGTGAGTAGTTACACCAGTCGTGTGTTGTGGAACCCACGCTTCAGCATCTCATGCCAGTCCCTAGGGGTTGGGGGAGGGGCGAGTGGAGAAAATCCCTCGCAGGTGATAAAATAATGTTTGATTGTTAGTCAGAAAGGGTGAGGAAAGGATTTGGTGATCGTTTGAAGACAGCATCTGCACTCCACCGTGTGCTGCTTTCTGGCGGTGAGCTCTCGCCACATACGCCAGTGGTCTTGTTCGTCTGTTGTTACACCTGCGAGAAACTAGCTTCATCTAAGTTGTAATTGTAGCCAGTCGCAGCTGACGAAATTGATCGCGTGATCAGCTCCACATGGCCACAGACGACTTGAACACACATGGCGTGAAATATTGTTTTTACCTCCTATACACCATCAGGCGTAGAGCTGCTCTCATCAACCTTTTGTTGTCGGAAAAAGTGGTCCTCAAACTTTCTAATAAACGTGTCTCACATATAAATGTTCAAGCATCACAGAAGTAATTTCCTTTTAGTAGTCGCTGGTCATTAGTAAACTGAGCTTGATTACGACTGGTGAAATCAATCTCTGTTGGTACTGCAAGGGGTAATGTCAGCGGGCATTGTCTTGGCTGAGTGTATGCACAGAGCGACGTGCCAGGTGAGAAGGGGAGAGACGCCGTGGTCCTGCTGACAAGCCTTTACGCCTTCAGTAATAGATGAGTGTCGGAAACCATTCTCCTTTCCTGATGGAGGTGAGGCGCCAAGTCACGCGAAGTGAGGCCACAGTATCATATCTAAACAAGAGGGTCTCAGCCTTAAGCACCACCATCAGCCCCCTTCCACCGAAAGGAAAAAAGGAGAGCAAAAAAGGCTATTTTCAAGTCCTAATTAGATTCTCTTTTTCTTGGATAATTCCAGCCATCACGATCTGCCACGGATGCCGCTGGATGCAAAATTGCACCGCTGTTCTCGACTCTGATTAGCACAGGCACAAAAAGCCTATTCCACTAGGCCCTACAGTTGACGTGCAACTGCATCGCAGTGATTGAATTCAGGTGATCCGAACTAGGCGGAACCCTTTGAAGTCTGCTAGAAATGCAGGTGTGTGCCCCGGCTCTTCCTGCCCCTTGGGGTTTTGATCTTGGGGAAGGCCGCGTTTAATTGGGTGGGCAATTTGCCTGGGTAGAATGACAATCGAGTTACAATGTCAATTAGAGATTATGGCCCCGATAGAAAAGGTTGTGACTCAATTACAATTTGCCACCAAGGAGCGGTCTCTTTGAAGTCGTGCAAGATGGCAGGGGGAGACATTGGTGTTGCTGTGCGCATACGCGGACCCCCAAATGGGAGAAGAAAATGCTTTGTACATTTTTTCCCCCTGTGGCTCGTGGTAATCGCTAGTGGCTTTTCCTCCTCTTCTTGCATATGGAGGATAACGACCAGTCCATTTTGATCCAGGCATTCGAATATGAGTCGGAAGTAGTTACCCAGCTTTTATTTCTGGTCCAACATTTCAGGGTCTCTGATGTCAGTGGGTACTGCCGGCGGTCTGATCTACTTGGCATCTGCCCGCTGTCGGTCGCTGCCGGTAGTTCTGTGCAGCCTGGCCAATCGCCTTTGCGTTCTTGCCACAAGGAAGCAGAAGACGTCCTATTTTCTCTTTCCCACTTAATTAGATATGTTGGTATAATGGTCCTTGTAAGTACTTTGGAAACGATGGCAGGTTCAACATTTTTTCATATTTTGTTCCCGACAGCAGCTATTTAAAATCAACTTCTGCTTGGTAGCACAGTCATAACAGGACCTCTAGTGTGACTGCTTATCTGTCGGTACCGCACTTGGTGAAACTGCAACTGGAAAGGTTGAGTGTGTTGAACAGCTTATAGCCTGAGATTGGAGTGGGTAAAAAATTAGTAATTTAAAGTGTATTTTGCATGTTAGTACATCTTTACCTAGTTTCAGAACACTGTCCAGTGGTATTTAAAACATTAAAACCATGATGCGCACCTTTCTCTGTGTTTTACAGGTTTGATTATTGATGTTGGCATTAATGCCGCTTTGGTTTGTATTAGTGGTCGGTATTCATGTGCAGAGTTTGTCTTGTTCACAGGGTGGGAAGTTTGGGATGCAGCCGCCCTATCCAGGGCTTGTGATGTACAATGACTTCACACAGCCCCCACCAGCACACATGGGTATCCCACCGGTTCACACAGACCCCAAAACAGGTAAAAAGAAATGTCTTTCTTTTTATAATCTGCTCCTACTTCATTTCTCTCTCCTTGGCTCTCTCTCTCTCACATACACCATTGCTGCTTTGTGATAAGAAAGAATATAAAAAATTTTGAATAATGACCATTTGATTTTTCAGCTTCCATCCAGACTTGTAGCAGTAAAAGGTTTTCTTGGTTTTGAAAGGTTGTCTTCTACATACCAGCCAAAACCAGTAGATTGATATATTGAAATAAAATAGAGCTAGAAATGGAATTGAAATAGAATAAACCCTGCTGTTCCCAGGTGACCTCGTGTCAGAGGGTCAGAAGGTTTGCAATTCTTAGCTTACTGCATTAGAGACATATTAAAAGTAATCATCGATTTTAGTTAAAAGCTGGTTTCAGGTCTGTGTTAGCTTGTTTCAGATTTCCAACTTTTAAAAAAAATCCAGATGCCTTTTGAATTTGCAGTTTCTGCCTGTTATTGTTAAAGGACTTAAATTTCGTAGATTTCACTTCACTGTGGAATGTGTAGGAATGTATTAGCCTTGCTAAAAATTTCAGAATGGCAGTGTAGTCTTTTTGTTAACAGGGCTACCACGTCCGTCAATGTATGCAGCATATCCTGCTCCCCACAGTCAGTTTCCTCATCCTTTGTACGGACCGGATTTTCCACAAGTTCAGTGGTGAGTTTTTTGGCTGGTTTATCTGCTTGTGGACATTATCCTGTAGAATTGTTGGTGGTGGAAAGAAATTGGTTCCATAACAGGGGAAGAGATTTTTTTTAAAATGACATTCTCCCAAACACCTGCCAAACCTACCTTTTCTTTTTCCTGTCCAGGTTATTGTTTGACAAACTTCTCAAGGACTGCTAAGCTAATGTGTAGATCAGGAGCATAAGAGATGTGTTTATAATTCCTATGGTTTGGATCTCAGTAGTGCCACCTGGTCTCTTGCAGGCACAGGCCAGCATACCCTATTAGTGGTGCCTTTTCTGGCTCATACCCACCTTCTATATCCCGATATGGGCCTCCATCCCTCCTTCCTCACCCAGGCCTCCCGCATCCAGGTATGCCTCATCCTGGGGTGTTGCCCGGCCACAAGACAGACATGATGGTTACGCACGGGCTGCAGGACAGTCACAGGTGAGTGAGACGTATCAGAATGCTTTTTCTCCTGAGTGTACAAGGCAGCAGCACTAGACTGTGACTGGCAACAATGTCAGTTGGCCACAACTTCATTGTTGTTTGTGCAAGAGTATTAGGTATCCACAGAATACTTCTGTAAGTGATATTCCTTTGAGGAAGATGACTATTAGTTTATAAATATGATTTTGTAAAGCATTAGGTTTTATTTAAGCTTTTGTAACAGGGATGTCTCTACCCAGTTTTGTAAAAGCATAGTTAATGTACAATCTAAGATATGATGCATTCAAGCATTAACAAGTATGTTCTTTACAACTCAGTTTAATGAGTTTCTTCAAGCATGTCAAAGCTTGATCTATCAAACTGAATTAAAACAGGAGTGTGTTCTTAGTGTACTTTTTAAAAAGAATGTTATTAAATCCAACATGCAAGTAAGCAAAGTGAACTGTACCTTGTTTTAAGCTGTGTACCTACACTCGTATAGTTCAGAAACCTAAAATTCCTTACCTCAATTATTCAGGCTCTGTTATTTGTGTGTTTTGTTTAAAAACAGGCTTTTCTAGTTTTGTTGCTGTTTTATACAAAGGTTTTGCTTAAGAAATGGTATGACAAGTCTGCCTGCCTTGATGGTGTGTGATCATTGCTGCAAGCGTCACTGGTGCCATAACTTAAAAAAAAAAATACTGGAAAGACTGCATCATTTGCTAGTGAAGCTTTTAAGAAACGTCTCCATAAGTGCCGGGAACTATTTTCACGATCAATATGTCAGTCCTGCACAGTCCTCTTTCACTGCACTTGCTTCTCCATGGAGCTGGTAGAGAAGATGCAGTCTGTCTGGTTCATTGTTGGCATGCAGCAGTGAGAGCACCTGTGCTCCTGTTACTGCTCAAAGCAGATACATCAAACATGACCATGGAACCATCACTGCTTCCTTGCCAAGCTGAGATCCAGAGAGAACTCTAGCTTATTCCTGCCTCCTTCTAAAGGAGAAGAAGCTTGACAGCATCACTTCAGATGATGAACCATTTGGTTGCAAGACACCAGACTTGGCCAGCTCTTGAAAAGTGCATACACTTTAATGTTGCATGCCATCTTGATATGAATAAGCACAACCTTCAGAGAGAACAAGTTGTCATTTTTTTCTCTCTCTCTCATCTTTCAGGCTAGTTTCACATGAAGGAGAAAATGGTAGATGTAAAACAGAGGAGATCTCAAAGCCGGAGGGGGAGCGGAAAAGGCCCTATATCAAAAAGCCACTTAACGCCTTTATGTTGTTTATGAAAGAAATGCGACCCAAGGTTATATCCGAGTGCACCCTCAGAGAATCTTCAGCAATCAACCAAATTCTAGGCAGGAAGGTAAGTCATTGCCAGAGTAGAAGAAGGGAAAGGGATTAGGTTGCTTTTCTCGTCAGCCTGTCTCTTTCTTGTCCGTTGCAGATTGCTAGGGTCTCAGGACAACGAAAACTGTAGTAGTAAGAGCAGTGACTCCGCTGCTGCACGCAAGAAGGATCGGAACTATGTAAAGAAACCACTAAATGCCTTTATGTTGTTCATGAAAGAAATGAGACCAAAGGTGATAGCGGAATGTACTCTCAAGGAGTCAGCTGCCATTAACCAGATCCTTGGCAGAAAGGTGAGTAGAGGTGTGAGGAAAACACGCAGGCTTACCTTACTGTTACGGACTATATGCATTTCCCCCTCTCCTTCCTTCGTGTTCAGAATGGTGGGTTTTTCATAATTTTTTTTATCAAATCTTTTATGTTGGGGAGTAGGGGGTGGGGAATGGTCGTAGTGGGGGATGTATAAGATAAGTAAGATGTTTGTAGGGAGATAACTAGGTGTACCTAAGAAAAGGTAATACATAAATTTTACCGGAAAACCTGAGTTGCAGCTGTTTGAGTGCCATGCAACTTCCCCTAATTTCCAAAAAATATATATATATACTGTTGTATGTCATCTTGATATGAATAAGTGCAACCTTTGGAGAGAACAAGTATGTGTGTATAAATCTGTTCCGGAGGAGTAGTTGGGTGTCTTTTCTGCAATTTCTTTTATATTTCTACCACTGGTCTGTAGCACTGTATGTGCATAAAGGTGCTTTTCTGTGTAGCAATTTGAGCCTCTATTTACTCCTGCATGCTTTGTGGAAGAAAATATAAAGCGTATCATTCAGGTGCTATGGCAGCTACAGAGATAGTGAAGCAGAACAAATATAATTGGAGGCATTTAACATAGATTTATCTAGTGTGTAAAATATATGCTTCAACAAACTAATTATTTTTTTTTAATGGCTGGATCAGTAATTAAAGAGACTAACCAGTCTTCTTTTATTGGCAAGTCGTCAACATTAGCTATCTCCCATGGGCATAGAAAGAAGTCAGGATGTTGATGTCGTTGCATTACATAGTCATTGTTGTATAAACACATGAGAATATTGGTGTTTGAAAGCTTGCATCTTGAAAAAGGAAATAGCTGCTTTGTAAGATTTGGGAAATATTCTATTACTAAAACCCATCGTTAAAGAAAGATCCACTTCCTCTTCTATTTATGTTTTGGATCTTTCATCTGCAGAATAGACGTATAATAAAATATATTTTATATAAAAAAATTTAAAAATATAAAAACATTTCACTGTCAGTACGTATTCGTAAGTGTACCTAAAAAGCTTTACCATGTTATCATTATCATTGTCAGTACATATTCCTAATGTACAAGACTTATTGGACATCTGGGCCTAACCATTCATGGCTGATGTTTATCAATATTTTCAAACAAAGCTTTCCTGTAAATGCAAATGGTAGCAAGAAAATGAATAGTTTTTGGACAAAAAATACACACTGGAAAAACATTTAAGAATAAACTTGTACACTGAAATACAGCATTGCATTGATCTCTTGCACTCTCTCTGTAAATTTGTCTCCATCGCGTACAATTTTGATGAAAATGATTATTAGATCTTATAATTGTTAAAGAAAAAAAAATCTCATTAAACTTCATATGATTTTATAGTTTCACACAGATATGATGATTGTCATAAGGAGTTTAGCAGATGGGTGACCAAACAATCATGACTGAAGGCAAAGACAGTAATTGATATAAAAGCATAAAAAATAGGTGGGCTTTGCACCATTTGAACTGTTCTTCATTCTGTAGGGAAAAGGTACAATAACATAACCAATATACAATCAAATGGTTGTGGATTGTAACCTGGATAGAAAACACTCGAGGTAAAAAAATGGACCAAAATGAGACCTTCAAACTACAGGCAGTTTGACTGTAGGGTATTCAAGTGAGAGAGATGCAAGACCATGTGGATGGACTTGCCACCTTATGCATCTGGCAGGAGACTACACACAACTGCTAAGAACACTGCACTGTGCATATTTTTTATTGAATTCTTGTGATGCTGTTTTGCAGTGGCACGCACTAGACAGGTCAGAACAGGCCAAATATTATGAGATGGCTCGCAAGGAGAAGGATTTACACATGCAACTGTATCCTGGTTGGTCAGCTCGAGACAACTACGCAGCACACAATAAAAAGAAAAAGCGGAAAAAGGAACAAGTCACACCTCAGGAGAACAAAGGTGCCTCTTCAGGTATTGCGTTTGGTCACTGTCATTGGATTGCAAAATTTTGTGTGTGGTTTTTTTTTTTGTTTTGTTCACGGATTGTAATTCTGGTTTCAGAATCAGTATTGCAAGCTATATTGAAAGCCAAAAGCAAATTTTACTGTAAATTGTTTATATCTTCAAATGTTCATGCTGTTGAAAGCAGTTGAAAGGTCTGCGTAGGCTTGCACCTGAGAAAGCCCTGTGTCTTGCAGAATGTCCAAATGCAAAGAAGTGTCGTGCACGCTATGGCTTGGACCAGCAGTCCCAGTGGTGCAAACCTTGCAGGTAAGACTGCTCTGTCCTATGGCCTGCTTTGCCCTGCCCAGCGCTGCCCTGTGCCCTGTCCCTCTGCCCATGCCCACCCGAAATTTTTTTCTTTTTTCTTTTCTTTTATTATTTTTTAATAGCTGACTGTCTAAAGACAGCAGTGTGGCTAATGCAGAAAAGTCGTGCAGGGTCAGCCACACAGCAGTCTGGTTCCAACAGACCACCAAACTGCCTAGGTGTTCCCAGGTGAGAAATCACAAGATACTTGGAGTTATCTGGGAACTGCTACACTTATACTGCATGAACGTGTATCTCAGCATTTCATAAATGGAGGTGACGGAGATCTCATGCAGTGCCAGCAATCTAGACGTGTATCCTCACTCAGCTTTCTCTTACTTTCAGACTTTTTTCTCATTTATTTACAGGCGGGCATAGGCTGTTACCCAGGGATGCCTTGGGCGTGCGTTCCCATTGTTTTTGGAGTTATGCCCCAAACCCAGACCGTAACCTTTGCCTTCTGAGTGACAGCTGTGTTCAGTATTTTTTTCTCCTCCGAACTTTTCTGCAATGGCCGTCTTGTCTCGTTTCAGATCTCTGCATGAAAAGTGTGATCAGTCAACTGCTGAATTAGAAACGCAAAACACGACGGACATAAAATAGTAAGGTATTCTTGCCGGAACCTTCTGGAGCATGCTGAATGGCTAACGCTTGCAGTATCAGTGTGGACAGGCGTGGCTTTGCATGCTGTTACCTGGGCAGGGATCAGAATAGTTGCTGGTACTACCCAACATGCCTTCCCACCCTGCCACCAGTATTGCTCTTCCCATTTCCACCCCTTGTTTCAGGGTCATCTTTGTTGTCAGCCAGTCTTTATCGCATTTTCTTCCTAGCCCTGCGTGCTGTTTATGTACAAACAACAAAAACCTTTCGCTTGGGTGTTTACTTGTGTACTAAGCTGTCTTAGTGATGTATTCACCTATACATGTTCATTTTTGTCGCTGGATGGGTTGCCTTCTGCTTTTGCTTGAACTGATTTCTGGATGTACTACTGTATGGTTGTCTATATACCTTATTTGTACAGACTTTTAGATGCCTGCTGGCTTGTGTATCATACTGCAATCAGGCATGCTTTGTTTTGAACTCTGCAAGCATATTGTTTTTCCACCCTTCTCTGTTCACTCTTTATGTACATTCAGTTATTTATTTTATCAACATGTTCAGAAGTAAATAGAAGTGGAGGGAAAGGATCACTCATGAGAAATATAGAAATTGACAACATAGCTTAAGGAAAGAGTTATGAATGGGTCAGTAAGGAACATACCTATTTTGATGGTGTGTATGGGATTTAAGCGAAAGGAGTACTAAAAGTGTACGAAAAAACATAGTTGTATTTCTTTGGAAGTTCCTTTTATCCCTTCTAAAGAAGAACTAGAATGACAGTCTGAATAGGCACAAAGGAGACCTGGTCATGACTCTTTGTGAGTTAGAGTGGAGGGTGGGAATGAAGGCAAGACCTTTCTATCTAGCACTTCTAGTCAAGCCCATGGAGGCACCATCTCATTCAGAAGAAATGTCAGATAGCTGTCACACTTTTGGTGTGGCCATAACAGTGATCAATTTTATTTGGCCCAGTGGGCAATTTGAACATGGGAAGGTGCTCTAGTTACAGGCCAGAAAGTATGAACATGAACATGACAGGGTTTTTTCCTCGATGGTGGAGGTTGGCAAAGTTTAGGAGAGTACTTTGTGACAAGTGTCATTCTTATACTGGTGAAGGGTGTCAGACTGGATATATTTTTCTGCTGCTTTCACAGCATTCATATTTATTTAGACACTATGTTGTGACCAAAAACATTCTTTTAACATTAAATTTTGTCTGTGAATGTTTGCAAAGGAGCACTGTTTAGTGTTTGTTACTTTACTGCTTTTAGTGTTTGTTGTCAGGTTAGCAAGCAATAAAGGCTTACAATCTTTTTGGCTGATAATTTGTTATTTATCTAGATGTAAGAAACCACAAATAACTACAATATAGGCTAGGCTTTTCCTAGTGTTCTGCTACCTTACAACATGCTGTAAGCTGCAAGGGACATGTTTACCATATGTTCTAATTGAACAATATAGCTTGGAGACAAGCATCATAAGCCATATTGGTTTAGACGTTATACCAAACCTTTCGCACACTTGTATACAGTCCAGTCTTTCTATTATTTAAAATTCTGTGTCGTGAGGATCTTGTGAGGATACCCATCTGTCTCTATGATAGTCACAATAAGACCTGCAGGGACTGAACCTGTGATTTGGTCCGCCTGCCAGCTTAAACTACTACAGGTGCCTTACTACATAATACTTCCCTAAAAACATCCACATCCTTCTAGATTTTGTTCAGGATGGTTATCGGGTGATATTACTGATTTTGTTGGTCACAATGGCTGCATAGAGTTGTTTATAAGAGGTAATGTTGCTCTGAATGCTGAATTTGTGATTTATATACAAAAGTGGTTGTTTTCATAGAGGAACAGATTACAAAAGAGTTACCATTTTGTGCACCAATTACGAATTAAGTGATGGTATGCTGATACTTTATGGGGATTATAATATTTCCTTAAGCTTTGCATGCTTCATGTGTCCTGGCACAGATCCTTTGAGCATCACACATGACATCTTTGAAACCTCATGCATAATACATGAAGACCTTCAGAGCTTTATACACTGTACACAGAGGCCTCCAGTGCCTCATATATATATAGTAATAGACCTCTTCAAAGCCACAAAAGACCAAAAGAGATTCTTGTGAGTGTAAATCGTGTTTCAATCATTTCAGTCATTCTTCCTTAATGCGGGCTTTCAAAGCTTTGGGTTAGGTACTAAAACTGCTGCTGTCTAATGTTTTTTTTTTTTGTTTTGTTTACAATTTCAATATATTTCTCATAATTATCATACAATAGGCAGTGTCTTTGTTCTTAATTTCTTAAACTTCTGTCATAAGTGCTAGGCATAGTGGTCTCCTTACATCTCCTACCCCCACAAAAAAATACTCCCAACATGAGCTCCTTTTTTGTTTATTTTTTAATTACAGTCTCCGTAGCAGGGTTTATATTGCGGGGATTTCCTACCATCTAAAATGTTCTTTTTATTTGGCCATCAAGCTGCATTGCATAGGACAAAGCACCTCTCACTTCATTAATAAGCCTGTGCCATTTTTTATAGCTGCCTTTTTAAAATAAAGAGTTCTGTGCCTCTTTTCCAAACATTTGTCAGCAGCTCTATCTTCCCTCTTTATTGCGTTGTGCAAACTGTTGTCCTCACAGCTTTGCCTGGCTGTTGTCGTTCACTTTGTGTGCCCTGTATTCCAAATCCAGCAAGTGTGCCTTTTTATAAGCTTGCTTGCTGCATTGCTAGTTGAGATGTTGCTAACATGTGGTTGTAAGAAAGTGCTCACCTGTTGTAGAGATATCTGCTTGGCAGGCTCAGGTTTAGCATGCTCCTTGAGGCTGGCTGAACACCTTGTGGTGGACTTGGTCTGGTGAAGTGTTTATTCTCCCTCCTGACCTTGACATTTATGTGTCATTTCTACCATTCTGTTCACTACATGTATGTATTTTGCATTTAAGATACAAGATATTTTTATTAATTGCAGTGTGGATAAGGTTTACCTAGTAGGGGGAAAAAGGAGAAATAAAGTAAAGACGCATAGCAACAGGAGATCAAGAGATAATAAATCAATAGGAATACAGAGAAATTGTTGCAAGGGGAGGTTTGAAATAAGTTTTAAGTTAAGTGAATGAAGCACAGAACCATTTTGAAGGACAGTGGCATGTAACCATGCAAAGCAAAGCACTTTAGTCAAAGGGTGCTGATATATATCCATGAGAAGGTCATTGTTGGCTACCTTCCACCAGCATTAAAATTTAGGAGTAGCTGTGAAAAATGCACAAAACAAGATATGATCTGCTTAACAGGTTAAATGCCTATTAAGGTTACTTCTTTCTCTTCTTTCCACCAAGATGACCTCCCTGTTTTTAGACCCTACACCTGCAGATATAGGCAAAACGTTCAGCACGAAAAATACCTTTTTCTTTCTAATTCTCTCCTGCTGTTTATTTTCTTTCTTCTTAAAAATCACTTTTGTTATTTTTATTTGTTAGTTTTTGGGTTCTGATCGGAAGACTGATGTCTTGATGGCTCAAAATTATGTTCTTTTTAGATCATTTTTGCTTTCCCTTGCTTTTGAATATTTTTGAGGAGTGTATATACGGGGAGCTTAATAGATTCTTGTGGTGCTTTTAGAAATTAGCTTAGAAGTCCTTAAGGTAATGCATGTTGAGTCCATACTCCTTGGTGTAGTCTGTGTACAACAGTATACAAAGATTGGAGCATGCTTTGTGTACATGAATGAAAGTGTGGCTGTTTTTAACACCAGTAAAATAATGTCCATAATGCAATACAAGAGCTGCAGAGAGTTGCCTGGCAGTTATAAAGCTAGAACCAAACAAGATGCTCATAGATGCACACTTGCACACTCATGAGTGCACAAATCAACATACCTGATTTTTGGGAACTAGTACATTTTGTCTGATCTACATTAGGTTGAGGTAATAAATTGTCCCCCTATCATTTTAGCAATACTGTTAAACAGGATATTTTAATGAAAGGCTTATCTGTGAGGACTAGTCATTTTGGGCTTAAAAGGTCTGCCTGTTAACAGGTAAGACAAGTAATTTTTTAATGAACTCCTGTGCTAGCAGGGAAGATGCGGTTTAATGTAGCTTTGAAGCTAAAACATAAGTAAATCTTATATTTGCTGAGTGTGGTGATGTGACGGGTGTTGATTTGTGGTTGTAGATTGAGAGCTATACTGTATTGTACTGATTCTGTATTGTTGATTGAGAGCTATACTGTACTGATTATGTATTGCTTGTTGTTTGTGTTGTAGATTGAAAGCTATATTGTTTCTTTGTCTGTGTTTTGCTGCACCATGCATCACCACATCCTCTTCCCTCAAACCATGTAATTACTCCCTTGCTTGGAGCACTTGTTAGTGTCATGAAGTTGTGTGTATGTAAGCTAGTGTCATTCTTTTAACTATTGTATGGATCTTTAGTATATGAGTTTCATTTATTTGGTAGTCATTCGAGGACATTGCTGCAAGATTGCTAGCATAGAACCAGCACATTTAGAATTGACACAGCTCATAGAGAAATTAAGGGAAGAAACTTTATTGAGCATACAAACATAGAAGATGCTTTCAATTGTGTCTGCTGATACTACAGAAGAAAAATGTTTATTGCCTGAATTTTTTACAAAGTTTATCGCCATTATAATTTTTCTGCTTCCAACTTTTGTATGTGTGCAGTGATGTAGGAGCTCTGACCTCATAAGCTTTTCCCTTGACATTATACACACGAGAAACTAAAACCCAAAACAGTAACAAAGTGCAGTAACACTGATCTGAACTACTTACAGAAATGTATCAGAAAATAAAGGTTGTATTTAAAAATAAAAAATAGCCTGCACTTATTTTATCCGAAGAAGACCAGTTCCATTAAGACAGTTGCTATGGATAGTTTTAATTTATTAATTGAAAAGGTCATTTGCTAATCCTCATGGTAATTGAAGAGTGCTTTGACAGCAATGTTATACAAAGTTAAAATAAAGTCCTGTTAAATGACCATTGTTAGAAGGATCAAATGAAATTTGGCTAAAAACCACAATATATTAAGGAAGTGAGATACAATATTATTATAAGTGATTATGAAGCAGAAAAATAAGTTTCTTGATCTTTAAAATCGGTTTTGATGTGTAGACATGTATTCCAATTTTTCTGTATAGATAATAGATGGAGTGTGAATAGTTTCCTTCTAAATAATACATCAGTTTGTACTTGTTAAGAACTGTGAAACATGAAGCTTATTCAGCATGAACAGTCTACTATAGCAGTCTTTGATGTAATACATGGCAAATGACCTGTGTTGCCAGTCTTTGAAAGCTCCTGACTAGACACAAGTTATGTTGGAAGTGAATATAATCATAACTACCTGAGAACAAAGTATTTATAGTATTCAATAAAGTTCTCCTGTGACGTTTGCAGTGATTTTGGATTGTGAAGTGGCAAACATATTTATTTTGATCCCTCTCTTGTTTGCAGGCGAAAGAAGAAGTGTATTCGATATGAGCATGGAGAGAATGGGATGAGCACAGATGGCGAGGACTGTGATGATGAGTCTTCGCGCTTGAGTTCCCAGCGCTCAGGCTGTGACACAGACTCTAATCTTGATCTGGACAGTCCACGACCTGACCACCGGACGTCGTACACCGACCACCACTCTCCTCTCTCGCCTCTCATCAGTGAAAACATGGATGATGAACTTGATCCCAAAGTTCAGTTGAATGCAGGGCTGATTGGTTTTTCTTCTTCATCCGCTGCTGCATCAGGTGTTCATAAGTTGTCCACCACTCAGCACTCTCTTCAGCCCTTGGAGCCTGTGGTCAAGGCAGCATTAACGACTGCACCCATCAAGGCAGAATGTGCATCTCCCATCTCTCGGTCTTCACCTAACCTAGTGGCTACCTAGTAGCACACCTATGGCAAGAAAAATGCGCTTAAAATACTTGAAAGGTTTCTGATGGCATAATACAGCAGCCTTCGCTGGCTGTGTGCAGACTTCTTTCACCTTGACCTTGACTGCGTGATCCCCTCTGCTGGAATGGCTTGCTGGCCCTGCGCGTCTCAGGTGTGTGTGATTGCTAGAGACAGCAAGTTCTGGGTGCCGAGTCTGCTTGTGAATAGTTTTAACAACGTTGGGAGAGCAAACATTCAGCTGGCAGACATTGCCTTCTCTCTTTCTTGGGGATCCAGAATGTTCACTGTGACAGAAACACTAAAACTTCTGAGGAGTGTTTTCTACTTGAATGGTTCACTGGAATAGTCAGCAGGAGCCACAGGTTCAACCCTGACCTCTGCAGTGTTTCGGTGCCTCTGTGTATTTTCAGTGGGAGAATGGCAACATTCCTCAGTAAATCCACTGCATTTTTGTGGTGAAAGCTTGAACGGCCAGGACCGAAAATTTAGGACAGAAGGGGAGAGAACAGTGCACAGACCCAGCCTTCCCTGTGACTTTCTTACCTAATGAGTTATCTGTGGAAATCAGATTTGTGTTGATGACTTCACTCATCTTTCTTGAAAGGAGTCAGCTGGTGCTGCACATACTAGGTTGGGAAAAGCTTCCTCCTCCCTTCCTGGCTTTTTGTTGGCTAGACGTCAAAATGGGGAGAAGCATTCAGCTTAGCCAAACCTTTTCATTATATAAGTCTGTAACCAGTATTTTGAGCCACTGGCTAATAGAAAGCAATGATATTTGTAGAAGGGACCGGGAAAGAGAGCATTTCTGTTTCTTTATGTGGGTTCTACATCACTGTTATCAACATACCAGGTCATGACATGCTCTTTTAAATTAAGCTAGCAACAGCTTGGGATAAGGAATTAACAAAGCTAGTCTACTGATAAATTCATTGGTAGATGTATAGTGTATCCCCCTTTCAGTAGATCAACAAAAGGCTTATAACTCTGCTGCAGTGAGCTGTTTCATTGAGAAGACTGTCATAGAAGAGTAGAAGACTTTTTCATTCATATGCTTCATTATCTGTTGTGGAGTCAAATTTGTTGGTGCCAAGAAAACCTTGAATTTTCTTGCCTACGCAAAGTAATAAAAGCACTGAGAAAAAAAATTGTCCTTTGTACCCCAGCTTTTAGCTGCCAAAATCTTTATTGGAAACATAACACAGGAGGAGCAAATAGCATTTAGTAGCATTGTGAAGGGAGGAATCTTTATAACAAAGTCCTGAGAGATTTTTCTAATTTCAAAATGTTTTTATGTAGGCAGTTGCAGATTGACGCTTGTAACCCACTTGCAGAAGTTTAAAAGGATTCAAAACTCAGCTAACACCAAAACAAAACAAAACAAGATAGCCTCTATCCCACCCCATCTGGAAAACTTTTATCCCACCTCTTCTGGAACAGATGCAGATTATTTTTATTTCCAAAGAATTTATGAAAAATTATGTGTTTGCATTATAAATATGTCAGTGTAAAAGGTTTTTAGTTATTATGAGTTATTTACTTTTTAGATTTACAAGCAATTATAATATTAGTATTAACTATGAAAAAATATTGACAAGAAATACTAAATATGCATTGCTTGTGATTGATAAGTTTGGAGAAGATGAAATATTTCATTAACATGGTTATTACTTTTAAAAGGACTGGCGGCAGATGTTATGTTGAAAATTAGGAGATTTCAGGAGTTAGAAAATTGCAAACTACTTATGTTAAAATTTACAGCAATTATGACAACAGGAATTAAGAAGCACTCTGCTATCCATGATTATCTTTGTCACTGGGATTTTTCTAGAAGTCACATCTAATCTGTGATTACCTGGTTTTGGCCCTACGTTTCTCATAGAGCACATGACAAGGTGAGATCTGTAACAAATGTAGACAAATTGATAAAATCAGATGCTGTTCTATACTCATATTTTGTGAGCAGGGAGAGAGGCAGACTTTAGGGGGTTGTTGAAATAGTGCTTGAAAGTTGTCATTGCTGTACTTGTGGCAGAGAAGTTGCTGAACCTTAATGCTACAAATATTTTAGCAGTATTCTTTTTTTGTAACCCATATTTTTTTTATTTAGGAAAAAAATAAGGTGTTGATATTTATTTGGTAGGAAACATGCATTGCAAGTAAAATAGCCCAGTAATTTGCTCATCTCTCTAGACTGGCATTTTCTCTCTCTGGTAAAGCTTAGTATAAGAATTGTTTGTATTGCTAATTGTAGCCTTGATCTCTTAGCAGACTGAATGGTGGCTTCCTATGCATGCCAGGAATTGTTGAGACTCTGTTACAACTACATTTCAGAAATGGTCAAACATCATGTCTGTATTGCATCTCTTATGTGAAGTCTATTAAAATGAAGGCAAGATGTCTTATGTACAAAGAAATTTGAATTAGTCTCAGCTTGCTTTAGAAGGTTTATTGTCTCCACAAAAGGTGATTTTGAATGTGTCCAGAAAAATATAAAATGGAAGATACTAACACAATTGTGAAGTAAAGCTTCATCGTGTTGATGAAAATATCTTGATTAATTAAAACAGATTTTTGGCAGATGAAATGTTTTCTCCAAACTGAGACAGATTAACATATTCTTGGAATTAAAACCACTTATGGCCAAACCAAAAATGGTACTCTGAACTTACAGGCCTCTTTTGAAGCAGAGGAGAGCCATTTGTGAGAAGACAAGGTTGCAGCTTGCTGTGCTTGTGCATATTCCCAGTTGTTTGACCATTCTCTTTAATGCTGTTAAACTAAGTCCCATGAGATGACATCCTTCAGTTTTGTTTTGGTTTACAATGCAAGCTTCAGGTATGTTGCAGAATCTTTTCTAGGCTTGTAAATTGTTTTAACCACTTTTTTGTATGGTGCTCTGTGTATAAAAAGCTGTATATGAGATGTATGCCTTGAGCTAGAAGCCCTTCCTGTGTCAGCATTTGTACCCATGACCTTGAGAATGCTGTGTTGTACTGCTTGTAGGGTGCAGGGATTGTTTTGGAATAGGGGTTGTGTTGCTTTTTGGGGCAAGTCACATGTAAAAAAAAATTTAAAAAAGGGGAGTGGGGAGTCTGCAAGATTGCTGACATTGGACACTATGAGAAGGTAGAGGGAAGGGATTAAAAGAAATAGCAAGCAGATTACTTGGTCTGTTCCCTTCAGCGACAGGATATTTCCCACATGTTCTTTCCACTTGTAGGAATCAAGTTCTTCCAAACTGTGCAATGAAGTCAAGGGAGGCAATGTCCCATCATAGGTCTGACATGATGGCAAGTTGCCTTCTGACGCTTTCTCTGGAAAATTCTTTCAGTTGGCAGCAGTTCTTTGGATTTTCATGACTACTGGAGAATCTGACATCTGCAAAGAGGGTGTTGATGCTTATTGCAATTATTGTATGTGTTCAAGTCTTTTGATCATCTAAACGGGGGATGCTCTCAGCATAAGCATCCATGCTAGTTTGCAACATAACTGTTAAAGTGACCATTAATTGTCATCATCATCTTCATCCTTGGGGATTTTAGAATGAAAAGAACATGCAGTCGGTGGAGTGTGATAGTGGAATGGAAGACAGTAGGTATGTGGCTGTGGACTTTATGGACTCCTGTTTACATACAGTTTGTGAAATGTGGGGAAAATACACAGCGATGGATCCTAAGGCATGTCTGTCTGTAAATAGTGGTGTTAATTCTGTATTGCCGTCAGTTTGGTTTATTGTTAAAAGCTTTATGGTTGGATATAGCGCTGTATGTGGTTCTGACAGAAAGCATTCTTGACAAATATTGTCTTTGTACAATTCATTCTCTTATGTACAAGTTTTACACACCAATAGAAGACATGTTGAAAAACATTTATGTAAAAAGGTAACTTTTTGTTTATAATAATGGCATAGACAGAAACATGTCACATATTTCATTAGCTTTGTGTATGAGAGAGAGAGAGAGAGCAGGTGTCATTGAGAGGGGGAAGAGTGAGTGCAGTCATGGCTGAGAAAATGAAGTGACATTTTTGGCAGCCACAACACAGTGTGTAGGTACAAGGTATTCCACATTACCCCATACAGTTGAGTTCCTTGGTCCATTCTTTCTCATTATTATTTTTCCAGGTAGGTCATATCTATGTTAATCACTACACTGGCATAAAATTGTGATCTGTTCACAGTGGCCAAATCTTAAGAAGTAAATGTCATGTTTTTTTTATTTAAAAAAAAGTTTAAGCAGACATGGACAAGTTGCTCTATATTGGTATGGTTTTCTTTTAAAAAAAAAAAGGTTGGGGGATGTCTGTTAAACACCTCAAATCATTGTTGTGGGTCTTGCTGCCAATCAAACAGCATTATCAGAGATGTAAGCACTTTCTAATGTAGAGCTTTTCAAACAGCATTATATAAACTCTTCATTTGAAATACAACAGGTGTAAATGTGGAAGAGATTTTGTTAACAAGAAAATTGTTGGTTTCAAAAACTATGCAAGAGCTATCAAATTCCCAGGAGGAATAGGGAACATGAGCACTACCAGGGAACAGTTTATCCATGTTTATCAGGGTCTTTTGTCATACCTTAGCTTTTTATTCCAAAGCAGGTATGAGTTAAAAGTTGAAGATAATGGGGAAATAAGACACTTATTTTTATTTTAAAATAGTGTTAGGTGATGACTGAATCATTTTCTGGTGACCCAGGTGTAATACACTGGTGTCCTCTTAGGAATCTTATGTGCACGTAACCCAATTTTGTTTCATAACTCAGGATATGGCTTCTTAATGAAGAAGATACATTTGCTGTGATGAGTTACTATTTGAAGCTGCACTTTCCTATCCCAAATAACCCCACAGATTTAGGGAGAACAATCTTTTGGGGGCATTTTCTAGGGTCTGAAGAGCAGGGTCTTGTAGGTGCTAACAGAGGCTGGTCTTGTTGGTCAGCTGATGACCTGGTGTCCACATAGCCCTTGGAATAGACCACAGATGGCAGCCCGATTTCCAAATTCTGTTTTCTTTTTTAGTAAACCATGCTTTCCTGCCATAGCTATATCTGAGGTAGACTTAGCTCAAGGCCCATGAGTGGTTAAAGAATGGATTGGCATGCCATTTGGGACCTTAAATGGGTAAAAACTAACAAGTTGCGTTTATGAATTGTGAACATTAGTTTGTGATGCAAAATCATTGACATAACAGGATCCACTCTTTACTGTTGTGTCACTGCTGGATGATAGATTTATAAGGTCATGATGACTATGAAGCTAGCCTTGCTAGATGTTTCATAGGGAGTAATTTCATGACGTCAGCTTATGGCAAGCTTCTTGTATTCCTTAAGCAAACTGAACAGGGATGTCAATTCCTAATAGCTGTGCCTTTATTTTAATTAGCTTTCATTGTCAGACATACAATACTTGCTTCTTAATTTGTGTATGTGCCTTTAATAATTTTACATTCTCCTTTTGATAATATTTCCCTTGTGTTATTTGTCTAAACTCTCAGCAAGTTGATTCCTTAGGTCTAGGTTTGCAAGCTTTTTTTTTTTTTTCAGAATTCCTCTGAAAGACTTAAATGTCTGTTTAAAAAGTCAGTAAAGAAAATGAAGTAGGGATATGTTAATATATTGTGGAACCAGTCTAAAACAAAAATTTCAGTATCTCTGTCCCTCACTTTTAGTTATATTCATTGTTTTATTAACTAATGACAATCACAGATAATGTTTGCGTATCCACAAAGGATACTGTTTTTTCATGTACAATCTTTATAACTGTATCAGTAAAGGATACCAGTAAACAAAACTGAAAAGAAATGAGCAGAGAGATGTGATCTTAACAAATGATTTCAAGTTACTGTCCGTCTGGCTGCTATGTCCGGTTGTAAAGAACACAAGTGCCAAAGTACACCTGTTGTAGATAAGCCCGTACACATGCACTACATAACTGACTAGCTAGCTGATCGTTCCTACAGAGCTGGGATGATTAAAAAGGATCATTTCTACGCCCCTCCTCCCTTTCGCCACATTCACATGAAAACTATTACACAGTACCATGTTACTGAGGTACAGTTAAGACAGTTAAACCTGGATGCACATATTCATGATTGCCATCACTTAAAAGTCCCACGAAGTGCAGTCACCAGACTTTGCTAATGCATTGCTGTACAATTTTGTCTCTCGTCTGTTGACTCTTGATAAGCGGGTATCTACATTGGCTTGTAAACACTGGCTGTGTTTCATTATCATAATTCCCTCTTTTGTTCTCAAAAATCGTGTATTTATAATTTGCTGTCTAATAACAGTAATAAAACGATTGAGTTGACTATTGAATAATTGCATTATGATTTATTTAGGTCTTGTGTTTGGATGTGTGTATTGTTCAGCGCTTCAGTCATCCAATGGTAAGGATACTATTGAATTTTTTTCCACCTTTGTTGGTGACACATCAACATTCAGATTATCTTTGAAGGCAGTTTCTCTGTGGCAGGAAAGAATGTTTGACCTGGGGGAGGGAGGTGAAGGTACCTGCTGGACCAAATGGAGGCAATTAACAAAGCATGACTGCAAGGATAGCTGGCATGGTGTGTGCTCCTCCCTCTGCATCAAAACATTCTTTCATGCTAAAACTGTATGTTTGGCCTTAAATTGTAAATGCAACAAAACATTTTCTTTTTAATCTAAAAATCTCTTTTATAGCCATATATTTAGGCAACAAATAACACCCCCTCCCTAAATTAATTCTCTGCAAGCCCAACATGCAAAATTGCAATAGAACTGTTAATGTTTGCTGCATGTCGATCATGGCTCACAAAGTCTTTAGTGCAAGAAAACTCTTGCCCACACAGATCTTATCTGATAAATTGTTCCCATTTTTATTCAAACCCATGAGAAAAACCACCTATATAATATTTTAATATAGACTCCCTGTGCATATGCTTGGTATGCTGGTACATCACGGATAGCCACACTGAAGTGATCCTATAGGGATATGGACCACACTTCGCTTGACAGCAGGGAAAAAGTGCCATAAAGCAAATCAGTTTTCTCACTCCCACAAAGAAAGATTACACAACCATTTTCTTGATTCCCAGTTTGTTGTGACCTCAGTCTGTGACAGCTGACATTCCAATGCACAACATTTGTAACAAGTCTTGATTCAGGCTCTACCTATCTAAACTGTGACATGTGATTACTATAGCACCTGCTCACCCACTAGTGATGATGACACCATTGCTGGGAAACCAGTGCCACCTGAGGTTTTTGGGGGGTTGGGAATGGAACTATCATTTTCCCTAATACTTGCACTTAATACATTTTCTATTATTTCTTTAGCTAAATTGTAACAAAAGAAAAGAAGTCACAACTCTGCAATGGATGTATTGCCAAAAAAAAAAAAGCCCGAAAGTTTTTTTTTTTGGGGGGTGGGAGTGGACAGGGAGAAAGACTCAAAGTTTCTGCAATCTACAGTTTTTAAACAGCTGTAAACCGATTTCAGATTCCTCTTCCCACTATACAAACTTTCATTCCTTTGTTATACCGGTAATTATCAAGCTGGTTTGCAGCATAAAAACAAGCTAAGAAACATGTCAAAATACATACCATTTAAACAAAACATTTGTATAGGCTCTCAAGACAGTATAAATTCATATTCAGAAAAAATATTTTCTTTCCTGAGAAAAGCAAGCATTTAGGAAGGAAAGATATGGCTACACACTTTTTTCACAACTACAAATAAGAAATCTGCTGTTATTTTAGGAGGATAAAGCTTCTGAATGCTGAAAAACCACCGACTTAGCATGTTTTTTTAAATTATTTAATTTTTTTATTTATTTGATGCCGATAAGACTAGGGTTGTGTCTCTAACCCAATTCTACTGAGCTGTCACTAATATCAAAGCTCATTAACCACACCTCGATCCACTAGCCTTATTTACTAGTCAAGCGTCATCTCTTTAGGATCAGCCAGATAAATTTGAAAGCTAGGCATCAGGAGTTGCTTATCTAATCTCTGATGTCTCACAAAGCAATAAGAAATTAGTCGATGGTTAGCCTAGCAATATGCTAGCTTTGCGTTCACAACATGAAGAAGTGCCTTTTTGGCAGTGGTCCAAAGCTTTCTAGGGATTTTCTTGTGTTAATTTGGCTTGTAGCAAATTGGCTCTTCCTCCTCACTGTGATGGTATAACATAATACCATTGGTTCACTGAAAAAAAAAATTTAGAGTCAAAAAAGGTGGGGAAATATCTGCTGAATTAAAAAAAAGTAATGTCAAAACATGTTATTCCCATGACAGTCTACCTGACTTCCAAAGAAAGATTACAGCGCAGTGCAAATTTTTAGATATAAATTATCTCCCTGTGATAAATGTTTTAACACCCCTTTCTGTCGCCTGCAACTGTTGGTACAACACACAATAACTTCACTTTCAAACGGATCTATAAAATCAGTTACAAAAAAATACAAGCATTATTTCAGAAAGACAAGCAAAAGTCTTTAGGCATCTAGCATACTCTACAATATTTATATGATTAAACACTGTTTGATAAAGCCTAACAGTAGAAAACAATTTTTTTTTTGTGGGGGAGGGGGCAGGTGATGAGAGAGCACAAAAGCAAAACCCTCATGAAGCAGCATCAAGCTTACAAAAAACAAAAGCACAAACATACCTTCCTGATCTACAGGTGCTGCTGGACCTAATGCAGGCTTCTGCAAATAAATTTCAAAATGCAAATATCAAAGAGATGTTAAGCAGCAGCCAAAAAAAAAAAAAACCTTTAAAAATTACAGTAAATATTTGAGACAAAGTGATTTAAAAAAAAATCTCTTATGTGCTACTTTGCAACTATAGAAGAAGGCTAAAAATGCAAGCGTTTATCTCACCTGGTTCACAGTGGTTTCAGCTTCTTCTTCTCTGATGGTGTCTGAGGATCCCGAGAGAGTGGTATTAGCACTGAAATAAACCACAATAAATCTCCACTTTGTGCACAGTTTCAGGATTGGTAGACAGTGAACTGCACATGGAAATCCTTATACTCTACATGAGTGAAAGTTGTAGATGAAATAATGTCAATATCCGAGTTAGATAAAAAAAAATATATATAGTGCTGTCATTTCGAAACCTTGAAAATAGCAGTTTTTAGGCTTAAAATACATGTGGATTAACCTCAGCCTAATTTTGAGACCAGTGAAGATGGAATATGATGGCTTGAGCACATTGTAAAAAGCAAGTCTTTGTGACATTGCAGGATATATGACCTTCAGATACTGCAGACTATTTTAAAAAGTCTTTATTGGATGGAAAGATGTTTGAGAGAGTGTGTGTGTATGTGTATATATATTTTGTTGTTCAAACACAATAAGCTTCTCCTATCAAGGAGAGGTATTTGTAGACAAATCATTAATAATAATAATGAGCTTGACACAGTTTCTATCACTCACTGCTGCCCACAGGTTAGCACTACAGACTATTCATGCTTTTCTGTGCAACTGGAATGCAAGAGGTGTGAACAGAACAGAAAGAGCACGACCTGGAAGATCTGAGTCCAGCACCCACTGTAGGCATCTGATGTGCTATTGTCACATTTCAGGAATGCGACGTCCATGCACCCAACCCTTGGCCTGCCATTTTAGATTGATCCAAGCAACTAAGAAGACTACTGGCACAGACACCATTATTTGACCCCACATTCTTCCCCCATTTCCTCTATTCTTTAGCTTAGCCTATAGTGGAAACTTACCATGAGATCGATCCCCCACTAGCTTCACGAGAATTGGACACCAGCCGATGCCACTGTTTGTTGGCATCTTCCACAATCTCCAATGCAAAGTCCTAAGAATAACCAGTGTTAAATTGACTTTTTACAGCCACAGTTTACATCATTTATCTGTTAGACCTCAAAGCACATTAAAAAAATCTTAAACTCAAGAAGTAAAACAAATAATGTGGAACACCATAAACAAACAAAATTTTACTTGCAGTTAGGGTTTTATTCATTAGAATTCTATACACAAAACAAAAATGTCACCAGAAAAAAAATCAAATCCATATTGTGTTTTTTTAATTCAGATAAAAGCGCAATTAAGTACTTACCCTTCCCTTGCATTCACCATTCCAGTGGACGGTGTTTTCCGGCTTACCGTCAGGTTTCTTGTAGTAACGAAACCATTCATATGTAGCCTACAACATGAGCATGTGAGCATCAGATGTTATATTAAACATACAAAAATCTCATGAAGTTCAACTATTACTAACATCTGTGCTAGGGTATCACTATTCCTGTAACATTCCAACATGAGCAAGATGGCAAGAGGTTGGTGTAACTATCAATATCAACAATATCCATAAAGAAAGTGGTTAAATTTACTGGAATGATGTTATGCAGAAAATTAATGCAAATATTACAAATGCTTGGTATTCCTCTTGCATCAAGCTGGTCTCTTTGCCGTTCAAATGCGCTTTTTTTTTTTTAATATACTCATACGAAAGCACTTAGAAATGTACTCTCAAACTCAGATACACACATAAAAAAGTGTGCCAAAAGCTGTCAAAGCACAACTGTGAGCTTGCTATTAAAGCAGCCTGTCCATTCCTACATTTTCATAATGCAAAATGCAAAATTTATATACCGCATACTCGCATTCCTAAGGAGCATGCTCTTAGTGCTTAAGAACAAGGATGAGAAATGGGCAATGTATGAGGAACTGAAGAACAAGCAAACAACACACGAAGGAAAGAATGATAAACAAAACAGTACTGATGACGAATAAAAGACAAATATAAAAAAAATGGAAAGAGGATCCAAGTAACAAGGACTGAAAGTATCGTCATTCTGCAAAAAGGAAGACAAGCAGGGAAGTAACAATAAGCTAAAATGGGGGGGTGGGGTGAAGGGGGTGTGCATGAAAAAGGACTGTGAACTGTTGTTAAGAATAATTCTTAAGGAAAAGATGTTTTCAGTTTACATTTAAAGGACTCAATAGTGGTAGATAACGAAAGGGAGAGAGTAACATTGTTTTGCTGCACAGTAACTAAAAATATGTTGTTGCTCTGCTTTAAGTTGCATGAGATACGTTCTGGTTATTAGGTTTGTTATATGGGATTGCATCAAATTTAATCACAAATGTTACTGAAAGCAATTTTTACAACAGAATCACATATAATATACATATAATTTAGACTTATAACAAGCTGATACAAAATGTACAAACATGCACAATCACCTATGACTAGAAACCTTTCTTTTAAAATAATTCCACTGAGAAAACTTCAGTCAAAAAAAGATGTGACAACTGCACCAAAAATATGGCTTAATATGGCTTAATTAATAATAAAGAAAATAGCCCTAAGAGCATGAAGGTACCATGGCTTACACACACAACAAAACCCCAAATAAACAGAGTTGTACAGTGCTTTACCCTCAAAAATCCTGGCATGTGTTGATGAACATCGTTTATGTCTGAAAACAGAAAGCCCATACCAGATTATCTAAGATTTGTTTGCAAAACCAAAATGAAAAAAAACCCAACATAAAGATTAAAAAGAAAAAGAACGAAAAAAATAGAGAAAAATCCATACCAAAATCTCCCCAAACCATAATGAAGCTAGACATAGAAGATTACTGGAAATCAGATAAAAGATTTACAGACACAGTGCTACTAATCTCAACAGCCTCTATGATGATAAAACACTAAGGAATAGTATTCTGCAGACCTTGCACTTTTAAACCATAATGCGTTTGTCCTGTTCCCCATTTATGAAATACTTCACAAACACTTACAGCTTTTAAGCCCTCAAATTACTTTTTCAGTTCCATCATGCTTAGAAACTAATGTACACTTTCGGTGGGCAGCACCTTATTGGCAAGAAACAATTTTCAGGGCAAAAGATAGGTCACTATAGCTGGCTTACACAGGCCTAAAGATTAACTTGCCCAAGGGACGCAACTCCTGACAACCGATTAAGGGTTTTTTAAAAAATTGAATTATTCCCCTTGTACTTATAAAGGTTTGTTTTTAGAGCAGGAACGCCAAGTACAAATTTATAGTATTGCAGATTCCCTCTAATACTGTGTTTAATACAAATATTACTGAAGAAAAACAAAGTAAAATACAAAACTATCTTTTAACATCTCTGTCTTAATAATTTATAATGAATAGTTCCTAACAATAGTTGGAGGTCAAAAATATTTTGGCCCATGACCCACATTCTTCTACTTTTCCTGAAAATTTTTTTGTCTGCTTTCAACTGATCTACTCACAAACACATTTAAGCAAATTAATCTTTTAAAAAAATCCAACCAAAATACTTAATGCTCACAGAATATGCGTTGTAGTTTTCTTTTAATCTCTTTCCTAATTGGTTGAAGTTATATTTGTCTTGAATGAGATATAGCTTTCTGAGCCTCTTTCACACACACAGACAACTGCAGATTCTCACCATTCAGTTTGCTGGCCAATGGATCACTGACATCAATGGCAATTATTTTCCAGTCTGTTTCACCTGCAAATAACCATTGGAAAGTAACATAAAATGCACTTGTAATGCTTAAAACATTTTTTTTTAAAACTCACAAAAATTAAATAGATATTTTCTCTGTTATTGTTTTAAGATCATTGGGGAAAGGATCACAGCATCCCATTATACTAAAACTTTCCTTTCATATTTTACCCATAATAATCCGAGGGATTGGTAAGTAAATTCAATATTGTTCAAACATAGAAAAAAAAAAAAATTACAAAAACCTTATTAAATCCTGCAAAGGTTTGCAATAGCTCACACATACCCTCATCAATAAGCAGCAGAGTTCCCAACACCTTCACCTGAATGACTGATCCCCGCTCTTGTATCTGCACAGATTTCATCATCCTTTCAGTACAAGTTTTTCTGCCGGTCAGGGTCATGACAAGTTACAAAATGTTGTGAACGTCAAAACATGGACTATTGCAAACTCAGTGCCCACACTAAAATAAACACAGTGCCTGCCTGAGCATGATAATATTAAACAGCATTAAACTAGTAGTAGTCAGGAACTAGCTTCTACATAACCACCTTGTGACCAATTTCACAAACATCCAAGGGATCATTGTCTCCAGCTGTACCAGTCTCAGGAAATTTTTCTTTTGGATTCTCCCAAGTCTGAAAAGCAAAATTAGATATTTCCAATTAGTGGATTTCTACCAAAAATACATAAGTAAGGATTAAAATTTCTTATGAGATCTATCATCAACAAGAAAAGAGATGACAGAATTAAAAATTTTTAAATTATATATAGCCTATTTACCTGTGGTAATGCACCATAGTTCCAGATGTATCCATGGTGAGGGAAAATGTTTTTGACATAGCGCAACCGGCCGCTCTTGACATCTTGCTTGATGGGATTTAGTTTCTCTTCCTTGTTAATCTGGAATATTAAACTGTGGTTGTTGGTCACCAAACTTTGACTAAAAAAGAAAAAAAATAGAGAGAAGGAATTAAGAGATACAGGTTTCCCCTGCCCCCCAGTTAAAAAAAAAAGTCAAGATGTTGGTTTAAACTGTCAGTCTTCAGGATAGTGACCACAATAATGTTGCCAGTTACTTACACACTATCAAAAGTAAGAACTTCCGGCATCTTTTACCTCCTCCACAAAAAAATTTCGCTAAGGTATTTTTCCCAATGCAAAAAAGATCATCTTCCACTGTAGCAGTCTTAACTGTCTGGTATAAAATATTAAGTATACACACAAACAAGCAGAGAAATTAAAATTTGTGATTTTGTGATTTCAGCACACATTGAAAATGTGCACTCTTGCAAGTTCACATTCACAAATAAGCATACAATTATTTATGCCTGTTCAATCCTAAAAATATATACTATAATACCCACAGATATGCATCAACAGTGCCACACAATTTACAATGGCATAAATGACTATAAGAGCTTTTGCTTGTCAGTTGGGAAAAAATCAATAAAAATGTGCACAGCACTGTTGGAGAAACTTATTGATCCACCCCAGCAAATCTTGACTGGTTTCTTCAATTTCTCTATATCATGATCATTATTATTATTGTTAAAATTATTAATATTTTTAAAGAACCATGAGCTTGATCATTAGGATGGGATGTGACACTAAATAAATATTATCTTAAGCACAGGCCTATGGTAATTCTAGTCACTATTGGACATATTTACAAATTGTCACCAGGGACTGGCTCTGAACATACACTAAAGCCTACACAGATAAAGCTGTAGCTTATTAGTGAATGTGTGATGGTTGTTCAAGGAAAGAAAATATCTGTCTGCATCTGTTTTAAAACAATTCTGTAAGCTTTCATTTATTTCATAACTGCCTGTCACTGGGCTTGAACCCCCTTCAGACTAGAGCCCGTGTGTTCACCACATGGCACGCTCAAGCAGCCCTACAATACTGTATGAAAAACTCACACATGCTGGCTGCCAGAGGGTTGAATAAGATAGCATTCAGAGTCATTATGCTGGTCTGGATGCATAACTAGAAAATGTGAGAATTTTCTTTGTACATTGTGAAGTATTGTAAATCTGATGTGGTTCTCAATAATAATAATAAAAAAACAAAAAAACCCAATTCCAAACAATTTACAAGGACATTGCACATTAAAATGCAACATTTTTGTATAATGCAAGAATATTTTGAAAACTCTTTTTTTCAGTACATGACACACAACCAATCCCCTCCTAGACAAGTGTATTTTTCAAAACAAAAAATACCAACCTGATCATTGGCATTATCTGAAACTACATTACCACCATCTAAAATTAATTTTTATTGTTTACACTTGCTTTAAAATGCTGATTCAATGTAGTAGGGAAGGAACTGAGAATGCTTGTCAGTTTTAAGTATTATGCAAGCTATTTCAATGTTTTTTCTCATATAAAAACTATGATTTGAGTTTTCAGAAGTGTTAAAACTAAGCCCTGCAGTAATAGTAGTCTTAGCAGTTATGTGAATGTACTAATTTTGATAGTTGCCAACAATACTGTTATTAATACTTGTAATTGGTTAACTCTCAGGACTGAGGACACAACTAGAACAGTAGTATGGCCTAATGGCTACAGCTGCAACATAAGTACATTAATTAGGTCCACTAGTAATGGATATCATAGGATCAATACTGCAATACTGGCATGAGTGAATGACAACTATACAGACAGAAGCTTATGCCGAAGACATATCAACATTAAACTTGTACATGAGCAATTATCTTTGACACTTCAATTAAATAAAATCAATCTGCACACCATTAATCACAGAAGACTATCCCATACAATTCAAAATTTCTCATATCAGAATCTAAGACAACGATACAAAAATAAAGGCCATAAAGCACAGAAAAGTTTCATTTTGGACAGTGGCATCATGTCTGTAAAGCTCCCGAATAAAGGTACATGTCTCATCATTAACTGCTAAAGCAGAAAAAGATGACCAACGTCATTATGATTATAAAAACTGTAGAAACAGTGAAATCAATAGCCTCTCAAGAAAGGATGATCAAACAAGTCAACATGCTGAGTGAGCTTGTGACAATCTGTCACATCAAAATGACCAGAGACAGGCAGGCCACCAACTGATCCCCACAAACATGCTCCCCCCTGAGGCCCACAGCTGTGTGCCAGGCCCCTCTTCCTGTGATGATCATCCAGGCTTTACTTTGCCTGCTGAGTCAGCATCTTAGTGCGTGCCTTTTGTCTTGCTTTTGAAACAAAAAAGCCACTTGGCAACATCAGATGTTTTTAACAGTTTTTCACAAAGGTCTCCCATAGATCTATGAAACTTCCTCACAATGCTGTGTATACAATCAGGAAATGCTGTAACAGATCTATAAAACTGTGCATTTAAGAATGAATGTGTCTACAGGTGTGTTTGCATATAAACATTGCATCAGCCGCATGCACCACCAAAACAAACTGTCTTTTTTGTCAGCTTTCCTGCTTGTTGTAACTTTAGGGAAATACAGAAGACTTTAAGCAAAGATTTTGAGCTCTTAATTCAATAGCTTTCCTTTTGACCACTTACTAATATTGTCCTCATTAACATGACAGCACATGCAATATTTTTTAGGGTGTAGAGCACATCTGCTCTTGTACCACGATTCTTGGAATGATTCCTAACAGAATTTCAGTTATTTAAGATAACTTATCATGCTAGAGAGCATGCTCATCTTATGACAATGACGACATTCTTATGCAAGATACAATTCTGCAAGGAACACTATGGGTCACACCAATGTTATTATTAGATGCTTACTGACGTGCCTATATTTTGCTTGCTTACCTCCATCTTTGCATTACTCCATCGTGGAATCTCGACCACCATGTTGAAAATGTTTTTCTCTTGGTTAGCATACAGAGGAATGTCATGGAATGGAGATATCAATTTCCCTTGTGGTGATCCTGTTACAAGATTTGTTTGAAAATGTTGATTTGCCAAATTTTTGCAGTTGACCTCTACCCCATTTAGTAAAGTTCTGAACAAGTACTTGTTGTGAGGACTACAAAGTACTGTAGTAAATATGCTTCACTCTTGAATTTGCTGTATGGTGTGATACCATGAAATGTACAAAAGAGTGACTGAGGTCCATTTGAACCCATGCGTAACTTAAGGTGAGAACGTTTAAATGAAAGAGATCCCTTCTGAACCAAATGGAGACTTGCAACGTTAGTGCTATGAATAACTAAAATAAATAAGAAATAACAATGAATGACTGAATTAATAGATGTAAAGAATGTCTCAAAGTTCTGTGTGTGCTAAAGATTGTACAGTCTTACATATGCTGTCTGCAAATAAATTTGTTACTATATTTGTAACATATTATGCCTGGTTACAAAGGCTTCATTATATACTATGCTTCTTCACCTTTCCACCCTAAGGGTTTTTATTTTACATTTTTCGTTAAAACACATTTGAACCTTTCTCCTAAACTGTTTCATACAATTTCAAATAACTAAAATAATATAATTCATAAACATGCAATTTAAATAAAAATTCAATTTTAACAATTGTTTCAAGCTATTTATAGTTTTATTTAATTTTAATATAAATTTATTAAAGAATATTTATGAATTAAGATTAAAATAAACCACAAAGAGCTTCAGTTTAATCTGCTTGGCAAAGTAAGAAATCATGCACTTTCTTGTACTGTCAAAGGGTTTATCCCCCATGCCCCATTTTTACACCATGTAATACTTAAAACAAATAGTCTTATCTTATCAGCTACAATAAACGCCTCTGGTTACGCAATCTAACGCTCTTAACAGCTCAAGCAACCAAGTGATTACTTTTTATAAAGCTACACACCTATACAGTGCATAATGTATGAACCATCCTATCTCGAGTTGTTTTCTTTTTATCTTGATGTATTACTTTATACTTGATACATACACTGACTCACTAATTTTGACAACTCTATTTATTTTGTTCTATATTTTGTTAACGCTGCTGTTGTGTCGAGTATGAATGTACCTAAACAAAGTATCATTTAAGAACTGATATCAAATCATCTAAGCCTTTCTACTGGTTTAATGATGATAAACAAGCCCGGTAAAAGCACTTCATATGTCAGTTCTTCCACCAGACTTTTCAAGTCTGTCATCCTGGTAGTCACTTGAGTTACCTGAGAAAAATGTAAACTTAACATTTTTTGCTGTGTTTGCATTGCAAGGGTTTGCCAGTGTATTCAATAAACTTTAGAATGGTGTCACTTCGCTTGAATCAATGAAGTTCGTGGCCATACAAGAGCTTCAGATAGTAACACACTTACAATTCATGCTCTAACAGGCATGGGCACCAGCATTCGTTACAGGAGGAAAATAAATAACTCTATGCACGTTAAAGATACAAACAAACAAAACATGCAACACATAAACGAAAGCGTGTGTACCCGCGTACTCTTGAGCTGACATCCCAAGTCAAGGGGTGAAAGTTCAAAAATAAAATCGTACTTACGAAAGAACACCCGGTAATCAAGGGTGTTGGGCTGTCCTCGTTCTACGGTGGAGTACGACATTGTGTTAGAATAAGTCAGGTGTTTGGAAAGGACACGGATTCGCTGCACTGCTGGTTTGCGCTCACCCAGCACCGCCCGGCTGATCAGACACAACGACCCACGTTGCATCGAACTTGATCGCGGAATTTCTCTCCCGTGCGCATGCGCACAATTACAACCAATCAAAATTGGACTAGCGGACATGGCTGACAGCGACAGACTTCGTTTCTCACTCTTGTGTTTCTTAGAACTTCAACAGATTGACAACAAACAGCAAGAATGCGGACATGGATAATTAAACAAAAAGAGCAGCATATGAAAGCAAAGAACAAAAGAGAGGTGGGGCGAGCGCCTATCGCTGGCTTTGGACTAGCTGTGTCACGGCTAGGTCGTGCATGATGTCCATGAAAGGGTTGACTGTCGCTTTCTTTTCTGTAGTGAAACAGCTATGTAGATATCAACGTGTTATTATTTTTAATTAAACAATAGTATTTCGAAATTAATAAGTCTGAATACCTTTATTTGTAGTGGAACAACTTGCTTTAAAATGGGTCATCGAGCCATTGTGACTTGTGAGACATTCTCACTGCTATATATCTTACTTTACTCCTGGCGTTGAATGCTTCTTTTTCAATTACAGTGTGTACCTGCTTTTGACCAGGAAGTGTGAATAAATACAGATCACTGGTCTGTTTCTGGTGAAAGTGACTGATCGGTGCCTTAATTGTGTATGGAGTTTGTTTTGTGTGTTTTATTTATTTCGTATTTTTTTCATATGATTTAAAATATAAAATTGTAATTAAGTCTCAGGTGGATGTGTATATTAATGTCCATTAATGAAGGTAATATGTGCATATTATAATAGCTATGGTGTATGTGCATGTACATCATAAAATAAAGAAATTATATATTAGTATATAGACGACACAGCTACAATACTAGTTTAATTAATCATTGACTGAGGGCGTGGGCAGATCAATTGATGATCTCTTTTCCTTCTCCCTCCATCGATCTCTCCACGAACACGTACGCACTTCAGGTGTTGTCAGCCAAGGGAAATTTACAGTTGGCCGAACTGTAATACAATTAGCACATTAATTAATTGTCCTGTAACTTATAGCACGTGCTATACACGGACTGTATGAGCTTCTCACTTCGTGAGCTTAACAATACCGCGCGTCTGATTTTTGTTGGGTGCCCTGCGCAGGACCATTCAAGCCAATGAACTCATGTCTTGATTTTGATTATTTGTGATCCAATAGCCAGACATAGATAAAAGCTAATAAAAATTGTTATTTCCCGGTGAGTTGGTTTGATTGGTTTTGTTAGCGACAACTGGATGTTAAAATCGCTTGTTAAAAATACCATGTGGTGTCTACCAAAAAAAGGAGGAGGGCAAAGAAAGTTTATGTTTGGGTAATACAATATATATATATACTGTAAACGAGGAACTATTTATACATTATACGTATATTTACATTGTCAACATTATACACACATATGTGCGCACACGATAATGTGTATATATGCCGAGTATAATGCATAGAAGTAGAGCATCTAGAATATGTTCTTTCTAGACGGACTAGACCAGATATATATTAACAAGGTGGAGACATTGTACGTGGTAGACATATATTTGTAGGGGATCTACAAGGCGCACAAAACTGCTGACAATATGCGAAGTACGTGTTGTCAGCGCCCTTTCTCGAGCCTTGAAGATGGTTTTAGGCTTGAAGTTCCACGTATGAGGTATCTTAACGTGACATTTGTCAGATGAACCCTGTGACACAAGAACATATGTCACGTTTGCATTGCAGAAGTCAAGTTACCTGCCAAACTGAGATGAGATAATTGTTTTTTGTTGCGACCATATATATATGCTCCTCGAGGATCGAGTAACAATTTAAGGACTAATTAACATAAACTAGTGTTTTTTTTCCCCTTAACCTGTTGATGGATCTCAACACCCTTATCTCTGTGCTCACGCTCGCATACAGACTTAAAAACAAATATTAAAAAAATTGAGGATCACACGTGCGTACACATTTAAGTTGGCGCGCGCTTCACACGTACTATACAGCGTATACGTACTACTCGGAACAGATGACGGAGACGTGCATGTCCGTGATCAGACTACAAGGCCGCAGGCCACTCGGAGTCAAAGATACGTATTATATATTGTTTTGTGACTGAGAGGGAGGGTGAGTCGGGGGGCTGCGTGTGCCTGTAACATTTTTGTCAACTCATAATATATATATAGCTTTGAAAAAGTAGCTGTACAGTATAAGGTTGAGAAGGAAGAAGACAATAATATACGTACACCTGTGTGTGTGTGTGGGCGCGCGTTCTTTAAATACTTTTTTCAGGTGATATATATATAGATGTCGAGAGAACTCATGTGCAATGATGCTCGAAAAGTGCCAGGCAGCCATCTTAACCTTGTAACCGAAATAAAGCACTCATGCGTAGCAAGCAATATATGTTAATGCTTTGCGACCCCGGCAGTTATATATATCCTTCAGCGACCAACCAGTCCCAGAAATCTTTGCTGATGTTCGTGTAGGTCCAAACCCAAAGAAGTTGCTTATGGATGTGACACGGCACACTGACCCTGACTTGAAGGTCTTGCAGGCTGTGCTGACCTCGTCAGTTTGTGAACATAGACGGGGAATTAATGGAGGGGCTGGAATGAGTATCATTGTGCACGCTTTTTGCCAGCCTTGTCAGAAATCTAGCCTCTGGAATACATTCACTGGTTAACCCATTCGATCTGCCTATAGGGATTCCAAATTTAGTCTCTCGACTATTCACGCTGGCTTTTTCAAACTCTGCAGATCACCTTGCCGATTATCATTAATAGCCAGAAGGCTTTCCACAAGATGTAGAAAGAAGGCCTCTTAAACTTCCGCGCATCAGTGTCGAGGGCAAGATGTAAGGACAACCAGTTTGAAAGTTATACAATGTAGATAGGAGTCAGAATATGTAAATTTGATGTGAGTACATGGGCAAGCACTACAGAATTTGACACGGCTAGACTACAATCACATAAGCAAACTTGAAAGGATGTAAATTAGTACAAAAAAAATAATAATATAAATAAAAAGGAAGAAAGATAAAGTTTCCAGAAGCCTGCTATACACCCTACAACAATTACACATGCTATTGCACTATTGCAACCAGATTTTTCAGCTTCCAAACTAATGCATGCAGCGCAGACGTTCACTCACACTCTTGCATAACCATCAACTATACTGACTGCAGAGCGCAATTTACAGGCACACAGCCATGTAACAATATACTATGAGTCATAGTTTAGACTTTAAAAACATATTATGTAATAGTTTCTCGGAAATGAGATCCACCTTTCACCTTGGCTGAGAAAACAAGCATTCCTTTTGCTGTTGTTGATTTTTTAAAAACTTTGTTCGTGTTTTCAAGAAACTATTACATGCTAAAGGGAGCAAACTATTCAGACAGGAAGATAATGTGACCGTTAAATGACCTGCAAAGCAGTCAAGCAGAGACTCAAATCATAACAACATGAATCGAGGATTGATAGAGGAGTAGAGGAGCCCTCTGTTTCCTAAGATTATTTGTATGGCAGAAATAAACTGTATAAATTTTATTATATATTATTACCACTTTTATGTATTTTTGCTGTTCAAACACACTGTAAAGTGGAAGATGGCTTGTGCACACGTCTGCACATATATGGCCTACATAAAATGCACTCAGGTACTTGCAAATCGAAATTCTTGGACCTATGTGACTAATGAAGAGACACCAGGTTTGTATTGATTTAGTGCATAGACATATGGTGTATAATTGCTCAGTCTTTCAAATTAGATGATGCAGATGGTGCTTATTGATTCTAAAGATCAACACATGTGATTGGCAAAGATTCAGGCTGTATACAGTTAACTTACACATTATGAGATGATTAATTTTAGGTCTTTACTTCATATCTTATTTTTTTAATAACTGCATGCTCTTATTGCTATGCAACATCAAAACAAAATACCAAATATATGTCTAGGAAAAATAGTTGGCAAGGGATTGTCATAGTTGCTTTTTGCAAAAGAATCATAAATGCACCATACAGGCTTTGAACATGGCTCCAAAGACTGTTGAGAACGATTTGGTAATTGCATATATTTATTACAAAATGTTCAGATTACTTGACAGTAATAATAGTGTAGTGAAACAACACAGTATTCACTCAGGAAAAGCAAGCATAGCAAAATTTCCAAAACAAGACCTGCAAGTAAATTTACAACATTTACCAAACACCAAAAGTAACCACAAAAAAAAAAATAATAATGAAAAAAAATCAGTCTTTGTATGAGAGTGAGTGTTCATGCATGTATGCACATATTTAAAAAAATATATATAGATATTGGTTATCAGTGACTTGGCAGGTGGGTAGAAGACCATCCAACTTTTCAATCATCTCAAAAATTTGCTGTTTAAGTAAAAGATGACTCCTCTAAAGATTTTGTTTCCTATTATGCACTGCTTGAATTGGGTAGCTGTGTCATGATTTCTTGTAAAATGCTGTAAATAAAATGTAAAAACTAGGAAGTAAAATCTTTAACAGTCACCATGATTACTCTTTAAAATTACCGCAATCAAATTACATGCTACATCTACAATACATACCTGTAATCAGTGCTATTATACACAGTGATCAAAGTACAGTGTGAAAGTAGAAAAATTAGCACCAGTGTATATAATGTTTGTTTATATCACATTCAGATATACCACATACATACAATTTTAGCAATCACGATCACTTGTAATATTTCTTCAGGCATCAACACATTTGTAAATATAAATTATCATATTCACATTCTCTTTGAGTCGTGAGATTCCATGTGCCTACTGGTTAGAGAAGTAAGAAGGGGTGTTTTAGTTCTTCGTGAATCTCTAAATCAGTCATTTTCTTTGGAGATTTCGTTCTTAATAATCCTTCCAGGAAATGTCCAGTCACACATACAGCCATTAAACAGTGTATTATTTAGTTCATCATATTCCTTTATTTATAGCATCTATAAAAATAACGCTGCAGAATGGGATCAGCTTAAATCATCACTGAGACTAAGCAAATCACTAAACTGAAAAATATTGTAGTAACTGAAATATCAGGAACTGACATTCTTGATAAAAATTAAAGTCTTTTATGGGCAAATTAAAATTTTTTTCTCTGCATCTAGTTTATCTCTTATATCATTCATCAACAGTGTAACAAACACTGGTAATCTGAAAAATAGGAGAATAATAGCAGAGAAACAGCAGTTGGAGCGGGGCATTTACAATGGCAACACTTTCTCCCTGGAAACAGCAGTTTTTTCCTCCTAGCAGACAAAGCAACAAACTCAGAAGCACGAAAGAGGACCTGAACATGACACAAAAAATAAATGGTGAAAAAGACCCCAATGTATTCTGAATTTTAAAAATGTAAAAATAGATGAATATGCTACTGCTAGATTGGCTAGCTGGGGAAATGTCTATTTCTAGAGTAAAATTAGGTTTTTGCAGTTGCTTCACAGATCTTTAGAGGTAATTTGGTAGAAATCATATAATTACACTGACAGAACAAATGGATGATGTTCATGACTGCCACAAATAAAGATGGAACAGTACGGGATTCTAGTAGGGGAAATCAATACAGTGTTTACCATTGTATTGCATCCCAGAGTCTCTTAAAGTAAAATATTCACTTATTACTTCTTTTAACCCTACCATAGGAAGGGAAAGAAACATAATTCTTCATTACATTCCAAACACAAGGCATAAGCAAGTAAAATATCATGGCTGAGTTTAATGTGAAGACCCAGCTGTTGGGAAAATTCACAAGATTTAATGATCCACAGGAGGTTTGTTGTTAAATAATATTATTTCTATCACACACTTTAAATATTATCATTCTAAACAGATGTATTTAAGGACTATCCTAAGCAGTGTCTGAAACAAGCAAAATGAAACATTCGTACTGTTACCTGCTGCTGAGGGAACAACAGTATTTTTAACAAAGATTAGAAAACCCAGCAGAAAGCTGGGAGGAAAAAAAGTAGTATCAACAGCACTGCATTTGGATACTTATACTATTCTTTTTTTCAAAAAGAGTATGCCAAAATTGAGATGCTTTAAAATTTTATCAAGAAGAATAAAATACAACTGTTGGCTATACACTGAATATCAGTTCGTTTAATCAGTTAAATATTTTAAAGCTTCTCTTAATGTAGGTTGCAAATGGCAACAGCTGAACACATGCTCCAAACAAACTCGAGAGAAATTTATCTGTATAATTAGCAAAGAATTCCAAAAAGCGTTCCAAGGGTTGCAAATAAATCCTTAACGGAGGCCTCAAGCAGTGAATGATGCTCTCCCTATGCCACATAACTCTTGGCAGGCCCAGGTTATCTAACTGCTGATCTGTCGGCGCACTTTGGTACGCACAACCTGCAACATGATCAGCTTGCGGGCTCCAAGCTTGTCACCCAAGGCAACAATGACTGACTTGTCCCGAGACATTGTGACATGGAAGATGTCTACACCTGCATTGAAGCTGCATATTTCTGTACCACTCTTAAGGCGCCACAAGCGAATGGTCTTGTCTCGGGAGCCAGACACCACAATTTCATTGTCAGGGGATATGGCACAGCACCAAACCTGAAGACGGCATAAGAAAAGTCACTAAAAAAAAAATTCATGTTTAATTTATGCTTGTAGTGTAAATTTACAGTTTCACCTTGAGCAAAACAAAAAAAAAAAATCATTAAGAACAGAAAAAAAAAAGCTGATTTATTTTTAAAATGCCTTAAAATTAATAGGTAGGATGCTTATAAACTTCATTACTAATTTTCATAGACAGATTAAGAAAAAGATTATGATAATGAAGCGTTCAGAAATATCAACAAAATTCATTTTGATCTCACCTCATCTGTGTGTCCATTCAAAGTATTGATGTGACGCTCAGTTTCAACGTCCCACACCTTCAGAGTACCATCTGCAGAAGCAGAAACTAGGAACTTGTTGTCCTCTGACCTGGCAACAGCTTTGACCTCTCGTGAATGGGCATGGCGACCTGACCCAGACAGCAACTGACGGCTAGGTTGACCAGTGCGAAGACTCCAGATCACAAGGTCCCCATTGCGAAGTCCAGTGACAGCTTCATCACGGGGCAGCACTGCAGTGCATTCTGGACTAGCATCAAGGCGCAAAATGGAGGGGTCTGAGACTGTGTAGGAAGTAAGGGTCATATCAAACACCACAAACTCCGCAAAGTTGTCAAAGCTGTTGGTAAAACCAGCGACGACATACCTGTCATTCTGGAGAAGCAAGAAGAACACCCACAATAATTATTAATACTTTTGAACATGAACAGACAGAATCATAAAAATTACAAATCAAAGTGACATTTAGTGCATATTCATACATTTAGATACCGTAATTTTGCATGTTTGGGTAAATGCATGCATGAAATATGTTCAGGGTAGAAAAAAACAGAACAAGAAAGGGAAGTGGGGAAGGCAGAAAGAGTAAGCAAGGACTGGGAGGGGGGGGCAGGGATAAGGAATAGAGTAAGAGAGTGGGGCAGACAGGCAAAGAATGCCAAAATGAAGATTTATGTATCATACTATGCTTGTTGCATGCATGACTTCTCACCTGAGATAGGGCAAGGAAGTGAACATAATCATTGTTGCCAATGGGTGCATCAAAGCGCATGTGCTTGATAGGCTGATTTCCAAGCAGATCCCAGACCACAATGTTGGTACCACCACCAAACTTGTCTGAACGCCCAAAGACCACCTTATCATTGTCACTCATCATTGCTAGAGCTGAACACACCTCTAGGTCTGCCATTTCTAAAGCTTGGCCAGTGCTGAAATCCCATATCTGAAGAACAATGAAAACGTTTGTGAAATTAAGAGTCCCAAACTTCAGATCTATCAAATATATTAAACATCAAAACATCAAGCCAAATTTTTGTTTAAATTTTTGTTAATTTGTTTCATTTTCCAGTTCTCACTGGATTCTTTTTAACTGTTGCAAAAACTGACTTTTGTCCTGAAATTATTGAAAATCATTGAAAATACTCTGTCCAATAGCAATACCAGTTTGTTGTCAAGTGACACTAGTTTTATTTGATTTTTTTTTAAATGATGGCTTTCAATACATAAGTCAATACATGCTTATCACTCCCTTTCCCTTAGGGATTGGTTTCAAATGAGGAATTGACAGAAGAATGGAAAAATGCTAACCTGCAGCAGATAGTTGTGCACACCCTTGGGAATAGAGGACTGGTTGACCTCCAAGTCAGCATTAATGGCTCCAACTAGTAGCCTGTCATTACATGCCAGGTGGAGATTGGTAGATCCCACAGTCTCTCCACGCATGATCCGCAATAGCTCTCCAGTCTGTTTGAACAATTGGTAACTGTTATGACACTGTGTACTCACAACAGACACAATTATGTATTGTTTTCAATATTTTGTACTGTACTGTATATAGAACCTCTTAAACTTACAACAAAAAAGATATGCTGAAGTGATCTATTCCAAAAGAATTTGAGAGCAACATGTTATACCACAGGTACCATACCTATGCTTTTTTATTTTAAACTGTTAAGTCTTATGCTGGACACTCTTGCCTCATGGACTCAACCATGGACCCTGGATTGTTACATACCTGCATGTCCCAGACTTGGGGTGGGCCTAGGCTTGAGCCTGTCACCACACTACGACCATCATTTGTCATAAGGCAGCAGTCCACACGGACTTCCTCCCCCAGGGCACCAGGAGGTACACCAATATGAGGAGCACCTGCATAGCCAATCATCTGCTGCTGACCTGACACTGTTCGTACCTGGAAAACCACATGAACAACTTGGTATAGCTCCAGTAGATTTATTGCTGAATATATTGCAAACCATCAGCATACAAAGTACACTCTCACACAGTTTTGACAATGGAGGCCTGAGAAACTATAAAAGTGTGTACCAGTAGCTACACATGACAAATGATCGAGAGGTTCCTGATTCACATTACCTCCATAGGTCTCAGCAAAAAAAAAAAAAAAAATCCTTAATACATCAATTTTCCATCTTCCCACAAAATCTTAGTTGAAAAGGTTTTTAGCTCTCTAGGTAGGGTTAACTCACCCTTTCCCCTTTTGACCTCTGACCCTAACTTAACTCACATCACTATACTGCCTAAACCTTAACTCTAAAACTTCCACCCACCTAGCTTCTTGGCACCCCGGAAAGACATGCACTCACTAAGTCAACCCACCACCCCACCACCCTTCCCCCAACACATTCATGTCTAGAAAAAAAAAAACTAAACAAAATCACAAGAATTAAATAAGTTGCCATTTCATTAGTGCACTGACATGAAAATATTACACCAAAAATGTTTCAAGTTTTGACTTAAGCTATAAATTAATGCCAGTTCACTATATTCTGAAAACTCACAGTCTTCACAGAGTAGTTATAGCTGGATGACATAGTTGAAAATCCCCCAGCACCACCACCCACCACCACCACTAACACCACCAGAATAGCCCAAGGAACTTCCACCAAGGCTGCCTCCTCCAGCTGTTAGGGTGTTACTCTGATAATTGGAGTGAACACCTGAAATGTCAGAGAACAATATTATTAAAATGTAGTGCATACAACACAAAGAATCCACAATGCAAGATGAGATATGCTTGGGAAAGAGGTTCTAATTCCTCCATGATGTATTAGTTTAGATGGTTTATTCTTTGTTACTCCTCGAGGAACATATGGCTGCAACAACACCTTGCCAGTGAACCGGGTTTTGGGCAGCTCCACCTCCCCTCAGTTGGGCCCATGCAGTTCCAACGTCCTTTGCCTCGCTTTCTACTGTTCTTTTCCAAGTCTGCTTTGGTCTTCGGGTCAGTCTACTGGTATGTGCTACATATAGGTTTGTCTAATGCACACTGGTAAATATCACTTACATTCTTATGCTGAAGTAAACTTTTCCTAGCAAACACAATTAAATAATACCCATGAACCAACTCAATGGCTTAAAATTAACCCCCTTAGCACGATGGGCCACAAATGTGGCTTTGCCAGGAGGCATGGGGAGCCGATTTTCATTGTTTTTATTGCAAAGTTGAAGTTTTCTCCTTTCCAAAAATGTATAGGTTTCTTGGTCTAAGTGTTACCTCAGAGCAGCAATAATAAAAAAACAAACTTTACCCACTGTCGTCTTCACAGTCTTCAATTATAAGCCAGTCATTGTAATGGTATATTTTTATGTGGTGCTAAGAGGGTTAAAGTGTCATGATAAATGTTCTAGAAATGTTGTAGAATCCAAACACAAATGAATCAACAAAAGCATCAAGTAAATGTGTTTGTTATGCACCTGTGACCAGGTCATAGTCAGCAGTTCCACTACCACCTCCTTCATAGTGGTAAGACTGGATTGAAGCAGGTGTAAGACCTGGCCCATCTGTTACACTGCTGCCTGACCGGACATGGCTGCTTTCTTGGAATGTTGAGGAATAGCCTCCTCCTGACACCCCAGATGCTGTGGAACCAAGATGAGCTCTAGCTGGCTTAGGTGTACCTATTACTGTACCTACAGCAGAGCAGATGGGCAACACACCAAACCCACACAAGTGTTAGCAAAACACCTAAGGCTTGTGATGTAGAAATGCAAAACAACCCCCGCCCCAAACAAATAAAAGCAAGTGATCAGTGAGGGTGAACATTTGTGAGGTGTACAATGCACAGGTGATTTTTGAGAATGGGTGATGTGAGGATGGGAAGGAAGCATGAAGGATGGCAGGAGCACAGCAGACTACCAAACATTCGAAGTCACATGAACATGGCATTAAGCAAATGCAAGAAGCACTAGTGTTAAAGGTCATTGTCTAATTCCACTTTTTCTTTTAATAATTTCTAAGCAGCAGAGTACCCAAATTAACCTTCAATTTGACTTGGTAGAGAATGACTTTCCAGTCACCCCAATCTACTTAAATCTTTACTCTTTGAACCTGCTAATATGTAACATGAACATCTGCTGCTTTGCCATGATATAGCCTTAGTTGCTGGCATGGCATAAAACACCAATAAACAAACATCTGCTGCATGTTACATGGACCTCTGGCTCTTATTTCTTTGATTAAGGAATACTTTGTTGTCAGTCTAACAATTCCCATCATTCCCTCAAAAAACACCCTTAGAAAACGTGAATAATGTTAAACAGACCACCTACATGACGGCTTTTGTCGTAAGGAATTTCACACACTAATGCAGTGCATCTCATCAATTTCAGAGAAACATCACACAGTGTTAGGGCGGAGCATGCAACTATCAACACTCTTGTAAGCAAATCTGCACAGTTACTACCAAAGCCAACTAATGAAGAGAAAGAAGATCAATTTCTAATTGGTCATGCCAAATCCCTGTTCTCCCACTAGCCTACATGTAGCTTACAGCTTTAGGCTAAGATGCAAAGTCACTACACTGCCATTGTGGACAGTAACTGCACTGCAAACTAAGCATGGCTATGCTAGTTGTCCAAATAAAGTGGATAACTCAGATTGATGCAGAAATTAGTACTCAATAATTTTATATGGGTATAGAAATTCACAGAACGAATGCTAAATAGAGGTTTCAAGGTATTGCAAGGAATAACAAACATGATGCAAAATAAGGGCTCTGATCCAGGGCCATTTGTCCCTTAAAGTGAATGTGTGGTAGAGGTTGGTGAAATACGGATCAGAAAAGTGAGGGAAACTACATTCTGTCACTACTCTAAAAGGCATGAAACTGATAAATGGAAATGAATGTGCTGAATGGCTCTGGGAAAGTGGTTTTGATGGTCAAAAGAATAATACAAACATTTTATATGAAAAATGAATTACATTTCATTCACCCTTTATCATCTCAGCATAATTCCTTTTTCCTTAGTTGCTTTGAATTTACATAATTTTCTCATTATTGATAGTTTAGGGTGATTGTCAATACGATATTTTTTTTCAATTGTCATAAAATTTAGACAAAACTTCTAAACCAGTTTTCTGCCACTTACCAATGCCATAAATTAAAAATCATAAACCAACTCATAATAAAGACCAGATGGGAAGCAAAACAGGAGATAAGGAAAAGAAAACACAAAATAAAAATTGGCCAAAGAAAACATGCTTAGAAAATAAAGCAGATATAGTAAATGATAAGGTCTGGGCGGAGTAAGATGCAAAACATACGAGAGAATGCTTGGCAGTCACCAGCATCACAAAGTCACGATGCACTTGCTACAGTTACCGACTCCCTCCAAAGTCAATTCGTCTTTAAAATTTTATCATTATATAAGCAGCACTCTGATGTGAGTATTTACTCACATTTAGTTCTGCTTAATGAACATCATTTTAAAAGCAAATGGTGAACACGTGTGGAAGCACGTCAAACTTTGTTAGGCATGCTGAGTTGCAAGTTTAAAATAGGATATGGAGAACGAGGCTTCCATTTTCATCATTCTTCCAACTAATCATTATTATTCAACATGGAATGTAATTTCTAAATTTCAAATTTTCTTACCAAAACAAAAGTCAGTGTATGTGGGATGCTTGATAAGCTCTCTTAACAGAATCATGTTTTCAAAATATGCTTGATAGACTTTCTTAAAAGAATCCGAAACTATGTTGCAGATGCAACAGACTGACATTCAAAAACGTTACCCCAAAACCTGGAAATTTAATTAGATAGCATGACCCTTACAGTATATTTATCAGTACCCTACAAACATGATTGAAGGGGCAGGGAATATTCAAGCCATGCCATCCAACAGCCCTAAAACATTACTTCTGAACAGCCTCTCTAGTTCTCTAAGCAATCAACAACCATCTGTCAGCATTCTCTTCCTAGGTGACATCCACAGCCCATCAAAGGTGAAAATCAGGACGCCTTCCTTATCTCCCTGCTCTGCTTCGCCACAAGGCATGAACATGTGTTCCTAAACTTCACCTTTATTGGAGAAGGTGCCTGTGGCGCGCAGCGTGGCAGTGTCATAACCCTCACCTCCACCAGCACCACCACCAGCACCACCTCCTGCAGCACTGGATGATGACAAGTAGAAGTTGCTGAAACCGCCTGCTCCACCAGCACCACCAGCACTCCAGCACTACCAGCACCACCAGCACCGGCGCTGGCTGCAGACGCTCCTCCACTGCCAGACCCTCCACCTCCTGCAACCACCACTAGCAATTTAACAGACGTAAAATGCGGATTCATTCTATTGAAAAAGAGAACAGAATAACATGCTATCTTTATTTGGTGTCTACATGCATGGAGCACGTGAGGAAAGAAAGGAGTTCATCTCTATAAGTGAGTCAACTGTTCTGTCTAAATTGTCAAAGAAACCACTTATTATTCAGATTATTTAAGTAACCATTTTCAAAACTGTTTAAACTTTTGCAAAAATCTTTCCTAGCATTACTGAATTTCATTGGGTTTTTTCCTTTTTTTGATGCAATGATTTGCAAATACATCACTTAATTTGCTTAGGCCTATGAATCACCAGATATTCTATATTTATAAAATATTGGATATTATCTAATTGTAATGTGGTTTAGGAAGTTGATCTACTGAAAAAGCATTGTAAGAATGTCTGTTTGGCATATATATATGCATACAAGCAGCTTTACAAATCGAAGTGTCTACCACATCCAGTAATTATAGCTCATTGGGAAAAAAATTTTGCTTTTGTTTATCCGAGATATTTGCATACTGTTCAGTGTGTTTACAGAGATTACTGGAAATATTCAATTATGATGCTTTTGTGCTACACTTGACATACCAACAGCTGTAAGAAGAGGTTTGTTGGTTCCTGAAGCACGGGGAGATGAAATGTTCAGAGGTGATGCTGACGATGGTTTCAGGCATGTGCACCAACCTGGTTTGCACCTGCATGAAACAAACTCTATTTGATCATCATGTCACCACAAAAATGTGAATTATAGAAATATAAATTGCTGTCGCAGACATAATGATATAGTGGTTCTGCATACATATATTTTGCATCAAAGCAAAAAACACACCTTTTGCTCATGGATATATCAGGCACACAAAGAATTACATGAAATGACATTGCTCGACCTGCTTGGAATGTTACTATGGTAACAGGACAACAACATACTGGCCACCAGTGTCGATGACAAAATCAGGATGGGGAGACTGACCTGTAAAAAGCCCACATCATGCTGCTGGCCAGGGCTAGCAGACCCAGGATTGTGCCCACAACAGCACCAGCTCTTGGACCTGAAGAAGGTAAAGGTGGAGGCGCTGCCACTTGGGCACCAAGAACTGGATTAGTTTGGAGGTCAGAGCCTGGTAAAACAACTCCAGTCCCTCCATCACCTTTAGGGTAAACCACAATCCCACCTTCACCTGGGACCCAGCCAACTCCTCCACCTCCAACATCCCCAGGAACAGTTAGAATAGGAGGAAGGGGAGGTGGCGTTGTGGGTATAACAGGTGTCGTCACAGGGATAGGAGTTGTAAAGATCGTCACATCACTGAAAAGAATCCAATATCAAAGACATCTGCCATCAAGATGCATGAAACTGCACTGACTGAAATATACATGAAAGCGTGTCTATTTTTCCAGGGCTCACATTAGAATATGAATCTAAAAAATATGTAGCTCAATAAGTTATTTTTAATGATTCACTCACACTAGCAAATGTATTTTCCATCTGTAAATTCAACCCTTAGTGGATATTTTTGGCTGTTTATCAAATCTTTTGAAATCTTCATGCACACAGGACCAACCCATCCAATCTTGAAAATTATTGCAACTCACATTCCTCCCACAAGTGAAAAAGGTCTGTCAGCAACTTTGACATCTTGAATGTACTGAGTTTGTCTGTGGGCCTCATCACCCACAAAAACGTGGAAACCATTTACGTTCAGACCTGTAAATAAAGCATTACATCAAGACACAAATAAAAATATCATTTATGTATGTATTTAAGTACAAATGAAGGAAGCTAAACAACCTGTAACAGTAAAAATCTACGATAATATAAGAGAGAGTCACTGTGACATAGACTGTAGTACAGCTAATGCTGATCGACATTCCAGACATCCAATCCTTTTCTTATTAGGACTCAACAAAAAGACATTACACGAAAGCTGAAAATGAATAACTGACTGCCTGAAAATTTGCGTTCAGCCAGATACTCTTTGGTACTACTTTGTCTTGTAAAGGAAGACAAATGTGTTAGCATTGGAGCTAAATGCTAAAAAAAAATGCGCTCTAAAGCTAAGATTATTAAAAGCACTGACCTCCAATAATTCCATCAAAGGCATCTTGAACTCGGTTATTGTCATATGCACTTCCTCCAACGTAAATTTTGCTTAATCTGTCAAAGTCTCCATGTTTAACTGCAAAAATTCACCAAAAATGCAAAATATCACTTGGTAACCATTTCTCAGACGCATGTTATCAATAAAGTGATAATGGTCCATTGTTTTAGTTTGCTGGGGTTTTTTCATCTAAGGAGTGACTTTCATATGTTCTTGAATATCTTTAGTTTCATCAATTTCAACATCTTCAAATTTGCAAATGATTAATGGAACAGTTCCAGGAAACTTTAGACTCTCATCAGGCAGTTATTTTATCAAAGGATAATTAACGATGAGAAAAGAAAACTTACACGTGTGCGTATTGATAACAGCACCCAGTCTATCAACATACAACTTAGCATTATCTGGGCCTCTTATGAAACGTATTATGTGGTATGCTCCATCATTCACTTTCTCCCCGATCACTGTTTGTGATCCTCCAGCTCCATTTGTGTCATAATCAGCTGCAATGTGGCCATTAGCCTGTTCAATAGAAAATAACATGATTTAGTTGGCCTTATTTAGATGAAAGAGAGTTTGCGTCAAACTATTAGCTAAGGCATTCAGCAGCCAGTTCAGTTAGTCCTCCTGGATTAGTCCTTTTTCTTACAAGTGCAGTGTAGAGATTGAGATTGATAACAGAAGAAAATCAACAAGCTTATTCTGAAAATAACTTCCTTTTGACAGCTTATCAGCATCCGACCACTCAATGATGTGGAAAATACGCTAACTGAGTTTGGTCATTTTGAAATGGGTTTACACTATAAATCATGAGAAAGACAAAAATAAAACTAAATTATCTCTTATTGGAAACATGGATGCATTTTCAAATTTTATGACAGTTGTTAGAAGAATTTTTGTTATTCAAATTATTGAAATTATTATTCATTACTCATTCTATTCCCATACCACTATTTAACTTATATTTACAAGAAATCAATGAAGGAGATCCCTACTAAAATGAAAAATTTTATTGTTTAAGAAATGGTTTTCAAAGTTTGTATGAATTATGGCTGACTTTACAAACTTTTATCCTTAAATCTATTGCACACACTCTAAAATGTTTCTAAATAGCATATGACATAAGACAAAAGCACAAGCCAATTTAAAATCAAGAAATTATGAAACAACTGATGTTCATAGAGAATGAAAAAAGAGGAAAAAAAATGCTTACCAGTCTGAATGTGATAAAGTCTCTAAATGTTTCAGAGAAAAGTCTTAAGAGAGTGGCATCTGTCTGCTGTTTTGTCATGACACCGAAGGCAATTTGATCAAGTTCTGCAGTGGGTGGCTGTGTATATGAGTATATCAACAAACCGCCGACCTCTTTTGAGAAGTTTGCAAAACGGTACCCATTAGGCTCTGAAGACACATTGAAATATAGTTTTTTAGCTAGTACTATGATCATGAGTATTCATAATATATAATACATTATCGTCAAAGCACCTTGAAATGATATGGTACACTTGTGTTTAAATGGGTGTGCTTGTTTATCTCCAGCATTGTGACCTCTTGTGGATCAACTTTTAAGCCAAAATGAATCAAAATGGCAAAGAAAAAAATGTTAGCACTACTTTGTCCATGTCTTTTAGTTTTAAGTGCCTTCAAACTATATTTTTGAATACTTTTAGCAAAGTAGCAGATAATTCTGGCAGGTTTTTAATGGTTTTTTTGTGTAGACAGGAAAGGATTTTAAGAATTTCTGCAAACATACTTTATTGGTATTGCAATGTATCAGTATTGCAAGAGTAATAAAAAAAGCCTGTTTTATGCAATCCTCACGTTCTAAACAGTCACGGCCTGCATGTGCAGACATGGAACAATCACAGGTGAATGTTTCACCATGGCTTTCCACACAAGTACCAAAGTTCTTGCACAATGCCTCTGTGCAAACTGTTTGTTCGATATCTGCAAGAAAAAGCATACTTTTTATCTCTGGGCAAAAACATCTTTAAAAGGCATACTAAAATATTCCCACTGATTTGTAAGATACTCTTCAGTGACTCTGTTAAGGTCTCAAAACTAAACACAAAGCTCCATGGCATTTATCTCAGATTAAAGTCCAGTTTTTACACTTGTCTGTATATTTCTTCAAGAAGAAAATTCAAAGAGTCAGAAACAGGAGAAATGAGCATTTAAAAAATGCTTTTATTGCATCAAACAACTTTAGATACTCAGGAATGCATTTTCTATGACATGCTGAGAGATTCTAATATGTCTAGCTTTCTTTTAATAATTGTTCAGACCTTCAGCTACAATGAATGGTACATTGTCAACATCATCATCATTGTTGTTGTCATTATAATTGAAAAATGGATGACTCACCTCTACAGGAGTCATAAACGGTGATAGACTGCCTTTTGGCAAAGTCTAAGAGATCAGGAACCTGTCCACTAAGGTCCAGTGAGGCAAGGCAGCCTCTGAATCCACTTTTGGAGAAGACGCTGTTCTTAATATAGTCTTTTTGCATCAGTTCTTGAGGGGCTCCACCTGCAGGTCATGCAGAGATTTTGTGAAGGAGAGCTATTAATATTCCTGAAGGACAAATCTCGCACATTTCCTATAGGTCTCTCTCTCTTACACATGGGCATGCATGCACACACACACACAAACACAGATATGTCTCTGGGATTTTAAAGTAAATGAAAATAAGAACTTTTGCCAGCCAGAATAACAGTTCAGTACCTAACATATTATGTTATTGCTTTATGATACTCAAAAATGGATGTCATGAGATACAATGTTACAGGGTTTTTATGGGCTGTCTTTGTCCTCATAAAAGCATAACATAGAGCATACCAAAATGTTTTTCTCCTTCCTCCAGCTGGCAACTCACAACTCTCTATACTGAATACTCCCCATATCACCTTACCCTACTTGCCAACCATTCCAGCCAAGATTTAGTTGTTTTCATACCAAATTTTTGGCATTTAAACTGTCATCACATGCCTCAGCATTTCATCTATGGTTTCAAACATGTTCTATGTATCAAGACGCAGTTATAATGAAGGAAGCTGACCATTAAATATTGCTCAATCACTATATGGAGTACTACTAACCTATATATAATGGTCCATTCAGGAGAAGTCCATCATAACCAGGATAGGCAAATGAGGATGGAACATTATCCACTATCAATGAGAACTGCTGCTGATCAACTCCAGCTCGCTCGATTGTGACGGCATGCCAGCGGTTGTCATTCAGTCGCTGTTGAGTTTTGGCTTTAAAACTGTTGACCTGTATATGTAGCTGTCCATCAAACAGCTCGACCACCAAGTGATCTGTGCTTTTGCTAGTAGCAAAGAGCAATATGCCACTAGATTCCTGCACAGTGAAAATTATTACATGTAGGCTCTTTTCTGGATTGACTATATAACTATAACTATATATAGTCATGTAAAATAAGACATTTCATTCAATGAACAATGGTTGTCAGAGAAAGGTAATTTCAAGCCACTAGGTTGCATACATGGGGCAGTACTAAAGAGTTCTCTCTGCATTGTGATTCTTCTTATTTAGCTCTATATTAACCTCTTCTGGCAAGACAAACAGTTAGTGACATTGTTTGGATTAAAATATGGTTTTTCTTTTGTGAACAAGCTTAAACAAGGTCTCTTTAACAAGATTATGATAAAGGCCACGTGGAAAACTAAAACTTGGTTTTAACTTTGTAAAGACAGAAATATATATAAAAAGTTAAAAAGAAGAGAACATTTTTTTGGTACCTTTGTCTTGAACATGAAGTGCAGCACCGTAATAGGTGGCAATCGCAAAGGAGGTAATTCAATAAACGTGTCAATCTTGGGGAATGTTACTGGGCTGTAGATAAGAGGAGGAAGTCGCTGAAAACTATCGACAATTATGCTTGAGCCACGAAGCTTTTCTAGAGCATCCACATCATTGAGATAAAGATTTTGGAGATAACCCACATAGGCATTCTTCTCTGTATTCGGGTCCACTCCTCCAAGAAACACTTGGTCAAAGTTGAAAGAGTAGTATTCACCAGCCAGTAATTCTGAAAGTGTGGATTAGGGGGAAAAAACCCCAAAAGATTAGCAGCAAGCTATGTTTATAGCTGAATCTAAATAATCCATGTAATATGTAAATCTTTGGCAATTGAGCAACAGTCCTTACACATCCTTTGATCTGTATATCATTTCTGTAAAGGGCTCTGAGTAAATCACTGGAAAAGCGCTACATACATGTTCCTTATTACTAATATTATATGATCTGATTATTACACAAATTTTTAACAAACTGCTACAAAAGATGTGATAAGAATTATATGGGTTTGGAAATCTGAAATCTGTTTGATATTAGTAAGAAAATAAAGCAACAGGAATAATCTGTGACCATAGAGAACTTACGCTTTGAATGATCACCATCGTCAACCCAAACTTCCATTTCATTGCCACGTCGCTGGATATATACAGTGTGCCACTTAAAGTCGTTCAAGTTGTTTCCAGCATAGAATGTCTGTAAAATTATTGAAATATAAAAATAATACCAAATCACAAGAAGAAAAACCAATAATTCAAAATCAAAACTAAAAAAACTCAGCTAAGAATACGCTCCACTTGAAAAATAAATTCCTGTAAAATATTCCTCCACAACATGAAAATATACATTAATTAACATTATCAGCATTCATCATTAGTAAAATGGGAAGTCTAAGGGTTTATTGTAACTAAATTTTTCAAAAATTATTTTATGTTTTGCATGCTGTATATGCATTTGAATGATGCAAAATCACAAGGAGGAAAAACAATAATAAAACAAATTTTTTTTTTAATTTTAAAAGTTAACTTTGAAATGAATTCCACTTCAATAAATACCTACAAAATTATCTCCCACAACAACCCAAGAACCAAAAAACTGGACTAAGCAACTGTTAAATTTGTTGTTGCCATTTGTGCTTGACAAAATGGTGCCCTTTCAAAAGAAAATAAAACTTGCAATGTAAGAAAAGGGACTGGAAGCAAACAAAACTTACCCTGACTTCTCCACCCAAATTGGTTTCAACTTTGACAGTGCCATTCTCAAGAGAACAACGCAAGTATACATTATTGTCGCGGGATTTTGTCTCAAAAAGGAGACCATTTGCCTTAAGTGATTTGAAACGAACAGACAAGTTGTCCACATGTGATCGAATTGTGTTTGTGAAAGTAATTCTTCCAAACATTGTTCCATTGAAGAGAGCAGTCCAGGCATCTGAAACAGCAAAATATGTTGTGCTAAACAAAAATTTTTAAGAATGAGTCTTTTAATTTATTTATGCTTTTCATTTATGTTTTCTGTAAAATTGTTTGCTTGGCTCATAGGAAGATTTGTGAGAGGAATTAAAGTGCAGAAAGGGCTCTACAACTTGCAGACATTATTTCTCAGCAACGTCTGATTACAAACCAGAGATTGATATTAACATCTGATTAATGGATATTATTGTAAGAACAATGTCAAGCAAAATGAAGCCAGGTGTGAGCAAAGCAGTAATCAGCAGATTGTACTAATTTTAAGTTAATCAGGTTTTATTTTCACAAACTTTGTCAAACTTTCCTAGGGGAAAAAATTATTTGTCTGGTCTTCCTGTATGGCTGAATCCATATATATCTTCATCCTCTTACTTGAGATTTTGTGTGTGCAGGCAGTTGTTTAAAGGAATATCTGTGTAGACACTGTTTTGGGTATTGCACTGCATTTCTAAAAAAATAAGTGAAACTTAAGGCTCCTACAGACTTTCAAAGTAGTTCCACTGCAAATGTTAACTCACCCATTTCACATCTATCACCCCTGAATGGCATGTTTCTGCAATCACAAAAATATTTTTGCCAGCCGTTACGGCAGATACCATTACGACAAGGTTGCTGGCGAGCACATTCTTGAGGCATGGGCAAGCACTGACGGCGCACTTGTCCAGGGTAATGGAGTACTGCAGTATGGAAATCGACAAGTACATTATCCACCTGCAATAAATATTAATTGGTTATTTTTTGCACCCAAAAGATAGTGTGCATCCATCTTTAGAGTTTGTCAGTTTCTCGCTACATTTTACTAGCATCTGCAGTAAAGTAGAAAGACTGTACTAAGTATACATGCTCTTAGGCCCGACAAGGTGGTGTACTCAGGCCTGCGGATGTGAAAGGTCAATTCAAAGTATTTTATGACATACTGGGAAAATAATCTAAGATTACAATTACAAGAGGCCTGTGCTAGTTCTCAGTAGCCCTGCTCTTAGATTGAAACAAAGTACAAGAAATGTTCAATAATGATCTGAAAAATCCAACCTCATTTGTATAATACTTTCTTCTTCAAATGCATTTATTATTACTTATTATTACAAATAATCTGCTCTATTTCAATGACACATACCTGTAATGTAATATTGGCAGCATCATTTAACCAATATATCAAAAGAAAAATGTGATGTTTTGAAATAAAGCCATTGAAAACGCAGAAGATTTTTGCTCTGGAGATTTATAACTCCTTTATAGTACTTCAGTTGGGGATATAGCTATGAATTCCATTGCTACTTCCACAACTTTAAAAGCCCAGTCAGCTCCACATGAACGTTGTTATGGATCAGATGAAAGACATCTCTCTCAGTCATTTGACATCCTATGAGTTCTATCCCAGTGACTAGAAAACCCTGCTCTGCCTTTGACCTGTATCTACCTTCCAGATACTTAGCTACAGATACTCATGTATATTTCATGCCAGTACTTTTCTTATTTTCTAACCACTTATCGTGCCACAATGTACACTGCCCCTTTGTTACAGGTCACATATTTGTAGTGGAATGAAAATACAAAAAATGCAGTATAATATCTGCTTGTTGGAAAACATTGTTACATGAGGTGTAAGGTTATGGTATGGAAAAACCTTAATAAAAGCGTTTTATGTAGCATCTAATAAAAGTGGGATAAGTGGGTAACACATTGAGGGGGACGCTGATGTATGTGAAATTCTTTGGATATGAAGACGTTGTGTAGCTGGAGCTGGCAGTGTGCTGCAGAGAATATTTCCTCCTGCATTAGGCCTCAGCAAAATATTGGATTTGGAAGCAAAACTTTAAAAGCTGGGATGTATGCATGTGGTAATTGCATAAGTGTTGCAAACATCAGGGAAATTATTCAACTGTAAAATTTACATATCAGTTCTCTTTAAGGATTTAGTGTTCAGTTTTTCTGTTATGATGTACTCTATATGTTTTGCATCCACTGTTCGCTGCTGAAATAACCATAATACAGGTTTTAAAGTTCAACAATTATGGCATTTTAAAATGTGGGAAATTGGCTCAAAGCAATGCTCACCTGCAGATCTTCTAGACAGCCAAGATAACTCTCTCGTGACCACACCATCCAAGGCAGCCCATTATAATCTATGTATCCAGCCACATAGAGCGGGCCAAGGTTCACAGGAAGCCTTTCTCCACTCTCAAATGCTAGTCTCTCCCGAATGTCATCCACCCGAAGGTCTACATGTGAATTAGCAAAGAAATTCAACTGCACTTCATGCTGTTGTCCATCAGCCATGACACGAGAAGCAAATGGAGTACGCTTGTCACGACGACCGAAGTTGTGGATGAAATACAGACGCCCATCATATAATTCCACTGCTAGGAATTCTCCACGTGGAACACCAGCAAAGAGGATAAGACCATTCTGATGACAAGTGGAAGAACAAGAGGCTTTCAACCGAGCTAGTTCAAGAGACTTATTCGAAAAATCAGAACAATGGCCACTGATGAACATTAATGCAAGAACTTACCCCAAAATAATTAATGTTTCAGCATATATTAAAATTTATAAGAAAATGTCATTATAGCAAATTATTACTGGCAAATCATTGCACTGCAGCACAATAACATATCTTGTCTCATGTTAATATTTTTGGAAGCAGTATAGATTCCTTTACAGCTGAGGGTGCAAAATATGACAAATAAGTGAAATGTAAAACTAGCTTTCTGGCCTCAATATGTGTTTAAATCACAGTCTTCAAAGAAAAGATTTTATATCCTTAAATGTGATATTATTTTATGTATGATTGTGAAAGTAGGCAAAACAAAACATTTTACACAAATTGTGACTATTAAAGCAACTGAAAATGGACCCCTTATAACAGACCTTCTAGTTTAAAAAAAAAATCAACCAAAAAAAGCAACAGGCAGCCTGTCTATTCCTAACAGAATCACAATTTATTTCTATAAGTGAATACCATAATGAAAAATTCCAGTGGAGATGTCCATATCCAAGAAATATTTATTGATTTAAAATGTCTTTTAGTATATGCCTTATCCAGACTCTAATGGAAAAATAGAAAATATACCTGGTTGATTGTCTGGAATTTAAATGTGATGCTGTATCCATCTTTGAGGTTGAAATGGGGAACAGACATGCCTACACCTTGCTCTACAAAGGTAATGGCCGTTGTCTGTGGTAAAGTAGGAGGAGCGGTGGGGCGAGTAGGTCTTGGCTCTGTTGATACTCCGCCGCCATTAAAGGGGTATGGTAAAGTCTGGATTTCAACTTGACCAAATATATCCCCCTTAGCCAGCTGTGCGATAAGATTGACCTCATTTCGAATGATCCGATCACCCTCTCTTTGATGGGTGACATACGACAACCTGGCACAGACACAGATACTCACATAGGCAATGATCGAAAAACACCAAAAAACAATCCTGAAGTTTTCTAAAAGGTAGTGAAAAAAAACTAAATGCAAGTTAGAGAAGTCTTTTAGGTAAGAAAAAAAATAAACAACAAGACTGCAAAATACTTACTTCTGCTAAACCACCTTTAAGATCCTGCCTAATGTTGCTTCTTGTTTTATCTATGGTGTTATCACTGCCACCAAGATAAACTAAAGCACGAACGAGAAACTGCACATTTTCTGAAAAGATGTACTCTTCTGGATACTTATCGTCCACTGTTATACGAATCTAAGAACAGAAAATAAAATTATGAGCTGTTGAATTTTTCATAAAATTGTCATCCTACTAACCATTCTTTGCTTTTGTTTGCACTTACAAACACCAAGAGAATCTTATGCTTTTTTTCAAAGGCTATATTGAAACAATATAATACGTTGTCAATCTCCCTCAAACTCATCACGTTTGTTCTTCATAGCTGAGAAAATCATAAAATACAAATGCTAAACTTGTGACCAACAATAAGCAAACCCTCATAAAATGCAAGAGAAATGATTTAAAAATTTACAACTAGAAAAAAGAATGTAATTTCTAATCAAATAAACACAATAGTCATATTGTCAAAAAGAATATTGAAAGCATTTTTCGTAAAAGGTACAGGCAGAGAGAGGGTTACACTATGCCCTCTATATGCTGTGAACCACTTCAATTCACTGTTCCTATGGCAATAAGGCTCCTTATCTTTTACCAATACATATAATACCACTTAATTTTGAAATTTTCTTTCAACAACAAAACTACTTAATTATGGACATAAAACACTTCTCAATAGCATTGCTATAAGCTTACTCTTCTTCCAGACCGGCGAATGTTAATCTTATACCACTTGAAGTCATTGAAGCGTTTACCATCCCGACGACCAATGTATACTTCTTCTGGTGGACTACTTTTATTGTCATTTACAAACACTAAATAGCCATCCTGAAACAGCAAAAAAATTTTACTTTTATTCACAGTTTACACTCTGCATTTACATACAGTGTAAATGTACACAGTTTATAAAGAGTGCTACAAAGTTATAATTGTCAGCTCTAGTATAACAAGATATTCATTTTAGCTTTACTCTTCTGTTCAAATGAAAAGAGTACATAAATGCAAAATAAATGACGAAATTATTTCTGTAACCTACACTGAATTATTTCTTTCCCCATCTCTCTCTCTCTCTGTGAGCATGAAATCACTGCTTTTTTTTGTGGATGATCTCAAATGTCACAATGAAATGAGAATTTTGTATAGAAAGATCGCTGCACAAAGAAGTACCAGTCTCAAATAAAATGATGTCCATTTCATCATTTAAAATTAATGAAGTTGTACTTAGATCCTTCTAAGACCATATAGTCTAAAATAATTTTCTCTCTCTCACTTCACACACATACTCATGCATGTGTACAGAGTGCATATGTATCAATGTATGCACACAGGGCATTTTCTCTCTTTTTGCAATAATTTTTGTTAACAGATGTTTTACAGTTAGTATTGTAATGTTCTTATCTACCTTTATAGCCAGGTAAAGGTTTCTTTTGGGCTCCTGATGATACCAGAGAAGACCTTCTGGTTGGTCAGTCAAAAACCAGAATGAAAACTCTTCATCTGGAGAGTAGGTGAGATACTGTGATGGAAGCTGTGAAAAATCAAACTTGACGTAGGAAGCTCCATTAAAACGAATGATGGTAGTTGGGCTGGCTGGACGTGGTTGTATGATTGGTGGCCGCTGAGTAGTCACTTTTTTTCATAAAACAGAAAAACAACAGTTGTCTCCCTTCACAAACATCTATTAAAGATAAAGTAAACAGATGCTTCTTTTGAAAACATGAACATGAAATAATCTTAGCTTAAGACACCACAGATTTATGCACAAAACGGGATTTGAAGTTAAAAAGAATACACAATTAGCTGACTTCATCTGACGATGATGATGATGGCCCACTTATAGCTGATCATGGGAACCATACATAACTGCTTCAGTCAAGAAGGTGAAACAAAAATTATCTCTAACAAATCGGCCCAAAAATGGCTCAAGGCCTACATTCTCAGCACACTCATTCCAGCTAGGACACTGAAGGGAAAGAAACAAGAAAGAGAGAGAGAGAGGGAACAGACGTAGAGAGCTTAAAGTTCAGCATGTTAATAAGTAACAACATGAACTTATACAAACAATATTAAGAAGTAATAACAACATAAGTTTGTAAAACAAAAAAATGAGCGCAATTTTTTTTTTATTACTGCTAACTTCATCATTGATCGCTGGACCCCATCATGTGCCGTGTGATAACCGTCTCACATCGTCGAGCCCCAACCATGGGACAGGGCACACCAGTCTACCACACACGATAGAACATAACCATCGCCCACACACTACTGATATACACAGGACAGCACAAGATCCGGCCTGCCCCTACCAAAGGTCAAAGTTAAGCCAGTCAAATGGCATGCGTCATGCCCGTAGGTAAGCGCTTACCAAATGTCAGGAAAATAAGGACGGCGAGGACTGGAACCAATCTCTGATGCCCCATGGCGCAAACGAGCTTAATTCATCAAGTATGGACGGACTGTGCTCGGGTTGTCCACTTCACCACAAACATCCACCAATCACTTACTTCCTGGCGTAACCCCCTCACTTGCTGCTGAGGGTGGTTAAGTAGGAGGGGGTGTGCTGGGGGGAAAAACAGACCTCTGAGCTAATCAGGAAGGGAAGGAGGAGGCTGGGAGGGCAGACACTAGCTGTTTAGTGCGACCAGCTGGTAAATTTGCTCCAAGCGAGTCTGGGACGCAACAGTCATGCAGACTTGCTATCCCGTAGCCGGGCAGCATCCCATTCCGCCATTACTGCTGTCGATGGTGCACAGGTATCCACAGAATCGAAGGTGACGGTGGCTTTGATCGATGAGAACACCCAAGCTTGCGGCCAGTCTCAGAATGAACACACGCCCACTGCCACGGCACATCAACGGCGCATTTCTGTAACAATCTCTGACACTGCAGTGCTGCAATTTCCGGTGTCAGGAAGGGGGAAAAAAAGCACGGTGGCTAAAATTATCCGGCTACTTGTTGCTCTGAACTTGCTCTAGCCCGTGGAAGGATGCTGAGTAGTTTTCGTGTTCCACCGCAAAGCAAAACAGTTTCAGGAGCGAAGAAAGTTCGTCACTTCAGTAGCCAGTGACGTACACCAGCAGGTACACCACACACACGCACACACCACAACACTCCTCCTGCCTGAGGCCTACTGGCTCCTTGGTCTTCTTCGATGGTAGCCTCTGCAACGTGGAGTACCCAGTATCCACGGGGATAGCCTTCTGATAAATAATTTAATGCGATAGGTGGTTTCCAGATGATTTACCCAGTTTTTCCCCCCTGCGTGATAATGCTGGTTCTGGGCAGGTGTGTTCCGAGGCACCAACTCCAGAAAAGTCTATGAGTTCTGTTCTCTTACGGCAAGCGCGGTGGTTGAAGCAGGCTCGACGATGAGCCGGTAGGGAAAAGAGGGAGAACAGCAGGGGAAAACTAAAGGGGAACGGGGAGGACGAGGAGGGAGTGTCTTTCAGAATGTGGAACTTCTAAAACAGGTTCACTTAAACCAGCGCTATTTTAAGCGTGCGCGGGGTGTGGTGTGTGAGTCTTTGAGGGTGGGAGGGGAACGGATAGCAGGGGAAGGCATGCGGCACCTCTGAACTTCGTGCTGCGCGGAAGGGTAGTGGCAAGAGAGAAGGCAAACCCGCGCGGCACGTGCTGGTGCCGGCTGGAGGCAGCTGAGCGGGAAAGCATTCCGTTTTTCTGAGTGCCATCTTCACATGAACAACCTACAACGCCCGGCCAGTCACGTGTGAGATCTCGCGAGATGGAGTGCTGACCACGAGATCTGGACGCGATTCTCAAGTGACATTAGACCAGCGATCCTGCCTACCAAAACTTGTTACGGTCTTGTCCAGTTTATAAAAAGTTTAAATGCGCCTATGTACATATAGTGCATAAAAACACTTTTTGCATAATTAACAAACACCACACCACTTAAAAATGTCAGCAAACATAGTCTGAGAACTTGTCTTTATTTAATGACAGGTTTCTCATAATGTGCACTGACCACCATCTTCACTTCAACTGACATTATACTACAGTTCCCTACATGTCTTCAACACACACTCTCTTTCTCTGGAGGATTGATGGGTGTGGGGGTAGCAGATAAATGTTCGTCAAGTGTTCTAGCGTCGTCTGTCGCGAACATGTTGCTACAACCGCGCCCTCGGCAGTGCGCACACTCGAGTAGCCGAGTCTTCCAAAAGCGTGGCGTTGACACTGGACCGCGCCATCTGCATTGCACTTCCGGGGCGGTCCGGTAGCACAGTCTGTGAAAGTTCGATTCTCAACAAACTAAGAATCGAAACATCTTAGTTCACAGCTCATCTCGGGCATACAATATGAGAGCTGTTCATCACATGGATAGCTGTCAGGCGCCCCCTTCTTCCGGCCAGTAATCTGATTCCCTCAAAAACTACAACAACAACAGCGAAGTCACTAAACATATTCCCAAACCATGCTTCTTTCTCTTGACCATGAACAAGATTTCGGCCCCAGAGGATGAGCGAAAAAATTAACCAAAAGGTCATCTTTGCGGCCTAAGGTCCTGGTTCGAACCAGATATGTGAGGTTAGTGTTGGTTTAACAAACTCTAACCTGTCTTATTAAGCATTACATTATGTATTCACATGAGGATTTCCAATGAAAAACTAAGAAAAAAAAAGGAAGTTGAGGTGACTAAAGGTAGAAATAAAATAGAGATCACGATGGATCTTTTCCTATTACCCTCCCACATCTACCACCCATCCAAAGAAAAACTGCGTGGGCTGCTTATTATGGATACCTCTTGATCTCAGTAAGTAGAAACTGTTCAAATCAACCCCCCTCTATAAAGGTCAGACCCTATACACAGAGGGATGTGGCTGCTTCCCTGGCAAGGCTCTGCTGGAAGAGCATACGATGCAGAATTCTGTGCCAGTGACTCACAGCGCCGGAGATAATGTGAAAGATGCCAGCCATGCTCAAGTGGAAACTGGTTTCCTGGTGCAGCATCACTCAATACAGCGTACAGCCCAGCACCATTATCTCCGGAATTCTGTTTCGGTTAATGATCGATGCTAGCTAGAAACAATCCTAAGGTCGCAGGTTAATGAAAAAGAAAAGAAGGAGGTGGAGGGGGTGGTTAGTTTGTATAACTTGCGGTTTCTGAGCAGGTTGTTGGAGAGAAGAGCTGGGTGGCGGGTGCGGGCTGACTGCCCCATCACGTAAAGTGAAGCTTAACACTTCTCCCTCTGCTAGAGGGCTGAGAGGGTGCGGTAGCAACAGTACGCTAGAGGGCTGAGGCAGCTGTCTGCTAGCTAGACCATTGGTTGTATGTTTCCAGCTAAAAGGACGAGGCAGCGCGTTGAAAAGTGCTAGAAGGATGAGGCGGCTCCCTGACAAGTGTGTGAAAGAATGATGAGGCGATTCGTTGACATCTGTCTGCTAGAGGGACGATGCAGCTCACTGATAACTTCCTGAGGACTGAGGAAGCACGCTGGTAGCTCTCCGCTAGAGGGCTAAGGTGGCAACTGTCTGCTGTAGGGGTGAGAGATGGCGCTGGCATCTCAGCTTACATCGTAATATGTAGCATCTTACTCTTTCTCCCTCCTCCTCTCTGCTCTGGTTTCTCTCTCGCACTAATGCTGTTCTCTGTTTCCTCAGTGCTTCTGCTTTGTTCGTCAGAGACTCGTGGACAGGTGTAGGCGGCTTTCTCCTTTCTCTCTCTCCCGACTCTAACATTTGATCACCGTTCAGTCACGCACCTGTATATCCCGATCACTCCTCTTATTATCCCATCCCCAGGAAGCAATCACGACAATCCGTCGATATCTGCCGATCGATCTATCGGAGCGCCTCGTGTCTCCAAACTGTTTCACTTATCATCTCCCGAAAAGTTACTTCCGGGTGTAGAGAGAAAAACCTGAAGCGCCACCATGAGAGATGCACATCTGCCCTCTGACCTGCGCTAATAACACAAGCTTGGTATCAGTGAGAATGGCGTGCCTCAAAAATACTCTCGCGAGATACGGCGCCGCTGTACAAACATCTCGCCTGGGTGTTTGGAATTCTGACCTCTATCCTCCAAACTTCCACAGCCACGGTATTCACTACGCTTTTCCAAACTGTCTTTGAGCATGTCGACACCGTGCCCGCCATTTTCATGACGAGAATTTCGTAATTTATTTTGTTTTGTGTTCGCTTGTGTATTGCGATCTTTCGACCTCTCCCCACACTCCCACAAAATCCACTGAGTCGAAATAATATTGTTTAATTATATTCTCTCCATCCGCCTTCTTAACAGTGTGGCTGGAGGAGCATGCAAAGCGCCGAGGGTGAAGTGACATGAGAGCAGCAGTAGCGGAGCAGGAGTCAAAGGTCAGCTTTATCAAGGTGATACGCGCTTGCAGATAGCCTAATGAATGGCAGGGCATCACCTCTGTTCAAGTAAGGGGAAAAAATCGCAGAAAAACATTTTAAAGCCCTGTCTGGGTAAAGTTTTACAACTCGAGGAGGGGAGGACCTGATTCAGTAAGCGAAAAACCTGTGACCCCAAACCTCGATACATTTAAAGGGAACCATGAACGTGCTTGGAGCAGTTCTGGAGAGACTGCAGGGAACAAATGAACGCCAGGATGAGGGTGACAAGAAATTCCGAAGTATTGAGCTGGGTTGTGAGGATATTGAACCAAAGCTAGAGCGTCTTGTCCTCTCAATCCTGTGGCTGAATGAAATATTAATCAAGTATCAGCACCGGTCTCCTATCCACGCTATCATAACAGAAACATTCACCTGCATCGCCAGACAATAAATGAAATACATCACAGGGCTTCTGCTAAGGCTAAATTCTTTGGGGTCCCAGGGACCCCTTCTTCAGATTTGTAAGGGGTCCCTGTTCTTCGTCCAAATTTGAAGGGGACCCCATTGACGAAAACTGAAGGGGTCCTCCGAACTTTTAATGCGTACTGTACGCATTTTTTGAGTAAGCAGAAGCCCTGCATCAAAAGTACTTACGACCTGGCCTCGTTGTACATGAATAGGAATATAAGTGAGCGACACCCGACGTTTAAATAACCAAAGATTTGCACCAATGGCAAAAATAATTAATTAATATGTACATAGGATTGATGTATAGGACACGATTGATTCCATTAAGAAATCAGTAGATTTAGACCTCGTGAAAAAAAAAACATTCGATAACGGAAAGAAGCAACATTATCCATTTTAAATTAATCTGTGATTTCATTTGCAACTTGATGGCCTGTTAAAAACTCAAACTGAAAGCAACATCTTGGACAATAAACAAGTGTTTGTGCTTAGCCTAAAGGAAATTGAGTTGATTAAACTGACAGATGCCTAGAATCACTCGGAGTTACACAACAGCAAGCCTACCTGGATCCACCCAAATAATCTCGGTGGTGATCCCTGGCAGTGGTTCCTGCTGTTGGATCAAGGACAAGTAATTGTCCTGTGGGATGTAGCTCTGGTAACCGTTGTAGAACTCCAGGTTGTCAACATAAATGTTGGCGTGGCTGCCGTCGGCGTCGTTGAGCGGTCGGCCCAGGAAGGAGCGCCAGTCGCTGTTACTGACGGGTGGACGGGTGCGGGGGAAAGTCTGGTAACCTACCCGCCGGCCGTTGACGTACAGCGCCAGACCGAAGGTCGGGTGCCATGTCAGCTCCATCTGCACAACCAGCGCCGGGCGATAAGCTTTTTGACGAAAATCTGGCTAGATGCATTTACATACTTTCAGGTCTGTGGGGGGCGTTAAAATTTGAAGAATTAGAAAGAAATCAGCAGGAACCATTTTGCCCGTGTAACTGTAACCTGTATCTATCGCAGTTGGTTTTTTTAATTATCAAACTCCATTAAAAGTTTTGAACGTTTCATGTATCGTTTTAGTTTTCTTCTATTTTGCTATAATCGGAAACAAGGTTTATAAGGGAGGAGGAGGGAATGAAGGAGGCAACTCTAAAAGGTTCTAGTTGCTGCAGCCCTAGGTTGACTGAGGTCACTCACCCTGGACCATTCTCCCGGATTGATGTCGGCGGTGTTGACTTGCCACACCTGTGTTGAAGTCTGCATCTCAGCGTAGATACGGCCATCTTTGTAATACACCTTGACGGGGAAGCTGTCCAGGATGTAGGCTCCATCCACTAGCTGGTTGGGCTTTAGCGCCAGTCTGCAGGTAAATGGGGAGAGAAATGCCTCATACGGTGTCAAAGGATTTGTCAAAGGCTTGCCCTCACAGTCATCACTGATTTTACACACTGTAGTTATAATGACTTCACCTTTTGTCATCCATTACACTCACCATCATTGACGTCCCTGCCAGAGCAGTTAGTCACCAACGACTTCACTGCTGTGACACACGATGTCCTCAAAGACGTTAGACCTTTCGTCAAGTCTCCACCTCCAAAGTCTTTACGTATTGAAACCTAACCTGTCAGTGACCTACCTGATGGTAGCACCTTGTCGGCACATGTCGAGGTTGCCGTTACAGGTGAAGTTTGAGCCCAGGTCGATGTACTGAGTATGACCGTCCAGGTACACTGCCGAGGAACCTTGACCCAGACCTGGGACGAGACGGACCTCTCCGATGGCGTAGATGACTCGGTCTCTCAGCGTCAGGCGTCCGTCCCGCCAGTTGTCGAAGCTAATGAGGCGAGGCATGATTTGCACTGCAAGGGACCCGGCAAAAGGATGCAATCAATCGGCTGTTTACCTCTCAGATAATAATCTGAGATTTTCCCCGAGAATTTTAGGACTGGACAAAACAACTTATTTCGTGTTGTCTTTCACAGATTTTTGTGTGCAATAAACGTAAACAGGTTTTAGATACAAATAAGTTTAGTTAGTTTATTCTGCTAATTACGACCATAAAGGACTCGTGGAAGGCATGCGAAAAGAGATCTTTTCTTTGGTGCACGATAAAAGCACGTAGCAGCTATGCAGGATTGAATATCTACAGCAACCATTAAAACATTTAATATGGAGCCACGAAGGGTTTGAGCTACATGTGATTACTTGAAATTGAGATCGCAAATAAAGCTTTAGGTGTTCACGATGAACATGCAATACACAGAAGGGCACGGGCGTTCATTCAAGTGATATGGTAAACAGACTGACAAGCGGCCGGTACGCTTGCATGCTTCGTGGTTTGCAACAAACTGCAAGCAGCCGTTCGAATGTTGTGCTCGACAGTGAAAAACCTGGGTTACAATAAGTACGGTAGGACATAAATACATAAAAAATACATAGCAGGACATAGAAGAACTGCTGTTTCCAAGGCAACGTGTGTCGTTATTCGCATTATGTAGAAACAGATCGACTGCAAAAAGAGATATAGTCTGCAGTTGTAATAGTGTTTTCATAAATTCTAGAGATATGCAGGTAGGGAGCAGGACATTCATACGAATATATAGTCAGACAGGCAGGCAAACAGATGGACAACATTCTTCCTTTCCACAAACAAAATAAAACACAAGCAAAGCAAATTAAAAAGGGAAAGAACCAATCATACCCAATGGATTTAGGGACTTGAAGACCCCCAAATACAGAATGATTGACAGAAATGTCGCTTCAACTCATTCTTTCTTAAGTAGATTAACCTCCTAGGTCTTACAGAGCAACCAACATGGATTTTGCATTTCATCGTGTGATGGCAACGCTTCCGCCTCCAACAGTCTCACGTGTCACACGAGTGATGATCCACAGTTGGAAGCGAGCGGAGCGACTCACCTTCGTACCTGCCGGTGGCCCGCAGCTGGTCCAGTTGGTCGTACCACACCTGCAGCTCGTCCGCTTGCACGTCGGCCGTCAGACGCGTGTCGACCAGGTTGCGACCGAGGTACACGTGGTCGGATGCTGGCTGATTGTCCTGCACGCGGTCCTCGCCGGAGGATGTGTCCATCAGCTCGTCGTTGACGAACATGCTCAGGCCCCTTTTGGCATGCCAGGCCAGGGTCACGCGCTGCCACTCCCCAGAGTGGAAGTTGGGCGTGGCCACGTTCCAGGCACGACCCTTGGCGCTGAACTCGGCCTTGAGCTCGCCGTCCTCGTAGAAGAGGGAGTAGGCGGGCCCGGCGATGTAGTGGGTGTTTTCACGTAGCTCGCCCGGCTTGAGCCACACCGACATGGTGAATCCGTGCGGGCACAGATCCAGGTTGCCCAGGCAGCTGTCAATATGCGACCCCAGGTCAACGTACTGCCCTCGTCCGTCCAGGGCGACGGCCTGCCCCACGTGACCTGACACCAGGCTGGCTCCGTTCGCTAGAAGCACGACGTATTTGTTGTGGTCGATGCGGTTGCCGATGGCGTTATCCATGGAGAAAGCCTCGTAGCCCAGATCGTCTGTGGAGGGTGATTGGGGGAGGAAAGGTAGGAGGAATAAGAAAGCGGCTAGTCAGTTTGTTGCATCATGCACTAGTGTGGCACATACATCACAACGACTAGCTCCAGCTGCTGCTGCTGCTAGCACTGCACGTGGACAGACGCACAGCAGACAAGAGACAAATGCCTAGCACAGGCCATGCCGTTACCGAACGAGCACGTGCTAGTCACACATAGTTACACAGCGAGACTGCTGCGATCCCCCAAAGGCATGGACCAGTAACAGATTTCTCCTTGTCGGTGTGTAGAAAGACTTTAATTTTATAAATTTGTCAGTTCTAAATCGGTAATTTTGTGAAAAATGAATAGCGATGAAAATTAATTAATGTCATGCAGTTACTACTTGTCCCTCTGGTATCGCAGCATTCCCGGAATTACAACATTTGTTACACCATCAAGTTATTTATCCCATGGGTGTTAAAACCATGGCCTTAACAATACAAAAAACAAATAGTCTTCTATGTGAATTGGTAAATCTGTTTGATAACACTGTCTCAAAATTCAATACGTACTACTTATACTCTCATTTTCATTCTTACAACCTTTTTTGTGACATTTCTAGATTAAGCAAAAGTGTAAATATGGGGACAAGAAATGCAAAGATAGTTGATCCAGTAAAGCAAATAATTACATATCTCGTACTAAGTAAGCAACATATGTAATGCTTTTGTTAAATTCCTAACTGCATAACATGCTTAAACTTTAAGTAATGCATGATCATTTTTTCTGGGAGAGAAATTAACTAAATTAAAAAATAACTAAAACATAACTCGTCAATAAAATGTGTTCAAACCTAGGATAACCAAAAATCATGTTCATGTATATCGCACGATGTCGATTCAAACGTGCAAAAAAAAAAAAAAAGCTGTAATAACTATGCATATAATTGATACATCAAGATACGAAGTGTTGGACAAAAATATTCACGTGCAAAAAAGAAAGTCAGTCATGCAGAACCTTGTTTCTGAGTCCTTCGGCAATATTTCATAACAGTCTAAATTGCTAGGAAGATTGTACTTTTGTTGAATGCATCAGGAAATGACTCCTGTTATCGGTGCATGTAATGGGGGTTGATTATGTATAGTAAAGGTTATCAGCAGGCAGAATTAAGTGTAGTCTCGTATCGACTGGCTTGTGGAGGACTTCCATTGGAAATACGAATGAATGTCCCAGCACTTCTGACTCCCACCGGTTTATGCCGCTGGGTGTCAAAGAGTAATTGACTGTGACAACAACCTCATTATGGTGCTCATGCAAGGTTCATCACTATCAAGAAAACACAGTCATACCTCCACTTACCCAGGAGATATGTTCCCGTGTACAACCAAAATTGCATAATTATATTCAGGATGCTATTTGTGTAGTGTGTTTCGATGATGATGATGATGTCCATAGTGCCTGATGACAGGCACCATAGATAGACACAGCCAGGCGACTCATGCTAATTCCAACAAAGCGCGAGCTAAATAAAGCTTGGGTCATCCCCACCCAATATTTTTTAACGGTGTATACTCAAACACGTGACTAAATGCTCGTGCGTGGCATCATATCTGTATCTGGCTCCCAAGCTCTGTTTACCCTGTAAACATCTGTAATGTGATGCAGGGGCAGGATGCTCACGAGTCTTTTGTTTATCTCCCCTTTTCCAATGTGCATCGCCATGAACAAACGTAGGGAAGTTGCACAGAAAAACAGCGAGGTATTTAGTGACGAACAATGACTACTATGTACATGCCTAAAATCATGCCAGTTACTGATGTGACAAGCTGATGAAAAAAAACTAGTAAGAGACTCTTAAAGAATGAACAAAATAAGGGCACAGGTAATGCAAATACTAATCTATTTCTACAGAAGCAGTTTAAAAAAAAAAATAAAGGTGGCAATGATGATGATGATGATGATGATGATGGAGAAGCGTGGCTACATACAAGTTGATTCAAAGAATGAGTGAAACTAAAATTTCAGAACAATAAAGAAATAGTTATTAACTTTTCTAATTGCATGTTTTTCCATTTTTGTAATTTTCAGAGAATGGTTTTACAATCTAGGTTCTAACACTGTGGTCATTGTAAATAAAACTGCACTTAATTGCCTCAGTTTAGTATCTTCTTTCTACTATGCAAATGCACATCTTTAATTTCAGTGCATGAAAAGCAGGTTAAACAGTATTTATTACGTTGATGTGCAAAATAATATGACATGCAGACTGTTAAGCTTGCTATAATATCTTCAGTCATTAGCTGTTGTGTCAATGATATACAACTGTACAGCAGGATAGTCTGAGCTGTTGTGTCAGTGTTATACAACTGTACAGCAAGATAGTCCGAGCTGTTTATCAATGATATACAACTATACAACAGGGTAACACAATACCTTGAAGGCTTTCTCCACAGATAAAGTCTTATATTTGCTTGCAGCAATAAATCACAAAGATTTCAAAAGAAAACAACAATCTTTCTATCCGATCATTACATTGATGCTGCCAATATAACAAAAAGTGTTACCTTAGAGTGAAAGAGTGCATCCTGAAACTAAACCTTCTTTGAGGTGCAGATTTTACTTGTAAATAAAATTAAGATGAAATACTTAGAAGCTATTTGAACACACAGAGAGAGAGAGTTTCAAAATCTTTGCAAAGATTAAAAAAATCTAAAGATGAAAACTAGCAAAAAAACAAAACAAAAAACCCCAAACAAAACCTTAATTATTTTGCTTAAACATGTTTGACATAAAAACAAAACTTAATATTTGCATAATGTGAAAAGTCTGGCCCTAGCTATGGAATAACAAGATGAAAAAGGGTAGACTATGGACAATCTAGTGGACTGGCAAGAAACATGCAAATGATGTGGAATTCTCACGTGAGTTTGATGAGACAGGTGAGCCTGTTAATTTAATTTGATGGTATAATAAACCAGCCAACCCGGATCTATAAATAACACATTGCATACATGATATTTCGAAAGCAACGGTAAGTCTGACTAAATGAATGAATAAATGAATGAACAAACAAAACTTTGATCAAAATAAACATTTTAAGTGTAGGAGATATGATTAAAAAACAAAATGTGGATTTAATGCAAGTAAGTTTTGGAGGCTCCCAAATCTCCAATGCAGGTCAAAAAGCCAAAAGAAAACAAACCATCAAAAATAAAAGAAAAAACTCATTAAAAAAACAAGCAAACAAATGTGTGTGTGCCCAATGAAAAAAGGAACAGGTGAGCATACTTTATTACTGTTTTGACTTCAGGCATCGTTGTCACAGCCACCGCCACCTACTTCTCTCCCACCTAATACTCTATAGGAATGGTTTCCTCCTGTGCCAGAGTTTTTTGGTCTACAGAGCCTTGTTTTGATCATCTACCTTTGGCACAAACACGTAGAATATGGCTACACGCCCAGGCACTACAGTGAACTGAGGTAGGGAGGCGAGTGGGACACAAGGCAAACAACACGAGTGTCAAAGGGCAGCTACATTAACTAACAATAAAACAGTGAAATGTTCTAATGTTCTGCAGTCGACGATACAAGACAGTAAGCTCGTTAAAAAAAATGCTTCTGATGTTAAAAAAAAATGAAATCACCTTTCGTGTCTCTTGAGTTTGAACCAAAAATATCGCGTGCTATGTTATCACTGATTGCTGGACAACATTAATTAGTGGCTGAGGGGATTTGGTTGGCGTTGGGCACCAAGTTTTATCCAAGATCTGTCGTCCATCTGCCGTGTTTATGTTCCGCACAAAAGAACGATAACTTCCCATTGTAAACAGGAAGGTTATCTCCCCTTTGCCTGCAGTTTATGGTCAAACATTTACTGCAAGGTTTCTAGGGACTGTGATGATGGCATGGAAAATTCGCAGACTAAAACGTTAAAAGGAGATGAACTGAGGTCCTAAAACAACTAGTTGATTAGTTATACGCTTTACGTGTTACAGTGTTTTTCGAGACTATCACATCAATATGCCATGGGTGGTTGGGCGACTGAAAAATCAAAACGAATTTAACTATTTCAAGTCCTCACGAGAAGCAGTCAAAACGACACTTTTTCTCCTGTAGGGTTCCTTCGGGAAAAAAATTAGATCATGTCATGGTTGGCTAACTTAAAGGTCAAACAGAAATAAAGGAAGGGAAAGAGAACGAACCTCGGTCGATGTAGCCGAAGGCGATGAGGTCCTCACGACGACCGTACCACACCTCCAGTTCATCGATGTCAAAGTTGCCGGTGGTGTAGTGGCCTCCGGGCATGTCTCCGTTGTTGGGGCGACCGATGTAGAAGCGCCCTTCACCGTCTTGTCCGCGGTCGTCAATGGGGACGCGGGGGGAGTCGGCCTTCAGCTCGTTGTCCACGTAGAGACGCAGGCCATAGCTCGGGTGCCAGGAGATTTCCACGTGGTACCAGCGGTCCGTTTCGAACCTGGGAGTCGTCACCAGACCTGCACACAGTGAGCACGTGAAATACGTGAGAAGGGCAGCGACTCTCGCGAGGAACAAGAAGAACAAAGGTCCGCTTAAGGTCAGGGTCGACTGGGTTTCTTTCGCATTATGAAAACCTTATATGTTAGTATTATTGGTGCAGGTGGTGATTATTTATTTACTGATGTGCAGATAACTGTGCTTGTGCTGCGATGTTCATGAAGTTTTACCTGACGAATTCCTGCAGCTTTGCTATGACTGTGACTCACCTCTGCCGTCGGCGCTGACGTGGACGTATCCGTCGCGGTATATCATCAACAGGCCGTTCTGTCCCGTGGACAGGAAGACCATATCATTCTCAAAGCTGCGGAACTTCATCCAAGCCGACAGAGTAATGCCTTGCGTGCAGCGGGCCAGGTTGCCCATGCAGGTGTGGCCCATTGCGCCCAGGTCGGCGTACTGTCCGCGGCCCCTCAGCTCCAAGGCGTTGCCGATCTTGCCTGGCACAGTCCGGGCCGCCCAATCAGACGGATATCCAAAGTGGGGTGAATTATCTGGGTGAAGTCGCGAGATTCCTCGAAAGGTACGATGATGTTCTCTGGCTGACCTGGAACGACGCAAGGAAGTGCATACGTGAAAGGATTCTGATGTTTACATATTATTGCAAAGTGTTCATACATCACTGTAAAGATTTTATAGGCCACCTAGGTCTTAGCGTAACATAAAAATTCGAAACTCTACACAGCCAGCAGCCATTCCCATCCCAAGCTCTTCTATACGAATAAAAACTCTTACTGGCTTTAACAAAAGTACTTTCCTCCATGTAATATCACTTACTTCTCTGCAGGAAGCCATGTGATGTCAGATAGTCGCGGTCAGCATACCACACGTCCAGTTCATCATACACACCGCCGGCGTGGCGGTTGCTGGACATGTCCACATTGCCCCGTCCCATGTAGAAGCGGTCCATTTCCAGGCTCTCGGGTGCTGATACATTGCGGGCCAGGCTCACCGAGCTCTCGGCAACCAGACGGGTACCATCATACAGACGGAGGCCTCGTTCCGGGTGGAAGGACACCTCCAGGAAGTGCCACCTGTCCGGTGGGAAGTCAGCCGTGGAGACAGTCCATGTGTGTGTCGTGGTGGCGGCCGTGACCTGTGCGGAGGAAGTGACATGTTTTAATCTGACGATTTCCTCTGACTTCAGGCAGAGGTTCGTGCTGAATTAAAAGGCTATCAGCCGTGAACTTGTTTCGTGGCCATTGGGATCTTACAGCTGTTCTTAACTTGCCCAAACCTAAAGCTGGCGCTCCCGAAAGAGCATTTTACAGCAGCAGTCAACGAATGTGGTCGAGGCGACATTGACGCTGTCCCCACAAATTAATGAAATAAATGAGCAACTTGTCGTTGCTGTTATCTGCTTTTCTATTTCAATTTGAAAGTTTTCGTTATAGGTTTCGACAGGAGAGCTCAAGAGGTTTTTCCCCCTCGTCTATTTTGACAAAACCCTTTTGCCACTAGTAAACAACTGTAATCAAACCCGAATTTAAAACTCGGACAGACGACATGGTTTTTAATTCCTTTCCCCAACTAGAACGACTCCACCCCTATGTCCGGGTGTGGACGAAATAGGGATCGACACTGATCGACGATCCTCCTGGACCAGATTCAGACCGAGAATGATGGATAGAATTAGACACGACCTTAACGCCGAATACGCAGTTCTCGTGCATGCCTTTCTGTCCATTTCTTCGCGTTTACTTAACTTTTCTCAGGTGACAAGTTGCGTGAGTCGTTTATTTTTTAATCCTCAATGGATTTTGTTATCAGATAATAAAAATTCTGTGAATATGTACCCCCAAGAAACGCTACACCTCGCTTTCAAAAAAGCTTTTGTTGGCAGTAAATGCAAACCACCAGACTGAGACGGCGATCTCTCACTTAACCTTTACACATTTATGTAAATGTAGACGAGTGAAAAAAAGACAGAAAAAAATCATGTCGAGCGTCGCGAAAGGATCCACACACCTGCAGCTTTTTGTCAGCGTAACTGATACTGAGCCCGTTGTTGCCAGAAGACAGGAAGTACATCCGGTCCAGGAGTCGCTCCGGCTTCAGCCACAGGGCGAGGGTCACGCCATGGGGACATAAGTCAAGGTTGCCGAAGCAGCTACGGCCTTGAACCCCAAAGTCGATGACATCGTCTTCGCCGTCGAGCTGCAGGGCCTGGCCCACTTGCCCGGCACTAGGCGGGGCGGCCCACCATGTTGACGGACATGCTCTCGTGCACCAGACGACCGTCGGTCACGCTGTCCATGGTGAAATGCATGTTGGTAGGTCGTCCTGTGGTCAAGGAAACCGAAGGAGAATGAAAAGTCTGATGGAGCTGAGTCTTCTTCTAGATAACTGTTACTAATTACATACGACAGAATTATTAAGTAACGAAGGAATAAAAGAAAGTATAAAACAATTATAAAAAGAAGTGGGGAAGGACTGGAAGAAAGGAGACAAATGGACGGAGGGAGATAAAACAGAAGAGGGAATGGATGAAAGTGATGGTGGCAGAACAAGAATGCCTCCTAATGTCAGGGTGACCAACTATTTTTAGTAAACGGATACACTCCTTAACTTTCGACCGACATTGTTTACATCAAGACTAATGCGCCAACCTGGCACCCAGCCTATAAGCGGCACTCCTACAGATAAAATATATTTTAAAATGCATACAAGGGCAGCTACGTGGACAAGACTACGAAAAGGCGTAACCGTCACGTCTATGGCAGTCCCTAATGCCGGACTCACACCCTTGCACCCTTTCCCTTTGACCCTTCACCTCTCTCAATGAAGTCGATGTTCAGCAGGGTGTCTCTGTCGGCGTAGTACACGTCCAGCTCGTCAAGGGTGGCCAACTGGGTACCTCCTCCCCTCAGGATCATCGACCCATGTACATGTGAGCAGTGGGCCGCGTCTCTTGGGGCCTGTAGGTTGGGTTAGGCTGGTACCCGTATCGCTGCAGGTTGACGTACAACGAGATGCCGTCGTTCGGGTGCCATGACACCTCCACAAAGTACCAGGCGCGAGGCTGCAGGCCTTGGTAACGGGTCTCCCAGAACTCGGTGGATTTCTGCAAAATCGTGAAGTTTTACGCTCACAGGCAATGAACCCAAGCAAGCAACATTATCCACTCGGGATACGAGAGAATTTTAGGTAAATGATAATTATAGTATCCGGTATTAACCACAAAAGCTGCAACGGAATGAGGAGAGAAAAGGGATGAGTTAAAACAAACCGTGATGTCTTTCTTACCCTTGCATTGGCCACCAGCTGGGTGCCGTCTTGGTACACCCTGACAGACGGAGATGACAGCAGGGTTGCTGGGCCGTTGTCCAGACGACCGAATGTCACCCAGAAGGAGAAGTACAACCCGTATTCGCACATCTGAAGGTCGGCTATGCACGTACCCGACATGTCACCCAGGTCCGCGTACGACCGGCTACCCGTGAAGGACAAAGCGCCCTCTATCTTGCCACTTCCCCTGTTGACCGGACCGTACACCCGAGCTGAGAGTCCTTCGCCTGTCACCTGGTCCTGCTGCATCTCATCCATGGATAGGTAGTAATGGTAGATGGGACCTGAATTGAATGTTGCCCAAAAATAAGCACTGCGAATAGTTAATCCCAGTCCAGTCGATAATGTTACAGCTCTTAAAATGTTTAACTGCTACACGACGAAAAGCTCTGGTTACTCAAAAAGCTCATGGGATTAGGGTGGGAGTTAGATAGGGTGGTAGCTGAAGAAAGCGGAATATATCTACAGCAAGAAATGACAAACAAAACACAGCCAAACTCCAATGCTAGCCCTAGAAGAAAACAGTTTCTCACCTGACTCTTTAACCTCAGCCTCGGTTTTAAAAGCCGACACGAAGATCAAGTCATCAACCATCACCCGTCCCAGCCGCTCAGTGCCAGTGTTGTCGTTGGCGCGGCCGACGTAGAAACCGTTGTACCGTGACGACTCAGACACAGCCTGCCGTCTGGTGGGCGTCTTGATGCGGTGAACTCTCTCCCCGTTGATGTACAGGTGCAGGCCTTCATCTTGCGACCACGTGGCTGCAACGTGATACCAACGATCCTCCAGAACGTCGCTGGCGCGCGCTCGCCATTCGCGACCATCTGCCATCTTGAAGACGACCTCCAGCTTGCCTTTGGAGTAGAAGAACGCCACCCCGTGGCTGTCCGCGCTGTGGCCGCCGTTGGACAGGTAGACGCCGCGCTGGTACCCGACTCCACGAAACTGCAGCCACATCGCCAGGAAGTAGCCTGACAGGTGAAGAAGACATGATCAAGGTTACGCCACCCGGCCAACAACACCTCATCACAACTTGGATCGTGGACCCTAGAACTATCCAGTGGTTTTTAAACGGGTGGCGGCAAATGCTGCTTGGTATGACATTTCGGTTGAGGGTATGGAAGAGTTATAAGCATCTAGTACAGGCTTATTCATGTACTTTAAGTTACGAATTTGATGTCTACCTGTACACAGGTGAAAATGATGATATTTAAATCTTGTCTTCCCAACCCCCATGGAAAGTAGTTTACTCCCTATTTATTTCATGAACTAAGGACAACCATTACACAAAAATTATCCGGTTGGTCTTTAAGTCACAAACATTATCCACCCGGTATTTAAAGTCCCAAATGTAGACATTTTCAGGGTATGTTATTACAGCAGAAACAGACAGCCTAGTGGTTAGACATCTTAACCTGAAGATACAAACAATGCCACCCAAGCTGTGGAATACCCGACTCCTTACTGCCCTGAGGAGTGTAAGGCAGCAAGGGAGAGCTGGGTACCTTACACGAACAAGAGCTTTCTCTGACTTAACAGGGTCTCTCTAACACCTCATTATCCAATTAACCTGCGGTTGAAGCTGTCGCTCACCTTTGTCGCAGCGTGCCAGGTCGCCCATGCACTCCAGGCGATGGGGGCGCCGGTGACCCTCAGCCACTGGGACCGGCCGTCGATGACCAGCGCGTTGCGTCTCACCCCCTGGGTCAGCTGCGCTCCTCCCTCCACCACACTGTCCAGGCCTGACGGGTTTACCACAGCACCGTCTATGATCTCGTCCATGGGCAGGTGGTAGCTGGCCAGGGTGTCTGAAACACCGGGCAGCACAAGGTCAAAGGTTAAACAAACTCTTCAGCCATGCAGTCATTAAGTTTACCAGGTAATCACCCCCGATATGCAGATAGACATAGACAGCCTAGACACCCAGAATATCTCACAGAAAGTTTGATAGAAGGTAAAATGAAGATGCACTTTTAAACACGGCGTCTTGTAAACTAAACGATATTATCTTGAGGGTTTATAGTTATTGTTAGAGGCGGGAAACATGGAGGTTCAGCGTGTGTATAAAGTAGCAGACGACACGTGTCCAGGTGTACATCATTGAAAGAATCTCCAAATAAATGAATCCGTAAATAGTATAGCCTGGACAGAGGGGACACATCACGAATGTATGTTTAGTATGTTAAGTGATGATATTCCACTGCATGCGTGACTATCGAAAATATACCCGAAAGCTTTAGACACCCGACTCTATTGTGTGATCATGCGAGACACTCTACCTTGCTGTCCCTCCCTCAAGTTCTCACTCTTTTTTCCCCAAATTTGTTATATTTAACATTGAGTTGTATGTCTCGAGCTGTTTTTGACACCAGAGCAAGCTTCACCAGACCGTGAAATAGCCCAAACAGGTTTCAACAGGGACTAGAAATGGAGGCAAGGTAATACGATGCCGAGAGACAAGAATTCTCCTCCAGTTCTTTCAACCACGCCTAGGGGCGAGTTCAAAGTCACACCTGCTGCTTTGTTGTTGTTTTTGTGGCAGTAATAAGATACGTGACACCTCTCTTGAAAGGATTAGCACCGCAGCAGCCATTCTATTGTCATCCAACCGACACTGAAGCATGACTAGCGAGAGTGACAGGTGAGGTGAGGTGGAGAAGGTGAAGAGATCCAGGTGAAATGCAATGATAATGCAATGATGCTGCAAGACCTAATGAGATGTACTGTTAGCGAACAGGGATGGGGGACACCCAGTCGTCCTGACAGATGCTGCAGCAGTCAACAACAGCTGCTCGGGTCTGCAGCATAATCCAGCCGTCAGCAAACTAGTGACGACAGCTTGCCATAAGCTTGTCACAAGCTTGCGAATTGGTTGCTAAGTGACATTATCTCTGCTGTCGTCTAGCGATCCTTCATGTGGTCCTACTCGACCTCAGACAGTAGCCCTGTGTAGTCGGGGGGTACGTGGGGCAGGGCACGAGGTCCTGCTACCACCAGCTGTGAGAGGAGCAGTGAAGGGTGGAGGGAGAGGAAGGAGGATGGGAGGTGCTGGAAGGGGAGGAGGTGCAGGAGGCGGTGGGCGGTCGCGTAGATTGCCCTTAGAACATCATACATGGCAGCAGCTAAAAGGTGAAAAGTGTGAGTCACAACGAGGTCCCGCCAACAATGGGAGGAGGCGAGCGAAGGCTTTATCCCAAAACTGTTGGAGCGACTGAGAAAACAATGCGATGTGACGATAACCAGCGCGTCTGTGTTCGTGTGCTCGCGCGCGTGCGTGTCTGTGTGTGCGCGGGGGTGTGGGTAGGGGCGCACATCGACTATCTTTTTCTTGCACCTTGTTGTGAGATGTAGTTTCTGGTGTCCTTTGACACCTAGCAGTACACATGCATGTGACTTGCATCCACTTCACGTCCGTAAGTATATCGGAATAGTGCGCGATATGTTGTGTGAGAGAGAGAGAGCGAGAGAAAATAAGTGAGCAATAAGTGAAAACAGAGAAATAAATGACAAAGGGGTATTTTCTCAAGACTGTTCTCTAAACCATGTACTATATTGCTATAGTAACTTTCAAAAAACCCATAAATCGTACAGATTATGAATATTTATTTACACACGTTTCGCAATTGTTTCTATGATCACATGCAGGATTAAGACACGAGAAGGACTAAGATTAGGCGCTATCGTGTTGCACACCAGATTATCTCCAACAAGCTGTCATAAAGAACAGCTCACGCCGCCCTCTTTTCTGGCTCCGTTAACCTTTCCAGCACTTTCTCCTTCGGAAGTGTGTTGACCTTTGCACGTCGTCTCATTGGCCGATTGCTGTCAGATTACTTCCGCCAGTGTTATTCTATTGCTGCAGTTGCTGGTCTCGCGCATCCACCTGTGCAGTCTGGGAAGATTTTCTACCCTCGTGCACACACGAGCGGCTGTGTTGTCTTTGATGATATCATCAGCTGCTGCCTCTCCCTTTCTCTCGAACCCTCGTGACGTCATCCAAAGCTCGACTATCCCGTCTTGCATTGTGCTGCACCTCAGTCTTACGTCCCCTTACGTCATGGGATGCTCTCCCCTACAGGAGTGAGCTTGTACGTGTGTGTACCTCCCGTGGTGACAGGGTAGAGCTGCAGTGTTGAAATGTCATTTCACAGCACAGCAAACCAAAACATTAATAACGGTCCTGAACCCTTCGGTCTCTGCGCGTGAAGGAATGTGTCCCAGGTCTTCCAGATCAGCCAGACCTGGCCAGAGGTCCAGACAGGAAAAACTTGTCCGACGGGTTTGTCCCGCCGGCTAATTATACCCCTCCCCTCCCTCCCCTCCCCCCTTTGTTGCGAGTTGGTTTTGTCCCCCTGCGCCACTCACACCTGCGCGAGGTTCCGCCTCGCTGGTCTGGAATTCACCTTTTGTGTGAGGGGATAAAACCTTGTAAAGCGGCTGCAGCTAAGGTTGGATGAACACAGGTGAACGTTGGTGAACATGCCTGCTGACTGACAGGTAGCATTGACCGTTGGATGTATTAAATTTTTTTTTAAAAAGAGACAAGACGTTATACAGCTTGCTTGCAACTGTAAAACAAGGTGCAACGTCGGCATATCTTTGGAAGCCACCGCCCACCCTCTCCCCAACACCTTACTCTTCACATGACCAGTCAGCTGACAAGTGGAGTTTACATGCGTGTTAGCAATTAACGAAGTTGCCTTTTGTAGCAAAAGAGAAGCTGGAGCAGCACAGGGGAGCTTAGTGTAGTCTGCGAGTGAGCGGCGGTGGAGGCGGTGCACGCCCACGCTGTACCCTACAACAGCCGTGCCCCCTACAACAACATCAAGGCTAGGTGGCTTTGTGGCTTGACTGCCACTTCCTACAGGCTTAGAATTCGAACCGCACCTCCTCCAGCACGCCTTGTGACACGGCATGAGAACGGCGAGGCACAGGACATAAACGAAGTCTGCTAACCGAAATCAACGGGTTTTCTTTACACCAAAGATTTAAATTGCTTGCAGGGGCAGGGCAGGGTCATTAAGACATGTGAGTGTTGAGCTCATGTCACGGTGCCACCTGTCAGTTTAAGAGAGGCATTTACAGAGTTATGACCAGATTATAGTTATCCAGGGCAAGGTGTGTTCACAGGGTGTCACAAAGTTCATGCTGTCCATGTTCCAGAGTACACAGACCAGGTTAGGAGCTGGGCCGTCTGTGTGTACATTACTACAATCACAGAGATATGGTGATGTTGAAAGACAATTTATAATGTGCCTGCATGCTCAAATTTTAGATGGCCAAAATTGTATGCACCTCTCTCTTATGGATTTTTAAAATAAAAAAAATAGTTTATCTTAGAACTCCAGACAACAAAAATAGTGAAACTTGTGACTACACAGACCTGGGCGACCAAATAAGGTCTGGCAAAGGAATGACAGCCTAGCCTGACCCGACACAGAACTTCAATAATAAATTTAATAATAATACAACTGTAGGTAAGGCTAAATTGTATCAAACCTAGAGTACCGAGGGAAGCCCACAGCAAGCAATGTAGCACAGCACTGCCACAGCCAAATATCTGAGCTGGGAAATGAAAAGATGGGGGCTAAATAACCTTGTGGGTATACACTGCCGTTGTCATGGCAACAGTGGCACAGTTCCTCATAGGAGGCTTGGGTACATGCAACATCTGCTTAGCACCGCAGACCGAGGCTAACCAGCTTATTCACCGGACTATAAAAAAGTCACTGAAGGAATATTTATTAGGGAAAAATGTACCAGGAACAGTGAAGACAGGAATGAATAAATGAAAGAAAAGCAAAATACGAGGGAAAGGAAGGAGACATGGGGTGGCTGTAAGAAGACGGGTACGGTTTGTCAGCAAGGGGTGGACGTAACAAGACAGTTTTGTCTAAAGCTGGTGACTGGTGGAAGAGGATTTAGTTTATTGAAAACAGGATATTTACTTGTGTGTTTTTATTTTACGATTGTTTTGTCTTGAACAAAGGAAACATAACACACAAAGCAAATGTTTTGTGTTGTACAGTCTGCTGCCAAACTGGAGATAAGCGAGCCAAGGGTGCGTGGGCGAGAGGAATTCGGCCTTGAGTGCAAGTGTAAAAAGATCCGACATTATTTTGCTTTTCTTAAACACACAAACAAACGCAGGATCTTGTTCTCCTAGGTCAAAGTGTAAGCACAGGTGCCACCACACTCCACAAGCTCAGCACGATGGGTTGTTTACCTTCATTACAATGCTAATGAAGTTCGCCCCGCCGTGAGCAGGCATGTAGTGGCATCTCCTCCATCTCAATGTTGCAGGCTGAGGAGGAGACTGACACACTCGGTGCACCATACCCATCAACTCACTAACAGTCAGGTTGACATCCGCTACCATTTGCTCTGCCCGTCCTGTCATTAAATCACATCATTTGAAGCCTAGTCCTTATATCGTCGGGGAGGGTGAAGTTTTTCTTAGTTAGGGACGAAACTATCCACTTCTTATCGTAAATCAGTTTGTGACAACTTGCTCTAAAGCGACAAAAAAGAAAAGAGAATGCATTGAAACTAGTTTTATTTATTGATGTAAAGATCATCCTGTCTCATAAGAACTCTCACTTTTAAAACTCCTGGTGAAGCTGCCACTTACAGGTGTTTGCCTACCTTCCTCGTTACTCCACAAACCAGCAGCTGACATCGTTTATTTGTTCAGTGAAGCTGAGCAAACGTGCAAATGTCACTGGCATCGCCCAGTCGACAGGGAGACTGACAAACGCATAGACAGAGACACAAGGTTGAGTCTTCCGTTTATCTGTCCTACCTTCTTTATTTCATTTTTTCTGTTTTCTTTTCATCGTGGTTTTTGTTTTCGTCTAGAATAAAACCGCATAACTGTGAATTTTATGTCAAAGTTTGATTACCTTGTTATATTCCTTTCTCCCGTTTTTTTTTTTTTTTGTTTTGGTCAAGTTAGTTTCGTATCTAACTTCTCTTCATGTGTAATCAACATCTTTATGAACGAAACTTAGTAGACCTGAGAATCATCATAATCAGCATTTCATTCTGTAATACATTAACTCTCTGGCACAGAAGTGGCAAATAACTTCTGCTGTTGATTTCAGAGTTCATTCCAAACCAAGAGCTCAGATTCGCCATGATGAACATCAGAAAACCACAGGCGGCAATTTGCCAGGAGGTCAAGGCTGTGATTAGTGCATTGCTAAAGGTCAGGAGAAATTGGTTAGGAAAATGCACAAAAGGACACTGCAATAGCTTCACAGGGGCACAGTATCTTCACACACTCGTGATTTTCACCATGGTGACTGCAAAGAGAAAACCTTGGCTGCTTGGCTCAGTCAAACTTAAATGAAGCTGACAGTTATTGACAGGTTGTTAGATGGCAGCTGGCTTAAGTTACCGCACTAATGCTTAATTTGTGCCATTTTTTTCACTACAATTATGAGGGGCGACAAGTACATGTCGACTGACCTCAAGGTTGAACTTATGACGTCACTGAAGGCCGCGGACAATGCAAGAACGTCCAACCGGAAGTTCAAGACAAGAGTGACTACGTTCAAAGATTTGGTCCCCAGAAGGAACTAGTTATCATACCATTCATAGCTGGATGTTAACGCTAACGACGAGCTAAAAGCAAGATTTGATAAAAAGCACTTAAGGGTGCCAAATATACCCGAGGTCACACGAGAGTACACATCTTCGTAGCCTGGTAGCTCCGGTCTGATCTGTCCAACAATGCTCTTAGATGTTGTCCATAGAAATGGCGCGTGTTGCAACTCCCTGCAGCAGTCCTCAAAGACCCGGCAGGGAAATTGTGTAGAGTTCATCATCATTTGTGTTCGCTACATAACTGCATGGACGTTTGCAACAAGAGCAAGCAACTACCAGACACTCAAGCAAGTCTCACTGGATAGCTCAACGCTGTATAATTCAAGAGAGTGAGAGAGAATAACAACAGCAACAACAGTTCTTCAACGACAGCGAGAGGGAGAGAGGGGATGTGGATGGACGGGGGGAAGTGAACAAGAACGCTCGGCTTCATCTGGCAAGCAGCCAGGTGGAAAACTTGGCGGCTGTGTGACCCCCAACCATTATGACGATTACACAGTCATCATGTGCTTCGTGACACTAAACAGTCGTAACGGCCCTGACAGGCCATCGGCTGAATTCAAAATGTAAAAAAAAAAAACTTTCCACGCTTCACCGACTTCAGCTCAGTTACAGACCGATTCGTCGAAACCGTCATTGATTATCTCATTAATTTAGCCTTTTTCCTGCAGAGTTACTACGAGGCCGGCATGCAAACTTCTGATTGCAGCCTTTTGCTGCCTTCCGGACATGCGCAAACACTACCCGTGCATTCAAAAAAGAGCAGCAAATGAAACGAGTCAGATGTTTGCCAATTAACCCGCTGTGGTGGTGTGTTGGTGGTGGTGGTGGGCAAACGTTGCATTCCCGTTTGTGTGCAGAGAGACTGCACAGCACGCTACACGTACACGCGGATGCCTGGGTTGCAAGGCTGACGATGACATCATCGGCGACATGTTGGTGGGTCTGCCTTTCCAACGGCCAACGTTCGCTTCTTCTCCCAGTAACACTTGCGTCTGCTCTTTCCGACTTGGAAGTTTGAGGGTAAAGTGGTGGTAGAGGTAGTGGAGGAGTGGGTGGTGGGTTCACCAGGTGTCAACCGCACACATTAATATTATGAAGCTTTTCCGTCAGGTGGGAGGATCAAAGTCGTTTTGGGTAGGCGGGAATATATCTGTCAGTCATGTGGATGGAAAACGTGGGGGTAGCGTGTGTCAGGAAGGTATGGGGGATAAATAAGTCATGTGTGCATAATTATCAAAATTGCTATATGCGCGAGGTACTTCATATTCGCTATCCTAGAGAATCGCTGTTCACTGTAGACCGGTGATCACAGCTCCCATCGCGCTCCAGTCATGCGTGTTGGACTGTTGCTAAACGACCACATGTACTCGCCACCCTTCTTTGCGCTGTTGATGACAATGTGCACCTTGCTGTCGGACTCACAGCACGTGAGCATTGATTGTAAATACCCGCTTACCTGACGCACCCTCGGCTGTGTGCTGTGAGTAAAGCGTGAATCATGTACTTCTGCTGCTGCTGGGATGGTTGTGGTAGTGGTTGGAGACAAACATTACGTGGGATCTCGTAAGATGACACTGCTGGATATTTTGTTCAGTTAAAATTAATTAAAATTTAATATAAAAAAGAAATGGAGAATGGCGAGCTAGACAGCGATGAGTGTCAGCGATGTTTTGGCTGTGTGTAGAGCTACGGGAAAGCCTCGTTACACAGCAAACCGGGGAGAAGGTTCGATACCTGAGCGACAAGCTGTCACTGGATGTTATTTTCAATGTGTGCTCTTTCTCTTTGCCAAGGTAGAACGATAGGTCTCATGTCTGCAGAGATCAAAGGGACCCTCCACAGGTAACATAAGCCACTCTGAGCTTGTGAATCTGTTAGCACCTCGTTCTGTACATCAGAACTCCAGAACTAACAGACGATGTATGCAATTAAATCGCTAGGTCGGTTTGCCCCCCTCTACCTGGAGGATGCCATTGTCGATCGGTGTGACCTGATTTATCCTCAGGTAAAGACTGCTGTCCTTGGCGGAGGAACACGGCGGGTCGATTCAGCTTTACATCTCTCACTCACCTGGTCTGCCACGTGGTACAACATCCAAACCCGATTGATTTATATATATATATATGATTATTAAGACTGCACGTTTGCGCATTCTATGATTTGTTTTACAATCGTATTTATATATTCCTCAAAATAAACATTCGTTTTTTTGTTTGCCCACGAAAGACATCGTGTTACCCGGTTAGTACCACTTAACCCAAGGGTGGGCAATTAATTTCCCAAGGGGCCGCGTGAGAAATTGGGATGGTTTTAGAAGGCCGGACTAATGTAGTTAACTCGGTTTTACCCAATACTGTATATATAGTATATATACTGGCGGGCGGGCCGGTCTGAGACAGGAGGCGGGCCGGATCCGGCCCGCGGGCCGCCCCTTGCCCAGGTCTTACTTAACCCCTTTTGTCGCCTCCATAACCACTGGTAGCATGGCTGAAATTTTGTTACAGAATAATTTGTGGAACAAGTCGCCTCGTCTCAGGTGTTGGATGGGGGAAATGATCATGATGATGATTATAATAATTATTATTATTGGTGATGATTCTTTCTTGTACATTACACTCCCCTGTGAAGTCATTCAATGCACTAAAGGGTGCAGTGTTGGCGACATTCCAAAACAGGGGTTCCCAGCCGACTGACACTGAAAGCACAGTGTTTCTCGCCACAGCGAACACATGTACGAATGCCCACACCCACCTCATCCGCCCTCGTCACAAGCATCTTTGTGCTGCACTTCTTTCTCTTTTCCATGTGGTCACCTCGTGCATCTCACAGCCTTAAAGCGAGAACAGGGAGGCTTCTGTCTCCCACGCCACATTGTGGGAGCAGTTCTCAAGGAACTGAAGTTTGTTGACCTTTCACCTTACTTGTGACAAGCCATAGGCGTAACAGTTCAACAATTCCTCTGTGAAATTCAATCCTGTCATCAAATTACATTCGAACCGGGTCCTATTCTGTAGTCTAAACGATGTCATATTCCATGGTGTGGAATACAACACTAACAACTGGATATTCTGGTGAAAAACACACACTAGCACCCAGGGTGTTTCTTCTCACACGTCCAAGCCACCCGGACTAGCGGTACCGGCCCCGGTCAAGGGTCGCACATACATTTTTTCACCAACAGGTGTCTCTTCTCTAGAGAGGAGTATTTTTTAAAATCACAAGCCACAGACAGTCAGAGAAATGCTAATGTGTTTTTGAATACCACCCTCTCAGATGGACCGAGGAGTTAGCGGGGTTTAATGCGAGTCTTCTCTTGCTTTGTGTGTAACCCTGACAATGGAACCCCGGTGGTCCCGACGCTCAATGCCTGTTAACCTTCGTTTGACTCAAATCTCTTAATACCCAGTGTCTCATATGTACGAATGATTTTCGACTACAGCTAAACAATACTACTTATTAAACTTATCATACAGTTGACTTTTGTGTTGTCTGATGTCCGTACATCCCGAGAAAAAATTAACACGAAGGGAAACCCTTGTTAAAGGAGTGAGAGGAAACCACTTATTTGTTCAAAAACCATCATCTTTTTTGATTTGCCTTTGTCTAGTTCGACTTCACAAGTGATAAAATTAATGTATGAACCCAACTAAAATTATGTACGGCAACCCAAAACAACCACACACGCATCTACACCTGTATTTACTGTGGGTACATAAACACACTCCTCAAAAACATTTTCAGCAACGCGAAGGAAACACAGATGGTCCCGCCATTCAGACAGATGTTCTAGCCGACGACGGATCCCGTGTACAACATCGACAACAATGCAGCACACAGCCTCTTGGGTTGTGTTGGGATGGGGTTGGGAGCGGTGAGGCTCACAATCAGCGGCATTTTTTTTTTAACCCAGAAAACCGTCAAGATGTAAAATGGGGGGTGATGCGTTCTCCCTGTTGTAAAGGCATGAGAACAGAGGAAACACAGTGACACCTGCCTTAATACCCTACGGTGTTCCCCACAGACAAGGCATTCCCCTCCCCTACTTAGGCCGTTGGTCCATTTCGTTCGTCCTCGCCACACGAGGCCAACAGTAGTCAGTCCTGCCTGGGGTCTCCTGTCGGCGAGTTGGTGTCTCAGGTGATCACAGCGGTACAGAAGGTGACAGACGAGCTGACACCCAGAAGAGATGTTACACCTGACTGATGTGCGCATTCCTGAGCAACAAGCCCACCTTCGTGGACATGGATGACTGAGGCAGTTCGTGGTGGACCCTGGTAAACACCTGCTCGACCTTCTCGTTTGTCGCAACGACCAGCGCCGTTAGGACTAAAGTCATTCACCCCTGATCAGACAGTGGTCTGTTGATAAAGTGTGAAGAGGCGGGACTCGCAAACACTTCGCCTGTTGACAAGGGCAATTGTGAACAGGATAGAATGTGCACTTAGTCAGGTCGGTTATTACTTCCACTGTGGGACTGATGTCTTGTTCACATAAATGAAGTGTAAGCGCGTGGGCGTCTGCCATTAACTGTTGACCTCCCAAGGCACTGAGGTCAATGTCAGGCTTTTCGTAATTCCAGCACAAACACTGTTAATTCTTTTTTAAACTTTTCCACCTTAAATAAATAACAAAATTTTGAAAGATATAAAGGACTATTGATAAGTACAATATTTATTGTACATCAGCCAGTAGGCATTAAAAAACTTAAGTGACTTTCAGTGTCATAGAATTGGCAAGCATCAGCCAGTCTTTGCCAAAATAAAGTGTTCCACCTGCCTGCTTTCCCACTTCAAAAGAGGTGAGAACTCAGAACGAGGCTGCAGTGAACAGGTACGCTCGGCCTTCTGCTCTGTGTAAAGCACTGACACTTTCAAGGACGGATGTAAGCTTTTTTCCCACCTGACCTCCAGGTAGACCGGTCACGGTCTGTAGAGTGGTGATGCTCCAATCCACGAGTGAAGTGAAGGTTCACTTCTATTTATTCTTACCCATTAACAAACCGAAAAGAAATTACACGCCTGACATAAAGGGGTCAGGAATTTGCTCTGACATGGCAGGAGCAGGATAGAAATATGCTGTTGTCAGCCTTTCCAGCTGAAACATCTTCCTAAGAAGGATCCTTTGTTTATTCGGTATATCTTTCACTCTTTCATTTTATCTCTGACACACACACACAAACACACGCACGCGCACGCCAGAGATAGGAGCGTGCACATGAGGCATGCAGAATGTTGCTCTTGAAAGACCAGATGACAAGCAACTGTTGTTTCCATAACTCTGTTCAGTCCATATCTTATGGATCATGGTTCATGGCTCGTGGCTCATGCACTTTTTCGAGATTCCACCATGTTAATTCCTCTTCTTTCTCTAAAAATTCAGCTGAGCTCTAGGAATTCTTCTGGAGCCACTCTTTCCTTTTCGGTCTTTGAGCTTTTTCATTGTCTTTAGTGAAAAGATATAATTTCGTTGGGGAAAAAAAAACATTAATTGGTTCAGGTATGTGCACATTTTAAAAAGAAAGGATGAAGGCATTAATTACATTTCTCACCATTTCTGCATGTATGTATTTTTCTTTGCTAATATTTCAAACTTTCACAGGTAAGGAGCTGAGATGGGTAGAGAAACTTCAGATATTGTGTACACAATATAAACGATATTTATATAGTTATTTACATATATTCGAGAATAAAGATATTTGCACAGGATGCAGGCTGTAGTTTTGTAGCAAACTGCAAACTGTAAACATCTATATTATGTATAAGATCAATAGCTTCAATAAGGTTTATTTATAAAGTATTTAGCGACTGTAGTATGGAATACTTTTGCAAGTGGTATGCAGTTTGTTATGAATATCTGTGTATACAAATGTTGAATCATGGCCAACAAGAAGGGTGAGGTCTTGGCAACCGCTACAGATGTCGGGTGGATCAACGCTGACGAAGCACACCATCGCCAATGACTACACAGCATTTCGCCATTTACTCCATTCGTGTTTGATTCCGGTATGTGGAATACACCTGCCAGCACGCGCATGCGTCATCAAGGTACGACCTTCGAGGAAAACAACGGAGAAGAGGTGGAGGAGGAGGAGAGGGGTGAGGAGAGGAACACAGCTTACTGAGAAAACAACTTATTCTCTCCCTTCATGTTACTCTTGTTTACAATACTGTTTCATCTTGTGACTTATTCATCAGCTGGTACATCCGGGGCTCTTTCACTGCTTTGTCTATTTTTTTTTTAAATTTTATAATCTTATTGTGTGCGTCCTTTAAAACTATTTCTAAACAAAGTAATGTCTTTTGTAACTTATCTTCCCTTCTTCCCCATGTTCGTGTTCCTCTCTCACATACTGTTCGCGGTCCCCCAGCTATCAAGTGTCCCTCGACAGAATGGGTGACGTTTGCGGAGGACTATCTGATATCAGAGAGAAATGAAGTGTGGCGAATAATAGTGCTCCGATCATATTTTGTGCACTTGGTGGGTAGGGCAGTGGATATAAGAAAGACACGCCAGTTTTATCAATGGACCATGAGATATCTCACACTGTCTCGAAATCTATAAAGGATGTGATTCAGTGAACACGTGTGATGTAACGGACGGGTCAGCTTACGGTGGAACTGTTCCTGAATCTGACATCTGCTAATTTCTTACACCTCCCTCTTTGTTACCACCGCCCTACCCCTCCATCAGTCCCACACCTTAAACCAAAGCAGGTTTGTTGATAGGTTTTCTAAACATTTCATACCTGCACCATCCTTCAACACTAACCATGACGCCCACGACAACCTTTTCTTTCGAATTTTCCCAACTGCTTGCAAGGAAGGGTATCAGGCGACTATTTGAAGCTCAATGCGAAAATATTTGTGCCGACTTGTACAGTGTCTGTCTGCTCGTCTTTCTGTTTGAAAGCATATTACCTCGCCCCATATGTTGCGTGCATGGAGTCAAACCAGCTGTCAACATCTACTTTGCCTCCCCGCCCACCCCTTGCTGCCCCCTGCTTTAGTTGCCTTCCTCCGACCCTCCTGCCGACAACCTGCAGGTCAAGCACTGGCAATGTCGAGCCTCCTGCAGGTAAGACTCAGCCCATCCCTGTGCGTGAGCTCGGTGAAAGCTCTCGCCATACCTATATACACGAGGATGCTCTTAACGCCTTCTTCCCTCGCTACTTCAGCGCTGATGTGAAGAAGTCCGGTCTAACCTGCTGCCGTTTACTTAGCGAGTCTGATGCGACTCGACATATATATACACTGTGCCTTGGCAGCCAAAAAAAAAAGTGTGTGTGTGTGTGCACGCCATTTGCATACATACAAATATAACATGCACACACATTTAGTCGTGAAATGCCTTCTAGTATTCCTTCTCTTTTCTTTCCTTCATCCACCTGACTGCTTTGTTCTGTCTGTCTGGCAGCCTTGGTGTTTTCGCGGCTTTTGTTTGTTTGTTGTTTTTTTTAAGGAGTGTAGGACTGAGAGGAGAATGGGGGTGGGTGTTCAGAAAGAAAATAACCTTGTTTTCAAGAATGGGAGACAAGCCTTGCCCCTTGAATAAGGCTTGGGCGACAAACATCAGGTCGGTGTCAATTAGTTTTAGTTTTTCCATCTTTTTCAACATTTTCTTCCAATATGCGCTTGCAATCTTCTGTGAATGAACTAGTGCGCATGGCATGTGTAATATTTTAGAGACTTTCTCAAATATAAACATTATTAAAAATGCATTGAGTTTATTATTATACGTTGTGTACCATCGAATATTAGAAATAAGAATGTTTTCTAAACACTATCATTCTTTTGAGCCACCCAAACATTTCAGTGTATCAATAACAGTTGTATAATACCAGCTTGTAATCTGGGGATAGCATTCGTCTATAATCCTGTGATTTGTACGCTTCTTGTTTTATGACTGATAGAGATATATTTTTATACATTCTTAGTCTTTGCTTTTATTTCCAGTGCCACTGCCAAGCTCAGTGAGCGTAATGACCCCAACAGCAAGTTACCAGTCCCATCCTTTTTATTAAGGAAAATATGTGTATCACTATTAATAAAAGATGTATGGTCAGTCAGGAAAAAGCAGCAATCAATATAAAGATGTAAAAGATGGGCTGGAAATGAGACTGACGATGGCGTGGATAAGAATTTAGACGTGACATTAGTAAGCTCACCTCAGAGACAACACTGTCTTAGAACCACATTTTAAGTCGAGTGAAAGACGACAGACAAAGGGATAGGCCAAAAATAATTTCCCTTACCTTTGTGACATTCTCGTTTGTACTTGCACTCGCATCCAGACCCGTTATCGGCGCTGATGCAGGGGCAGTCTTCGGGGCACGAGTTCTTGACCTCACAGGCCTCGGCGGGGTCGGAGGTCACGCCCTGCCCCTCCACCAAGGAGGCTCGCACTGGGATGCAAGAGCAGTTGAAGTATAAAATATTCCGAACGTCGCCACGAAACTTCTCTGTGAAGAAGGCCGATGGCAGGGCCAGCCCTCGTAGGTTGTTGGCGTAGCTGTTGGGCACGCCACCGAAGAAGATGTAGTTGTTCTGCGCCGGGTCGCGGCCGAACTCAAAGTCGGATCCCAGAGCCACCTTGCTGGTCTGGGTGCCGTCCACCAGGAGCACGGTCTCCATGCGGTTGCGGCGGATCTCCACACGATGCCAGCGACCGTCGTTGAGCGGTTCCGTGTTGGCTTCGATGTCCACATAGCGGTTCTCCTCGCCAACGAAGTTGATCCACAGACGCACAGAACCTTTGGTCAACGCCAGCTGCAGGTAATCGTAGCGGCCATTGTCATCCGTGTACAGCAGCAGTGCTGTGGGCTGACTGGTGCGGAACTCGAAGCTGAGGGAGGCGTTGTGGCAGGCATTCCACTTGGGGTAGCGAGCGTAGGTCTCGGGCTGTCCCAGGAACCTCAGACCCTCGGACGAGGACGCCAGCAAAGTCAGCACAATCACCACCACTGCAGGAAGAAACGTCCGTAATGCTAACACACAGTCACCAGCCATGATGACCTGATCCCAGGTCTCTTTTAATAAAGCGATTCACTGTCCTTTATTATTATTATTTTGAATCGCTGACACCGACAGACTAGTCCCAAAAGGTGACTGTCCTTGTGGTTATTTCCTCTCGTGAAGAAAATAGCTTTCTCTTACTACCTCGGCTGCTGTGCAATGCCGGCTCTATGATCCATGAAACACTAGCAGCTCCAACACATGTTCGTTCTCCGTTCTTCCCTTTTCTGTCCGCGCGGTGTTGTGTTCTCAGGTACGACAAACCTCCCGCTTGCAGTGCACTCCCCTTGTGTTGTCGCACACGCACACTCAGTCTGTTCCTCCTCGCGTCTTGGGCCGAGCAAGGCCGCCAAGTGCCGAAGGGAGGTGAGGTGAGTGTTGGTAAACTTGTCTATCGCCACTCCTCGTTCCTCGTTCTTCCAGTATGCGAGTGGGCCCACCGCCCCCTCCTTGCTTGATGCTCTCCTTCACACCGCTGCTTTGCAGTCGAACCCCCCGGTCTCCGCTCGGGGGCTGCACAGTACGCTGCGCAGCACACACGCGCACGCGCACTTGAACATACGTCACCACACAGGGCGCACACCGGGTCGACTGTTTAGCCAGGTAGGGCACAGGAAAAGGGCCCGGCGGCGGAGCGAATGTTGGTATGTCGCTTTCTACTGTGGGGACGATGTTACTATTCATAACCGTTCTGCTGTCTTCCCCCGCATGTCGCGCACGACGCGCTGCCTCGACCTGAATACCCAGAGGGAAACCCACCCTCTTACGTCACTGGAAATCGCGTGTGCAGTTACCATGTCAAAACTGTCACTGTTGACCTAGTAAACCTGCATTAATATGGCGACCCGACCGCGTCATACTTCTGGCTCCTTTGTCCCACTCGGTTATTATAGGGTTGTTCAATGCCGAGAACAGTAATAAAGTGTGCTGGAGACGGTTCTTTTCCGAGACCAAGCGCACACACATAAACTAATAATACACGTCAATTTAATGGTAGCTTTAAATCGCTTTATTAATTTCAAGGGGAGACAATGATTCACATGCCATATAGGGTTGTCCACTCCGTCATTCTAATGTCGATTTGTTCCCTTGATGACTATATTATATTCCTCGGTATTTAACAGATAACTGGTTTTAGATTGAATTTAGATGGACAGCAAAACTAACATATCCTCGTTTTCAGATTGAATTTAGATGGACAGCAAAACTAACATATCCTCGCAAACCGACAGTGATGCTGAGATGATACTGTATCTTGTTGCAAGCTAGAGGGATCTATTACACGCAATCGCATACATGGACCATGAGAGTCTTTAATTAAAATTATCTGACAACTGTTATCAGTTATGTTTATTGCGGGGAAGATATAAAAGGTAAATTAGGTCATCTCCTGTGCCAGACGTCAAAGTTTACTCGCAGATTTAATTGCCATCATCGGCATTACAGTTTGGTGTAAAGGCTGCCAGAAACTGCGTCAGTCCTGCCATTTCCTCCCGTCATCTCTTAAATGTCTTTAACTTTCTTTACACCATCCCATTCAAACACAACATAAATTTACAAAAGCTTGCACCAAATAAACAATTAACTTCCCAAAGCATAAGGCTTACGACATGGGATATTAGTTCGTGGTTAACACACTCGCTCTTCCCGAACTAACAGAGCCCTTCGTGCAGACTGAATCTTTTTCTTAATATGGGACACAAAGTAAACCACATACATTTAATCATGGGGAGGAGCTGCTGGCACCATGAATGTGCTGACACCGTCTTTTTTCTCGCTAACATTAAAAAAATTCAGATAAAATCATTGTAACGTTTTCATAAGCAGGGGAAGCAATGCCCGCTTAACTATAATTTATTTTCAAAGACTTCCCTCCCTTTAAAACTTTGCGTTGGTTATTGAAAAACTTAAGGTCATTTTTTTGAGATAGAAATATATTAAATGATTATTGTCATAGAGTTAAACTTTTTCATAGTTATGAAAGTTTGCTAGAGACTGCATCGTGGACAGTTAGTACCACAGATTTATGTAACTAGTACGAGAACGAGGAGGAGACTACTCTCTTCCTTAAATGTTTCAAGATGGCGGTTATCATGTGTACGAAGTAAATGTAAGTTACTAACATCGCTACTAGGCTGTTCGTCATATGATTATTGTCCTTATAATACTATTTTGATATAGACTTTTTTCAGCGGGTATTTATAAGGAGGAAAAGATCCAATGGGAATTTTTTTTCTGGAGGATGAAATGCAGTGAATTTTTTAATGTCATCATAGAACAAGTCCACAGAAATTATTAGGTAGAAGTTCTTAAAATTTTTGAGTAAAGCGTACGGTATTATACTATTAACTATCTTGAAAAAGAAGACGCCATCCAAACTTTTAAAAGAAAAATCAGTTTAAAATCTAAAATAGTAGATTGTATTAAGGCATTGTGAGGTCTGTAAAGCATGTAAGAAAATTTGCTTGATAAATTATTAATTTATTACACAGGCATAATGTGGTTAAATTCTTTAAAAATAAAAAAAGCATTGGTCAGTTATTAAGGCTATTTTTTGTCTTCCTAGATCAAAAAGGCACAATGGGAAAGGTGAAACGTAGCAGACAAAAGCTACACATTTCTACATCTACTGCAAAGGACCAGAGCAAAGACAAAAATCAACCAGAAAGAGAAGTGCAGCTAGAAGATGACAAAGACACTAAGTCCGAAAAGGTCAAGTGAAGGGCTGTCTTTTTTGGTTATCAATCAAAACTTTTCTGGTGTAAACGATGAATTATTAAGCAAATGTTTTATACAAGTGTGAAGATTTCTATTGGTCTTACCATTTTGAGATACATGGGTGTCACCTTTATATATAGTAATACAAGGATCGCATCACATCAGAAGCAAGTATAAATTTAACATTGAAATTTATTTTCATTTGATTGTAGAGACATCAGGTGATATAATATAAAAACGTTTTGGAAAGCTCTGTTGTCCTCTTTCTTTCACAGGTGCCCTTTGCAGATGTTTTAATCTTCTATATTTACAGGAAATCTATATTTATCTTCGATGTTTGTTAGGAAATATGTTGCTCACATCTTCTAGGTGATTGATTGGTGAGGAGTGGCCTATTTAAAAAAAGAGCTTTTTAAATTATAGCATCTCTTAGCAATGCATGGTCCTACTGTAAGAAAAGGAAAGAACATTATTTTAAAAAGAATTAAATCAAGAAAGATTTTTAAATTTACTTACTTGTATGTTATAGAGAGCAAGATCCATTGCTGGATCTAAAGCAGCCTCCAACATCTTTAAGGGTGTTAAAATCACAGCAGAGACTCTACAGCAGCACTTGCCAGACTTTGATGCTCGCAGCACTGTTACCAGCAAGACACTGAAGGCACTAAACCTGAAAAAAAAGGACAAACAAAGGATACGTCATGAACTATGGCTACAAAGTAAGGAGATAAAACTGAGTAGAGGATCTGCTTGCTTAATTATTAAGCAATTTCATCTAGGTTCAGATTGAGTTCTTTCACTTATGAATAGTAATAAGCCGACTAAAGATTTATATGGTGCAGTTCACACGCTGTGGAGCATACATAGTGTGCTTTACACAAATAAAATCAAATAACATTGAAATATAGAGTCAAAGAACTTACAGATTGTATGTGCGCCATTTGCAGTCAAGAGAAATGTAAATGCAAATATACAGCATTAAATTATCATTGCACAAAACTAGCACTACTACTAATAATAATTAAGCTTTTTAAGCACTCTCTTGACAGAAGCTGCTTGTTGTCAAGTCTAATAGAATCATAATTGTTTCTTTAGAAATGGATGCAATCACTGCTACTAAAAAAGAGAAGAGGGAGAAGCGGCGCCGTCAGCAAACTGTTATTGTTGGTGATATGTCTGGCATGACAGATGCACTACCCACATTAGAATTGTTGCTGAAAGATACATCATCATCATCATCAGTTAGGTGTGAAACTTTTTAATTTTACTTTGTATATTTATTTATGTTTTGGTACTTTTTGAGCTGAAAGTCAAAGCCAAGCATCCATTCTCTCCCTTTTCTTGCTTTCTCTTTCCCTCTGTTCTGCTGTTTTTATTCAGTAGAGAAACAGGTTCATGACATGTTAAAATGAGGAAGAATGCATGTAACTGTGGATGCAGTTATGGATATTTTCCTGGTCTAGTTAACTATGATGTGCTGAAGATTTTAGCCTTTGTTCTTCAGTTATCTTTGGAATTATATATTCCCAAACTGGGTACAGTTGAAACATTTATTAATAACTGCATTTCTGTTCCCACAAAGATTTGTTGTCTTTTTCTTCTTGCAGAGAAAAGCAAAAGAGAAAACCAAAAGGAATCCTATCAGAAAAACAGCAGCAAAAGCAGATGTACGTATATAAATGATAATGCATATCAGGATATTTTGTATTAGTACTGTATTTCTAAAATCTTGGTCACAGGTGAAAGTGTACAAGGAATATTTATCAACTGTCCAAAACATTCATGGTTTGAATGACAGAATGTGGAAGGTCATCTTATCTGCATCTGTTCAGAGCTCTAACATTGATGCAATTTTTTGTGGTTGTTCTTTATGGTTTATCTTATCAATCAAGTTCCTGTACTTTAACATCCAACTAGAGCTATTGCAAGGTGAAGTTAGCCATGCATGCATACTACATAACTATATGCAGAGAACTTATTGCTTATTATTGCACCATTGTAATACTGGTTTCCCCCTGTGGGACCCCGGGGTATGCTTGCCTAGCAAGCATTGTAAGAATAGGGTCCCTGCCATCCAGCCAGGCATGTCGTAAGAGGCGACTAAGGTGGACACCTCACCTAGAGGTAAAATAGGTTGTGGTAGGGCTAACAACCCCACCATGTAAAAAAAAATCATGTTACAGAAACTAAAAACCAGAGAACTCGTCACAGATGGCGAAGGTAATGAAGCACACTCAGGAGACTGGACTAATGACGGACGACAGCCAACCCGAAAGGGAGCTGGCGCCCCGACAGCGGATTTACTGAAGCCGAGGCAAAAGTTGAAGGTGGGGTGCTGGAACGTCCAGACCTTGTACCAGACTGGCAGGATGCTCCAATTAGTCAAGGAGTTGACACTACAACTTGGACATCCTGGGAGTCAGTGAGGTCAGATGGACCGGCACGGGAAAGAGGAGACTAGCGTCAGGACATACCATCTTGTTCTCAGGAAGATCAGACGCTCAGCACTCTGAAGGAGTAGCTCTACTCCTCAACAAGAAAACGGAAAAAGGCACTGCTGGAATGGAAGCCTTATGACCAGGCTTTTTGAGAGCAAGATTCCATTCAAAGTACACCAAGCTGACAGTGCTAGCTTGCTATGCACCAACAATGACTCTGAGGCAGAAGACAAGGATGCTTTTTACGATCAGCTCCAGGCAGCCTCAGAGAGCGTTCCAGCCCACGACATGTTGCTCATCATCGGCGACCTCAATCAAGGTGGGAAGTGACAAACACCTACAGGGAGCATGTCATGGGCAACATGGAATCGGAACCATCAATGACAACGGAGAGAGACTGGCAGACTTTTGTGAAGAAAACAACCTACTGATTGAGGCACACTCTTCCCACACAAAGACATCCACAGGCAACATGGACATCACCCAGATGGGATCACAAAAGAACCAGATAGACCATGTCATCATCAACGAAAATGGAGGAGCTCACTTCAAGATGTTAGAGCCTACAGAGGAGCAGACATTGCCAGTGACCACATCTTGTGATAGCCACAGTTTCTCTGAAGCTGCGTCGATCACGAGGAAAACAGGCACGTCAGCAGAGAGTGGACTCCGCAAACTAAAAAATCCAGCCACCGAAAGGGCCTTTGTGGAGTAAAAAACAGGTTCCAGGCACTAGGAGACCAACAAAGAGATGACCTTAGACGACTTCAATCGAGTCTTACAGGAATCAGGAGAGAAAATACTGGGCTTCCAACGGAAAAAGAAAAGAACAGTGGATTCAGAGAAGAGACATGGAAGAAGATAGAAGAGAGAAAGTCAGCCAAACAAAGAATCAACAGCACCAGATCTGAACGCCTGAAGGAACAACACAGACAAAGATATGCAAAACTAAACAAAGAGGTAAAGAGGATGGCAAGAACCGACAAAAGAGACCATATAGAGAAACTGGCAGATGAAGCAGAAAATGCAGCAAGTAAAAATGACCTGAAGACACTGTACAAGATAAACAAACAGCTAAACAACGGGTTTAAGAACAGTGATGTTCCAGTGAAAGACATGAGCGGTAATGTTATAGAGGGAGAGGCAGGAAACTACAGCGCTGGAGGGAACATTTTGAGTCGGTTCTGAACAGACCAGATCCCCTCAGCTTGCAGACATCCAGCCAGCAGCTATAGACCTTGACATCTGCACAGACCCACCAAGCCTGGAAGAAGTGATCAGCAGCAGTCAAGAACAATGAAGAGCGGCAAAGCACCAGGGGCAGATGGAATAACAGCAGAGATGTTGAAAGCAGATATAAATGTGACAGCTCCAAGCTGACTGAAATCTTCAGGCAAATTTGGGAATCAGGGCAGGTCCCTGTTGCGTGGAAGACAGGGCTCATCTTCAAGTTACCCAAGAAAGGAGATCTTGGAGACTGCAATAATTGGAGGGCATAACACTTCTTTCCCTCACCAGCAAGGTCTTTCAGCAAGATTGTTTTGTCAAGACTGACGGCAACTCTTGAGAAAGACCTCCGACCACAGCAAGCAGGATTTCGCCCCTGGGCGATCCTGCTCTGAACACATCTTCATTCTGCGACAGATTCTGGAGCAGAGCAACGAATGGAACACACCGCTTGTACATCAATTTCATCGACCTGGAGAAGGCTTTTGACAGCATCCACCGAGAGTCCTTATGGAAGATCCTGAGACATTACGGGGTCCCTGCAAAACTTGTTCAGGTCATTGCAATGCTGTACAGCGATTTCAAATCCCAGGTTGTCTGTGACACGGAGCTCACAGACCCCTTCAACGTCAGTACCGGGGTGAAGGGCTGCTTCTGTCGCCGTTCCTCTTCATCCTGGCCATGGACTGGATCATGAAGACTTCCACCAACAGTGACAGGAGAGGGATCAGATGGACCATGACTATGACAGCAACAACAGCGCTAGAAGACTTAGACTTTGCTGTGATGACATTGCCCTGCTGTCACACCGCCACAAGACATGCAGGAAAAAACAAAGGCCTTCTCAGAAACAGCTGGAAACCTTGGCTTGAAGGTCAGCACAAAGAAAACGAAAAGGATGAGAGTGAACGCCAGAGTCCAAGACAGCATCAAACTAAATGGAGAAGAGATTGAGGAAGTTGACAGTTTCACCTATCTTGGGTCCAAAATGTCAAACACCGGGGATGTGGAGGTGGAGATTCGAGCCCGACTGGCGAAAGCCAGCCAGGCCTTCGCCTCACTCAGGAGCACATGGAAGGCAAAAAACATCAGCCAGAAGATCAAGCTGAGAATCTTCAAGTCAAATGTGATCAGCACCCTCCTTTATGGATCAGAATCTTGGAAGATGACCAAAACCATCAGTAACAAGCTTTGACGTCTTCCAAAACAGATGCCTCAGGCGCATACTTAACATCTTTTGCCAAACACCATCACCAATGAAGAACTCCACCGAAGAACTGAAACCGAGTCCATCACCACGCAGGTTCAACGAAGGCGTTGGCGATGGATTGGACATGTGCTCCGCCAGCAGACAGCAGACCTTTCCAGAGTCGCCCTACGATGGACCAGACGGCCGAAGAAAACGAGGCCGCCCAAAGGAAACTTGGAGAAGAACAGTGGAAAGGGAGATGAAGGGAAAGGGCTGGACATGGGGTCACCTAGAGCGGGTTTCAGCCGATCGACATCGGTGGCGGACTCTGGTTGAGGCCTTATGTGCAACCTGATGCACGAAGAGGAATAGATAGATAGAATACTGGTTTCACAGCCAGCTGTGTTTTGAGAAACTAAATCTAACAGTTGATGTTACAGGTTGAAGGATGTGTCGCTGTTCAGGCAAGTCTTGGAGCACCCAGCTTACAAAGAAAATCCTGCTGCAACCATATCAGAACATCTAAGAAACAAACTTCTCCAAGAAGAGGAGATGGATATTTAAAAGAAAGAGTATTTGTGTGTTGTATGTGCCTATGTATGTGTGTGTGTTTTGGATACAAATTTGTGCTTTGACATATTTACAGATATGTGGATATAAAAGAAGCAAACAAACTGTTAAAAAGCACTTTGAATAGAATTTGTGTGGCTGCTGGTGCTGTCAGATTTGAAAACCATTTGTGAAAACTTGATTGTGTCTTGTTTCGTTTTTTAATATCTTTGCGTTTGGACAAGATGAAATGGTACACAAGTACATAAACACCAATAATGTATGAACTTTCAAAGAAGTGTAGTGTTCAATACATTTTTAACACGAGTGATATGATTTTAAGTAAATTACAACATATGCACTTCTATGTATATTATAATTTTCTCACGGCACTTGATATTTACTCTAAAATATTTTTCTCCTGGCTGATTGTCCTTAAAGCAAAAAATCAAAATCTGGACAGTGTCCACAGCATCCAACAACATTCACAAAACTACAGATTTATAAAACTTCCATTGAAATATGTTAAATCCAACAAATGGTCTTAGAAATATTACCAAGTCCTGTCGGGACCGTAAAATATGCTTGTTCAGAACTTAAGCCCCAGTGACCTTAACTTCACTGGATGGCACATTGCACCTTCATGGATTCTGTGGTTTTTTGACTCATCAAAGGCAAAACGTCAATCCTCTTTTCATCTTCCAGCATAAAAGTTTTGCAGGTCTGTGACAATTGCGTGCCCGAAGGTATTGTGATTTTAGGTAACAGCACGGCGTGATCAGACCTCAGTTGCAAGGAAATTAACAGGAAGCAAAAGAAATTTCACGTGCACGCCGTCCACCATTCTCGAGCTCATATGCGAGCACGTGCGTTCATGAATCCGGAAAATGTAAACAAGCCTTAGCTGCCTCTATCGATCGTGCAAAAACAGCAATGTTTCATTCGCTTGCAACAAAATTCCTCGATCGATTTTCCTGATGATAAGCGAAAGGGACGAAAATGGTGGTTAGAGAGGATCAGTCTTATTTTGTTATGCCTTTGATTTTTCCCAATACACAGTGAGTTAAATAACCGGATAGAAAACTAAAGGGCAACTCCATCAACAGCTGCAGTAGACTACAACAAGCTGGCCAGCGAAGGAGCGGGCATGCAGTAGCCTTGAGTTCAATATAATTGCCTTTATAATAGATGGATAATGAGTCCAGTCTCACCTTGGTTGGTGTGGACTACTCCGCGGAAGCGATGGTTTCCCGAGAAAATCGAGGGCAAACATCGCACCTCTGTTGTTACAAACCAATATCAAATCCGTTCTGTGCATTTGGGTGTGCTGATATATTTCACAATACGCAAGCACTGTCCATTCAATACAATCTTTTATTCTTGTGGGCTTTTGCCTTTTCTGTCTGGTAGTACTTGACAAGGAAATTGAAGTTTGTGATTATAGACTACAGTATTTTCATTTTCATCATAACTACTGATGACCACAACGGCACTCCCTATTTCTTGGCTGGCAGCCGCCATTTTATAATACCCCAGTGACTACGAAGGGTATCACAGGCATGAGTAAGTGTCCTTGGTGGGTGCTATGGTACCCAGGGCACTCCAGGTGTTGCTTTATTTCTGGGACTGTAGTTACATAAATCGGATGGGATAAGGAAACACCAACATCCGCGGGGTCTGGATAGTGAGACGTAGTTACGGAGACACGACGTCGTCATTACGGAGAGGAGACGTTTCTCCTTCAGGTTCCCATTCTGACCACGGGTAACCACTTACCCTTGCTTCACGACTACAGTCCAGACAGCTATGGCTGTTAGACAATGTAGCCGGTGGATGTGCTGTGTTCCACCTTCGACAACCTGTCCCCCATAGAGCCACTGGGCGATAAATTTTTATTTTCGCTTTTCGAGACAAGGAACGCAGGAAGAAGAGGTGATACCCGCAGAGCTGTTGACCGCCTGATGTCAGAGTGTTGACAGGTGACAGATCGACCTTCAGATAAATGGATTACATTAAAAAAGCCAAACACTCGACATTGTCTTAGTGGTGTGACCCGAATTTCCTAAAAGCTTACTGTAGCTTAGCTCCGACAGAGAAAGTGGGGGAAAAAAAACCCCAGCATGTTAAAAACATTCATGCTTAGCTTATTTTCCTCTTGAGATAAATTTCAGCACGGTTATCGACAAGGAAACAAATGACGACAGGTGGGCTGGGCTTTATAACTGTGACAAATCTCCTTTATTACCGTCGGTGACGGAAAGGTGTTGCCAGGCGTCGCCACTTTGTGTCATTGTCTAGCGATAATCTCCCTGCCTCCCTCTTACCCACTGCACCTCAGCTTGTGGTCGTGTTTCACATCGACGACGTGTACAGCTGATAACAGGAGATAACAAAGAGAGCATGCACGCAGCACTAACGCTTCTTGCTGCTTTGGGAGGAGATAAAGCGAACCCAGTGACCTCCTGTTTCTCAAACATCGCCTAGAAGCTGCGAGAGACTGAGTGCTGCTTCCAAGTTACGCAAGACTGGAGTCGGTGGTTCGAACTACGGCAGGTTCGGTATCGCTATGTCTGGTTTTGTGGTTTGAAAATTATTAAAACGATAGCAGTGTACCTGGCTTTCTTCACTAACAATCAGTAACTGTCAATCATGTTGATTTGGGGTTATCATCAGAGCAGATTTTATTTAGTTAGGAATAAATGTTTGATGGTGATGTTATGTCGACACAAAACTCGTAATTTTGATGCCGTAATACAACCTACATATCAGGTTGTGTATGTGTATATATACAGGTGTGTAAGTGCTGACACGGATGCTTTGTGCAGGCGATGTTTTTAATCTAGTTTCTTTTTAAATGATTAAACTATTTTCGTCAACAGTTGGTCTTATGCCGATTTTTCCGCCCTAAAGATATGGCAACAGGCCTGTAAAGCCCAGGTCAACATGCGTCCTAGAAAAAAAAAATGTCACGGCTTCCTTTATCCTGTTGCTGATACACAATGACCAATCGCATTATCTGTTGCTGATACACAAGGACCAATGCGTGTTCTTGGCTTTGCCTTTCTCATTAAACAATTAGTGTTACAGATACCTTCACAGTAACTGCAGACTAAGGCCGGCCGGGACATCCGGTGGAATAAAGTATAATTGCTCACAAAGTTACAAGAGTTCAAAAAAAAAAGGTCTGTCGTGCGGTGTTTATAGTATCGAGGGAACAGTCGTACACTGACGATCTTCGATCTTGCAGTTTTTTGTGAATGTTCACTGTTCATACTCAATCAGCGAGGACGCACTCTGTAAGAAAACAGTAAGTACACACCATGAAAAGCTGTTGACAGATTTTAAAATATTAGCCCTTGTTTTATGAACAGGTCAGCAAATAAGTCAGGGCTTCAAGGAACAGAAGAACCTGGTCGACTTATGCTCAAAGAAGAAGGAGTAGAGCGCACCTGTTAGCAGCCACAGCTTGCTGTATACAGTAAGTGTGCTAGGGCATCAGGGTCGAGGGTCAGTCGCCACGAACAGCAGTCGCCGGGTGGCGCTCACGACTAGAAAACACCCAGCCTGTGGTTTGTGTGCTTCAATACGGGTAAGAACGTGCGTACTCTCGGGTTATTTCAAGCCCTCATTTAATTTCTTTTTTTTTTTAAAGTTCGTTAATGTGTAGATTCTAAAATATTGGCCACCCATTAGGAATGGTCGCTGCCATGATTAATTAGTCTCTCCTAGGCCAGCCTCGGGTAAAAATGGCCTTTGGTTTTTTCTTATCAGTCAAAAAAGAAATCACTTTGAGGGGTGTATGGCATTATCCATGGGTTTATCCATAGTATACTTTTGTTTTGCGAGCTGCACAGGCAGCTTTGCTAACTGGACGTGCATGCGTGCGTGCGTGTGTGGCGAGGGGATAGGAGGACAGGAATCTTTTGTCCACGACTATAATCTGACGTGAGGTCTTCAGTTTACAGCGTTTTTTGAAGTCTAGCTTTATTTATTATTTTTTATTTTCTCGTTAGCCTTTTCTTTTGCTTTTGTTTAAAAGAAAAATAAATCGAAAACAAATACTGCTCAAGACCTGGTCCAGGTACACCATCCCTCCCTGCTCCTCCGTCTCCTCAGGCCTGGTTCTATCGTTGCAAACGGTAGTTTTCCAGAAATAATCTGGATGATGACACGTGATCTGGGATGGGATATGCAGGCAAGCCTGAAAACACATGGAGACCCCATACCCTCACACTCACATCTCTACTCTTCCCCTTCCCCCAGTGACCACCATCCTCCTCCTGCTAATCTCATCACGGATGTGTATGGGTGACCTAATCAACTAACTGAGGTGGGGCTGCAAGTCTCAAAAGCAAGTGTCACAATGTGACAGAATATGAGAAATTCCCAGTCTTTGAAACAGAATAGGAATACAACAACCCCTTGCAATATCGCGGTTTCACAGGATTGTGTTTTTAAGATATATATATAAAATTCTGTATCGCGGAGTTTTCGCTATATAGTTGGGTTTTGCGGTATATAGGTATACAGTGTATAGGTATGCAGTATACTTCTCTGGTGAGTACCCAGACAGAATTTTATATGTGAAAACTACATAGGTTTAATAGTGTAGAAAGTGTTTAAGAGCATATGAAGTGTTTATAAGAATGTGGGGAGAGTTTATAAAGCCTTAAAATATATTTAGATAATAAAATAAATATAACTCCGCTACTTCACGGATTTTCACCTATCGCTGGGGTCTCAGGAAGTTAACCCCTGCGATTGGTAAGAAGACTAGGAAGTATCATTGTAATAAGACTAGGAGGTATTACTGTAAGAAGACTAGGAGGTATTATTGCAATAAAACTAGGCGGTATTACTGTGTCTGCGTCTCGTCGTACGTGTGTCCGTTACTTTGCACTCTACGCAGCAGAGGTGGCGGGGTTAGAGGGCGGGGTGGCGCCAGGACAGGGTGGGGATCGAAACATCAGCGATAACACCTGGACGCGTGAACGATGTGATTTATGAAGCCCGGCGAGCCCGGTCTTTGATACAGTCCTTGATAAGTTGAAGTATATAATAAATAATTGCAGATAATAGCCTGTGAGTGATATCCTTTATCCCAAACAAATTATGCTTTGCCTGTATGCAGAAGCAACAGACATTTGAAATCATTATTACCCTCAGAAGTTCATCTGCTCAACAGTAGGTGAACGTCCAGGTGTGTGTGTGCGTGAGAGAGAGAGAGAGATGTTATAGGTGTGTCTTTAAAATAGTTTTATATGTCAGATTGAGTTTCTTATCAAGACTCGTTTTACTATGACGAACCACTTGCCCTTCTTTTTTTTTTTTTTTTTTTTTTTTTGAGGGTTTTGTTTCGTAAGCCCATTTTCCCAAATTATAAATTCCCGTTATGATTAATAGAGTTGGACATTTGTCACTTGTCAGAATTTTCAACGACTGGTCATTTTTCGCCTTATGCAAAGTGTGCACACACGTATAGTAACAACATGTTTGATACACAGTGGCTATTGTTTTGGAGGTTGGCAGTCCTTGGTAACATCATCATCAGGACAAACCGAAACGAGACCCATGAAAGGAGACTGTTACAACAGACTTAACTTATTTCTGCTACTTTTAACATTGTGATAAATTTGTTGTTTTTTTTAAAAAAATATTACTGGTTCCTTAAAGGATGAAAACAGATTCTTTCCAAATCTTTTTTGGGGATTTTTTTTTTCAAGTGTAAAACTGCTGAGGAAGATGGATAATGCATGCTGAGTTGCTCTCCGTGATTTCCATTGATTTAGTATTTTATCATTAGTTTATCTGTTTGTCAAGCCGGAAAGAGGAGAATTTAAAATGCGGCAGCTCATTGAAGCCACCAGGTATCCAACTGTTGTAGCCATGATAACCAAGTTGTTACCGTTACTCTGTTTTCAGACATGGCCACCAGGTGTCCAGAGAGGGTCGTGCTGGTTGTCGCAGTCGTCTTGTGCGCTCAAACTAATCTAGCAGATGTACAAATACCTCGACAACTCCTTCACCTACTTCATCTCTATCTCCTTCACCAACTAACACAACCACTAACTTAACAACACTTTCTCCGACATATATACAGTCCTCCTCACCATTTACATCGGCTGCTAGCTCAACAATAATGTCTAGCTTGTCCAGCTCAGACTCCACGACCCGCTTTAAATACACAGAGTAGTGCTCTCAATACCTCGACGGCGACCTCTCCGATCACTACATCCACCTTTTCACCCACCACTTCATCCATCTGTTCACCCACCACTTCACTCACCACTTCATCCACCTTTTCACCCGCCATTTCATCCACCATTTCACCCGCCACTTCATCCACCATTTCACCCGCCACTTCATCCACCATTTCACCCGCCACTTCATCCACCATTTCACCCACCACTTCATCCATCTGTTCACCCACCACTTCACTCACCACTTCATCCACCTTTTCACCCGCCATTTCATCCACCATTTCACCCAACACTTCACCCTCCACGTTTCCTGTGACCAATGGGAAAAGTCCATCTACATCGACTACAGAACTCCCGAAGTATCCAGGCTACATAATTAACAGTGGTAATTTGGTTTTCTTTCTCTCTTGACCCTTGACACGAACACTAGATTCAATGAAAGATACATCACCTGTCCAGACACCACACGCAATAAGACCTAACATAAACAATAAATGCCACGAGATGACAGGACTATTTTTCTGTTTCTGGTCTTTAATTACTTTTTATTGTTTTACATTGAAGATACTTTTGGTCCTAATAATACAAAGCTCTAATTTTTTGGTAAAGTTATCACCTTTTTATCGTGTCTGTTTTTCACGTTACAGGTGTGATTTGTAGAATTGTAATTATATAAAATACTTTTTAGCTACTTCTTTCTATTTTTTATTTGTATCTGTGTGTATTTGTATACGTGTGTGTGTGTGTGTACGTGTGTGTGTGTGTGTGTGTGTGTTCGTGTGTGTGATACTCATTTCAGGCGGCCTTACCGTGTCACTAAACTTCACCATCAAGTTCAACACCCCCTTCAATCCAGACCTTCATAACCAATCGTCAAACGCTTTCCGAGAAGCAAAACAGAACTACACCATAATGGTGAGCTACGACAGGAGCAGTTCTGTCTACAGTGACTGTTATCCCGATGTCAAAGGCAAAATCTTGTAAAATGTTACTTATTGCTGAAACTCCAGCAAGGATCTGAACTAGATATCATGGAGTCATAACCATTTATATAAATATTTAAAAAATCAAGAAAGTAAAGTTGTAAAAACACTTATCATTGTTATTCTGACCCTTCATTATTTTTGTAATTTTTGTAACTTATAACTAAGACCACTTCCGGAGTACGACTGTCCACTGGGATTAATAAATAATAAAGTTGGCTATTTGTCATTTCTATACCTTCAGCTGACACCAATATTCAACAAGACAGACTCGTTTGACAGAATTGAGATTACTAAGTTCTGGTGAGTGTCGTTAGATTCTACTCAGACTTGTGTGAAAAGATAATGAAGGCTTGTTTGGCTAACACTCCTATGGAAATAATTGTCACTGTTTCCTCATAAACTCGATGAGCTTTTTTAACAGTAACTTAATGTTTCCGCTACCTATGTGATATTCACCCTTCCCATCAAAATAAATGCCATTGCATGGGCACTGGGAAAGGTTTAGTTTATCTAGTTACTGAAAATCATGGCTGACTGCACTAAAACTGTCAGACCAACTTATATTTGGTTATTGATGTAGATGAGCATTGTCAAACAGGTATTACTGTTTTTTTTACAGGAATGGCAGTATAGGAGTTGCTTATACAGTTGTATTACACGCGTTTGATGTCACAGACATCCAAGGCATCCTCGAAAATGATGTGGAGAAGAACTTGACAAACTAAAAGACGTTGACAAAGATTACATCAGGAATGTTTTTCAGGGAGAAAAGGCTTCAGGTAAACAGCCTTATACAGGTCAAACGAAGCGAGATGAGCAGACGAAAGCTTGAACATACCAACATATACTGTTTTAGATGCAAATACAATTATTATTTACTTGTTATTATTTATCACTGGTTTGTAGGACATCTGAATTAGTGCAGCTAGTCAGTGTTTAGCTCCTCCTAGACAGCAGCTCGTATTCCGTCAGTCGAGGGAAAGAGCCAAAGATAATGTGGATTTATTTCCATCTTTATTATGGTCAAGCCTTTAAAGCACTTATACATTGTCATACATATACACACAGATTACAAACACCTCAACCAGGTCTCGTCAGAACAAGTATTTTCACATCACAGTCCTTTATTTATTGGACATGAGTATATTGTTATATTTATTGGACACGAATGCACTGTTATATTCAAAAGTTTGTCCTGAGATGATGTATATTTGCAGGCTATACTGAGCTAAAGATAACTCTACGCTATTTATCGTATATATATATAGCCACTGTTTGGTGCGACATAATACAGCTAATGACTTCATGGCTTTTTATCCCTCAGCTATCGAGAAACTTACACTTGTGGACAAAGACCCGGTGTTATGCTGACATTCCCTGCGATCCATTTTTCACGTGTGAGAATGGATTCAAGGCAACTACATCACGTGCAAAAGCCCTTGTGAAGGCGTCTCGTGCAACGAGCCATACGGCAGTTGTGAGCTGAACAGTGCTGGGAAACCTATGTGCAGGTCAGATGGCGATAACATAATAATTTCTTTAATAATAACTATACACTGGGTTTCTACACAATGATAGAAGTTTGACTACAAGATATGGCGTAATGGTACAAATAGCAAATATTTGCCTAAAATGGTGACGACAGCAAAGACTTGGTGGCAAAAATGTTTGCAGTTGAGCTCTACCGGAATTCGATGTTACATGTAGGGAAGCGGACAGACCAGCGGTCAGAGTAACCTAGGCCCACGTGATATCCTTGAGGCACAGTGTCTTTCCTGCAGTTGACCCAAATGTTGATCGGGTACCTGACCCTCTGAAGGGTTGGGAAAGAAAGGTCAACACTCAAGATGAGACCTGCACCACCTCTCTCTCTTTCTCTCTCTCACACACACTATAGTTTCGAGGCAACTGATGTCTTTTAACACCTCACTATTCAGCGACAGCAAGGCCACGGGACGAAGCTTTTTTAAACTTAAGTCATCTAAGATGATTTTTTTCAAAGTGTAGCATTGGAATAGTTGGGGTATAGAGTCAATGAAATACAAAACATAAAAATAAGGCGATAATTGTGGCTGACCGGTCATCTCTCTGTGATGCAGATGTACGAGTGACAACCGTTACGTTTACGGCGGCGACGACTGCAGCAAGAAAGGTGAGACCCTGAAACTGAGTTCCGAGTACATCATTGGCATCGGCGGCGGCGTGGGCGGCGGCGTTGTCCTCATACTGGTCATCGCGCTCATCGTCACCTGCTGCCGACGAAGCAAACCAGATCCTGAGACAGACCGCAAATCTGTGTAAGTAAAATAGTTGTCTGTCTTCGGTGCCCAGCCTACAGCTCCATGTAAGCTGTATTCAGTGTTAAGTTACAGTCATGGTCATAGATTACGCACTCAAGATATAACTGTCTTCCAAATAGTGAGTCTCTATTTGAGCCTCTGATTGGCTGTCTGGGGCACGTGACATCCACGTCTGCCATGGATCCGCTGATGCTGCGATTCCTTCACGATAGGATAACGGCTATATTTCTATCAATATTTCATTGATTTTAAATCGGAAAGTTTAATAACTTAAAGAAATTATTTGCAACTTATCTCTTGCATACTTATATTTTATGGGTGCACGCTTTGTGTGTGGTACAGGGAGTCATTTCGCTCCGATATTAACGACACGACACATGCCAAGGACAGGTCAGGGAGCAGCGCATATCAAGACCCATACAACGAGCCTTACGAAAGGTAAGGTGTTAACAGCTTCTCTGAGCTCAGCTAACAACTTGGTCAAAAGATCGCAATACAGTCTGCCATAACGAGCGAGAGCCCCTCATTATAAGTTCGTACAGCTAAATCGTTATCCACAAGCAGCAGTGGAGAAGTCCTAGGTCAGAACGAGACTGTATGAATAAAAAAATTACAATTTTTCTTTTCAGTCTGATATATCTAGTGACCACCTGTTTTAACAAAGAGCGTAAAAGGAGATTATATATATATATATGTACATGATGTGTATTCTATTTGTCGCGTGCGTATTGTGAGCTGTGTTGCTATACTGTGCATGTGACGCAACGAATGATGGGAATGTTGTTGACAAGTCTCGAGGATGCAAAATACGATGACCAGCCAACGAACGAGTATATTTTTAATTGGTCTTTTGCTGCAGGCGTTACGAGAACATGAGGCGACAGGACTCGGGACTTCCGGAGCAGGACAAGTTTGAGGCTGACTTCCGGTCGTCTGCACCTCGAGCGCCAGACGCTGCTGCGAGAAGTGACAAGCCATCCTTCCAGCGGATGCAGCGCGAGACGAATGAAGTCATGGTGTACTCTGTAGGTGAACAAACCAGCAAACACTCAAGCTTTTAATACAAATTATAATCAAAGAGAATAATCAAAACTCTGAACCTAATGTGTTCATTCATCTCTTTGTAGATGTATGTCAGACTAACTTTAGTGCGTGCGCGCGCGTGTGTATCAATAGGAAGATAAGAGGGGGTCTGTTTAACTCTCATATCGGTGAGAGGATTGCCACACTCGTAACACTTTTCATCTAATAGAAAAATATTGATGTTTGCATTGAAAAATGAGACGCTCGTTTTGAAGATATTGCACATGACAAATCTCTTCCACAGCCGGAAGTGTCGCCATTTTTTCGGAATCAAGCATACGAGTCTTTCCCAGAACCAGGACATTTCACGGCGGCAAGACAGGTGACACAATACAGCTTTTAAAAAATATCTTTTTGAAGATAATGTTCATGTACATTTCCCCTTGTGTGACTGGACATGACGTCCTTAATTTTTATTTTAAACTGAAATGTGCAAGTAACTGTAAAAACTGATTCGAAGTCAGTTTTCAGGAAGCAACTGCTTAATTGTCAGAAGCATATACGTAATTTCTTAAAGCGATCGTTTAAGCAAATAGTGGTTTTTAACACAGGAAGTGTCACAGGTGATAGTTCTAAGCTAGCACCTCTAGGATGTAAGCAGGATTCCTCTCCAAAATACCTTTGCAAAAGTGGGCACCCTAGCTTCCTGATGGACACGATGCATTCCATTTGACTGTAATTGCCACTCAGAAATGTAGCTTAGAATCGTGTTTAAATGCCACATGTAACCATCAACATCGATCTAGCACCTGGGGGTGGGGTGAGATGCAACTTTGCACTAGGCTTATCTGCTCGGTTATTCAGGGTGAGGTCTATCCATCCCGGGGAGTGCAGAGACCATTCCAACGTCAGCCATCCGATACAACCCGCTGGTCCACTCGACCGCCTACCCATCGGAGGCATCTGCTTCTCGCCCCATGGGGGAGGAAGAAGCTCCCGCCCGCCACGACCCTTTGGCTTCCCATCCCGGGAAGTGGAGTTACGAGGCTTCGGCACTCAAACCAAAGCCCGTGTCACGTGATAACTATGGCTTCGATGACAGGTTGGTGAAATTCCACATTTTGAATCTTGACTTTTGTTGCTCCTCACACTTTCCGAAAAATTAAAAAACCCAAAACTAATATAAATCCTCATAACTTCTCTCATTGGCACATCACACACTATCTGAAGAACAGAGAGGGAAAAACACGCCAATGATTATGTAATCATTCATTGACCTTATATGAGATTATATAACTTAAAACTCTGTGCTCCACTTTGTATCGTCTTTTTCAGACGAAGCTGTGCGAAACAATTATGTAATGTATACTGGGTTTTTTTTTGTGTGCGCACTAGCTGTGTGTCTGTTTTTTTCAGGACACGCTATGCTCCGGAGCCCAGGCTTGACCGCCCGTCGGCAGGTGTACCTATACCTTACCTTCGACCTCCTGGGGACGTTGACCCCAGTGCCCGAGTTAGGGGCCAGATCTTTGACTACACAGCTGGACCCGCAAGACGGCGGGAAGCGCTTTTATCGTGTCCCGCCATCGGGCGGGACCAATCTTTCTTCCAAGTGCGTTTTTTTTGGGCTTTCGCCCCCGAAACGTCTGGTCACCTTAACTTTAAGTGCATGATGATTGGTTTGGGTATTGAAAAGATTTGATGAATAGTTTGATGATTTGATGATTTGCCGTGTGAGATCAGCCTTTTGTTTCTGGTTGGCAGGTAGATGAAATCGAAGAATAATTCAAAATTGAGAGAGGAAAATGTGTTACAATTGGGGAAAGAAAAGCGAATCGCCTCAGTGCAAGATGGACATCATAAACCATTGCATACAAATTCTTTTGTTGCAGTAAGTGACATCATACAATCTTCAGCAGAAATGTCATCAGCAGCATATGATAAGTGATTGATGCTGCTGTCAGCAGACAAATACATCATTAACTATGAGTGATTGCTGACTTCACTAGTGCGTTATACCTTTGTGTGATCTACCCCAGTTGGCCTACATACCTGAAGACAATGGCTGTTATGTGAACAATTTTAGTCCTTCCTCCGGATTTATCAGAGATGACATCTCTTTTGACTGTTCTATGAACGTCGTTGATCATCAGATAGTTGTCTCTGCGGAGAAGGAATTCGTCAACAGGTAAAATGCGCCCAAGATGATAAACCTTGAAGTGCAGTAGTAAAAATGAATTACTGCCAGAAGAGCTGGGCCCTGGAGTGACAGTCTGCATTGGGTTTACAGTTTTTTGGAGTAAGAGTAGCGTCGACCATCGTACACAATTTTAGTAAACACTAAAAACGTATTCGTTATTTTAAAAAGTATTTATGCTTTTAGCTTTGTTGATCCTCGTTGAAGGCGGAGCAAACTATAAATTAGAGAGCTAATAGTAAGGAAGACTACGAGACAACGGAAAGGGCCATTGACTAATTGATGTTTTTCATTTTTACCAAACGCACCAGCATGTTTATTCTATGTGCAACTGTTATATACATTATAACACGATTTAGATATAAATTATTATTTTTCTGTAAGATTCTACCCTTTAAAAAAATTGAGGTGCTTATTTTTGATTGTTGTCAAATGTGAGGCGCATATAGTGGCTGCGGTCTCTCCTTTTGTTATCATCTGTTTGAAAACGGAGGCTTGCAAAGAGCACATAGTTTTCTTTGGTTACCAGAGCAAGAAGAGTGCATTGGCAGCACCATGCACCATCTTTGGACTTGTGTTTTAGTTTTGTTAGTCTGGGGACGAGGGAGGCCTTTGTTACGTCACTTGGTCTACTTCTGTCACGTGCGTAGACGGATTTCTCAGACATGGAGCCGACTTGGCAGCGACAATATCCGCGGTGTTCAGGCCAGTTCTTTTTTTTTTTTGCTTAATGTGGCGACCATTGTCACACAAAAATGATTTCAACGCCCTTGTCGACAAACGGGAACAAGTGACGTGCATGGCGACCTCGTCTCCAGCGGCCTGTCTATGATGTCTTTCAAGATCGATGAACTGTGATCACGTGCTTCAATTCGTCAACCATGTGAAGTCCTCTTATGGTGTCATCTTTCCATAGACTTGTGAAGCATATTATCAAACCTGTTTAATTGTATGATGGCGGCACTACTCGCCACTGCGTATTCATTAGACACGGGATAATCGTCTCCACCACAAATTCATTTGACACTGGATTAGCTGCACTCCAGCATATTGGACGCCATAAAAGGACTTTGGCATAAATTACCACGGTCTGCCAACAATCGTTGGTTAGTTCCCTTTCAGTTTTCTTTTTGAATCATAATTGATCCAGCTTTTGGCACTAAGTGTTTTTAATGTTCCTGCACTGTAAAATGTTTTTTCCTCGGCACTACATGGCTTGTACGCATTGTTGTGTATGCAATGTTTTATCTTATCCCTCTTGCTCTGCATAATTCTGAACGCCCTTGCGCAGGCACCAAAGGTCCCATGATGACAACAGTGGCATGCAAAACCCAGTTGCTTTCACCCATATGCAAGTGAACCACTGCATGTTCCCTTTTCTAGCATCTTGTTCTAGGAAATGTGTCTAGTCACTTTTAATGATTACTGATCACTACTACCATCAATGGTAATAATTAAATATGATGATAAATATGTTTTTACATGGCAAGGTCTTGTTTGCGGTCATTATGCTGGAGAAGTGCCTACCCTCTGGTAATCGTACACTTTGACCCCTCCATAGTTCTCTCTCTCTCACACACACACACAATGAATGTTCATATTACTTTCAAACACAAGAGACTTTACATGGAGATTGTTTATTTATACACCGACTCTGGTTCTTTGAAGCAGCAAGAAAGATATAGAATTGAACAGTCTCGTGACCTCTGTCAACCCTAGTGTAACAGGCTCCTTTACTTACACCCCTTAAGACAATGACCATATTGACATTTCTTGTCAATTTAAAAAAATTCTGACAACTACAGAATGTGGGATTTATATTTCGTCTGGCACCAGAACATTTCACTGATCATCCTGCTTCTAGGTACACCATTTCATCTTAAACTGCACGTGTACTCTATATTAACATCTCTTCAGTCCTAGACCAACTTAATGTTGCACAATTTCAAATTTCTGCTAGTTTTTAAATGCTGACTCTAAAATTCTTTGATTTGGAAGGCCATCAAAGATTTATTTCCTTTTCAAGAGATTTCTGTGAAAAAGACAGTAATAAATGACTACAACAACTCCATGAAGACTGTCCTAAACCAAAGAGATGCAAACTATATCCCATTTTGCAAGACACATTATCCATACATAAAATCCGATTTTAAAAAAACAAACTTGCTCACCTGCTATCTTTCAGATCTATTTCAGGTATCCCGAGGCAAGTTTATTATCTCCCTGCCCCTACCATTCTCCTCCCTTAAAAATCCTGGTACCTTCTGTGTCACAGCCTGACTGGCTGTACATTGAGGCGCCTACCTGCAGTATCCAGGTAACAGCATGTTTTAACCAGTCTACTGAGAATTCAGCAAGCATCATACTAAATACATGTAACGAGGTTAAAAAAAGGGCAAGCTAGTGACGAGACAGTGAAACTGGCGTGATAAGTCTTCAACTGCATGCACTCTAGAATTACAGCAATCACCACTAGATATAAAACGAGGCAAAAAGTTTAAAAAAAAAAAAAAAATAAACCCAAGCCATACAAAACGAAAGGGCTATAATCTTAACTGTATTGGATCATCCGGGTATATCAGGTAGTGTCATTTGGGGAAGGAACTTTACTACAAATTAGGGAAAAACAAAACCATGGCAGATGTACACCATCACATCACTGTGCCTGTTGCACCATGTGTACACTAGGTCTGGTGTCACTACATCTGTGCTTTACATTAAGCTGAACATGCTGTGATTCTCCCTTTTTGTTTGTGAAGACGCTGGCATCCAAGCATGCCTTCCACCTCATGCATATGTTTAGTTCCTGCTACCAGCTTCATGGGAATGAGAATGGTGTGCACAGGACTGTAAGCATCATGCCCTGGAAATTTACCACAAAACTGTTCTGCAGTTAATAAAAGGATCGAGATTAAAACTCTGACGGTATGATGAACAGCAATAAATTAAAAAAAAAAAAAAACTTAAAGAAGCTGCCAGAGTTAAATTCTATTTGTGACAAGGTCCAAGCGCCCATAAATGGCATGGGGTTGCCATGCCTTCCACCATCCACCAGCATTCCTATGGCCAATGACTGTGTTGTGGAATAGTTCTTGGCATATGCGAGTGTGTGTGAGAGAGAGGGGATGAAGAAATAGAAAAATATATATAAGAAGCCAAATAATTCTCCCACATTCCTTACAACTCCAAGAAGGCTGAATAAACTTCCCGTATTGCTATCTGCATATCGCTCAAGTTTACCTGTCTACACAATTGTAACAAAGTTTATACACTACAAGAACTGTGTACAATAGCAATACAAAGATAGATGTACAAGTTATTCTGTTTTGACAACCATGCTGTGGAGTCTGGCCGCAGAAGCCCAACTCTCAGCTTCACCTTTGCACTGAGCTCAGAGGAAATGACCTTTTACCTGGTCATTATGCAGTTACCGAAAAAATAAAACAAGAACAAAAACAAAACAGGCAGACTACAGAAGCTGGCATGCACCTTGCACCATGTCCGTACCATGGCTACAAGGTGAATTAGCATAAGAAACAGTCTATTCTTTGTTCCTTTACTTGTCTTTAAATAATGCAAAATGGCTTCACAACATGTCAGTTAGGCTGAAGTAGCACCAGTATTGTGGAGACACTGAACAAATAATTATTGTGTATATATACATATATAAAGAGGTATATGTTGCAAAGAAACATCCACTTTGAGACTACGGTGAGAAACAAATATGCGGTAGCAAATACTCGTTTGACGCAGGTAGTTAGCAAGATGGCAAATCTGGGCTTAACTGCCCCTTATTTCTAGTGTTGTTATCTGTGAGTAGTATTCTGCTATGGTAGGAGTATATTTAAGCAGCAGAACATTTACCACCAAATAGAACACAACATCTTTCTCCTTAAAAAGAACTTGCAACATACTTGAAATGCAAACATATCAAAATATGAACAATATAGATCATAACATGTCATCAATTTCATAACAATGCAAGCAATAAACATGGTACAATCTGCACATCACACCAGCTAACTCTCCCCTGATCTTGGCCAGCACACAGGTGGCATAAGCCTGTATAGTACACGGAGTCACTATCATGATCACTATGCTTCATATGTCCAGTCCAACACGTTCTGTTCATCCACAATGCCCTGGACTATGAATTCATCATATCTGCCGCAAATGAATGACTTTAAGTTGCTCAAACTTCATTGTACAGTCAGCCAGTCTCCTATTATACTGCAAATCTACAGATATACAGCCAAATAAAAGTAAAAGAGACAGTTTACATAAAACTGTGACAGGCCACTTTAAAAAAAAAAGAGAGTACACTTGATGAAAAAAGTTCTTTAAAGTGGAAAAAAAAAACCCTGATAAACTTTCTATGAATATTTGAAAGAAATGCCTGGTGAACACATTACTTGTCATTTAACCACAACTTTAAAAGGCAAAATTTTCCACCAAACAAGGTCTATGTTCAATGTCTTGTTAATGTCTACCAATCAGCCAGACTAATGACCAGATTTGCCTGCCAGCAGTTGTCAACAAGAAGCGGACCAGGTTGGCCCTAGACAAGGCTATGCCATTGTTAGCATCTTTGGGCAAAGACTCATTTCTTCTTGCTCAAAGCTACTGCGTGAATATGAACCAAACACTGAGCGCAGCTGCTCAGATTCAGAAGAAATGCATGGCATAGGCAGACAGTGAAAAAACAATATTTATAGAACCAAGTAACGAATGATACACCTAATGATCTGCAAGTCACTCATTTGCTTCTAGGACTTGACCTTGCTCTGTCCAATCATGACCTTCGTGACAAAGTTCACAATAGCTGAAGCAGGTTGCTCTGGATCCAGCTCCGCAAACAGGTGACATGAATTGTCAGAAACACCTCCCTGCTTGCGTGCGACAAAACCAAAAATCCTGCACACACAGAAAGCATGCAATTCAGATTGTCTGCACAATGGAAAGCTCTGAAGAAAGAGAAGTAGTACTATGTAGACACCTGGCTTATGCAATCAATGTCTGCAAAACAAATTCATAAGAGACACTTGTTCTAAAAGATCTACAATACTGTAGAACAAAAAGTTAACATTGTTTACAATAACATTAAAGTTACTAAGCAAATACGTAACATTACAGCTGTTTTTCCTGAGTTAGCTTCAGTACAGTATACTCAGACACTTCCTCACTTCTTTAATATCCTCCCTATAGCATATTTTCAAAACAGAAATTTAACTTGTGGTCAATGATATGCTGTAAATGTCCATTACTCCCCTTCCCCAGTTTAACTAGCTCTTTATAATCCCTGATGGAAGTCTGTTAAACTTACTTAGCATCCACCTGCACACCGGGCGCCTCACCATCTCGCTTCCACCTGAAAAATTAAATTTCCATGTGGAATACCATCTGTTCAATGCAACTAAAGCATGTCAAAATGTTCATGATATATGTTAATTTTGAATCAGCTTCAATGACAGTAAAGACAATGCACTTTAACACAATTCTTTTAAATTTAACAAATTTCAAGTGACTGCTTTTGAATGGGCAATTCCTTCCTTTGATTAACCCAATCCTCCTTGATCAAACCAAATGTTCAAAATAACTTCGCATTAAACTGTGCACCACCCATTTCAGCATGCCAGGATCAAGTTAAATGTTATACTGTTTGGGTAATAGCCTGCCCTGCTTACCGCCGATCTTGTGGATCCATTCCACAGTATGTGACTGCTGATACTGGATAGTGCCTCCTGAAGAAAAGCCTGCAACATAAAATCTTTATGTAACACTCTACAGAGAGGGAACAATTGAAAGAATAGCTTTAATATTTGATTTAATGTAAGATATTTATTTCAATGTATTCTTTTTATCATCACTATTATACAAAGCGAGATTCTACATTTACAATAATAAACTAGAGTACTTGATGATCAAGAAAAAAAATTGTGAATCCTAAAAGGGACAAAATAACAAAGTAAACAAACCACTATGAACATTAAAAACAGCTTTGATTTGAACAATAAAGTGTGAACAGAATATAATAAAATAATGATAACAATAGCTGATTCAGAGTACACATTTAACAGGCGATGGAAGCTCCAAATACAGAAAATGGATTTTTAAAAAACCCCATTTGAACAGGTAAATGAAAAGTAAAATTTGAAAAGGCAAAGCCTGTAGGACTTGGGGTGTGGTGATGAGTAGATGGGAAGATATCTACCACAGGCCAGAAAGGAAACAATTGTGGGTGAAATGTGCTCTTTAAACACCTAGTGCCAGAAAGATACAAAGTGAAGTGAAGGGAGGCAGGAACTTTAAACAAAAAGACTCTGAAAAAATACCAATGTCTAAACTTTTCAAGCCTTAAAGGATTATGGACTACCTTGGTTGTACCATGAATGATGATATTAATATATACATATACACACCAAATGGTAAAAGTTTTACACTCATGTTCTCCATTCACATACATTCCACACACATACCTCCAGCCCCCAGTCTGGTTTGAAACAAATGAATGGACTTACTTCCTGTTGTTGTCTGTGAGGGTGATGCCCTGGCTGGAAACCTTGAAATGAACAACTGTAGTTCTTGTGGGTGGTTGAGATTCAAAGGTTACCTTGATTGCTTTGGCAATAGCTTGAGGGCCTGTCAAGGATTCTGTGTCTACTGTGTTTATGAAGACAACGTTGCATGCTGAAATGACAGAAATTAATGCTTATTATGATTTCGCTGACATGAAGTTTCAAATAATGCCTGAAAGAAGACATGCAGATATGCTCAACAGAAAAAAAATTCTTGCTTGGTATTCAGTGACAAGGACACTGTTGTGAAGAATTCTCATCATACATTATGTTTCAGATGCTTTTGGTGCCAGAGAATACCAAAATATTTTATTAAATACCTTTAAAGCTTGCTAGCACAGACCTACAGTAAATTTAAATGAACACTCCCTGCAGCAACTTTACCAGTTTTTAGAATCAATATTTAAAGAATTTATTTATAAAGCCAACATAATCAGTTACCAAGGTAACATTATTTTAAATAACTCAAGTGCCAGTTGTTTTACACTTCATAATTTTCAAACCCATTTCATTCTCAACTAACCTGCTCCTTTGGCCAGCAAGTCAGCAGCAGAGTTAATTTCAGTAGTAGTGGTTGCTTCTGGACTAAGTGGACCATCAACTGTATCTGTAATGCATTAAATAACTTTACCATATCGGGATTTTATGAAATAATCTGATGCCAATAACATAGTACTGTAGCATGGTGTCACTGAATAAAAATCAGTATACATGTAACCAAAAAAATCTGCAGTAAACTACCACATATCTTTACCATGTCCTTTTTCTATCCTGAACCATACAGAACTCCATTCTCTTTAAAAATCGCTATGGGAAAGAATTTTACCTCCAGCATCAGGCAGAACCAGTTTGCAGGGCAGGGCAAGTGGTGTGATGGAGTGTTGGTAAACAAGTGCTGCAAGGCTTCCTGGAATACACAAAGGGACACACTTTAATTACATGGGAAGGTGAAATACACGTGAAGCGCGAATAACAAACCGTTCTGTCAAAACAGATCTCCATATTAGTTTACACGAAATGTTATGTTTTTAGAGGAAAATATAAACTGGAGTAAAGTGCTTTAATGAAGAAGAGACAATCACAGTAATGACTGCGCACTGACTTGTGAACAATCATTACAAACACCTTTAAATCTGTGCGTAAGGTTATCTATAGGATTTCATGGCTTGTACCCTATGCTGCTTGTTTCAAGAGCATATTATAAAAAGAAGACCTACCAAAGACAGGCTCATTGCTGCAGCCACGAAGTCGCACACCCTTAGGTGTTGGCTCAATAAGGAAATGACGCACCAGATCAGCCTGTGGATCACCTGTAAAGACCAGTCAACAAAACAAATATAGCTTAATATGTTTCTCAACACCTACAGCTCAAATAAATCAGAAAAGATGTAGAGAGCAGGTGGCTGTGTCCTTAACAATGTGTGTGATTTTATTTGCTATGTATGTAAAATTTTTGTATACACTCACTGTACCAAAATTAATTCATGGAACATGCTTATGTCTGAAGCATTGCAAGTAAAATGAATTCAAGAGGTCCAGATGTACATGCTTTTAAATAAAGCATATTTATAATGTGTACATAAGTGAACGCTGACCTGTTGATTTTGCCTGTACATTTGGAGGAATTTGTGCTACCTTCAGGGCTAAACCATATGCACCAGGGAAAGAGTTGCTGTCCCTGATAACAAACATGCCAGGTGCCTTGTCCTTCAGCATGGCAATCGCTGCAGGCAGAGACAAAGAAATCAGTCATCTGAAAAGTGCCAGGTGTTCACAAAACCTTCTTCATAAACTAAAATCATCACTCAACATGCTTCTTTTGCAGAACTCTTGCCTGTTGGTTGTTTTTTGTGTGACTGAGTGGTGTGTGAGTGAGTAAACATGCCTGTAGGTGCACGTGTCCTTAAATTAGGGACCTTATAAATACTTAATCACACTACAGTGAGCTTACATAGTGCCAGTCTTATGCTTTACAGGAAAAAAAGAGACATACACAAATGCACACAACAAACACAGGCATGAAATGAAAAATATATGACCAGAAGCTGCTCCAAGTCTGTATATACTTATTGTTAATAAAATTTTAAAAAAATTTAAGTGGACTGGGAAAATCATCAAAATCATCTTATCACGTAGAACTTATATCGTGTAAATTTCATAAATATAAAATTTTTATTGTTGGCTTTTATGAAAAGGTTTTCTTACCATCTTCCCGTGTAATATTTGGCTTGTACCAGAACTTGGAAGTGTCTTTCACAAACTTGGGTGTAGCGTGGACCATGTCAGAATCTGTGGATAAAATCAACTTTAACAAAATTTGTGTGTAGGTTTGCACTTATGAGAAGAAATTATTTTTTTCAGACTATATATATTTATTCAAACGAATGTGGTCTGTTATATGAACATATAAAGTTGGCTGAAGATAACTGACCTGTCAAAGATGACAAGCTGCCGCGCCGTGACAGTCCGAAGTACACACTTGGTGAACTTTGTCCTGTGACAGAATGTGGAGCAACAATGTTGCCAGACATGCTGTGGGCTGCAGACAGCTGCTGACGTAGTGTGTTCAGGTTGCCAGGTGATGGTGGACTGTTGATTTGCACACACACATTAGAGTTATGACAAAGAAAAATAGGTGTGTGAATAAAATATAAAACTGACAAATTTACACCATGTATCATATAATATTGCAGAAAATATCACTAAAGATTTAAAAAAAATAACACTAGGTAGCAAAAAAATAAACTAATAAATGATACATTACCTTCCTGGACTGCGAGCAGCAGTAGGAGACAACATACGCTGACTGGTGTCAATGTGAAGTGTGCCATCTGTAGCTTGTCCTTGCTGCATCTGGTATTGCTGATGGTACTGTTGTTGTTGCTGCACCACTGTCTGACTGGTCAGTGTACCTGTAGGGCTCACTGCTACACTTCCACCTGTTCCCACACAAATGTACCCACAGCCATGTCAACAAACAGCAAAATTGTCATTTGCGGATCTGTGACTTGGAATCACACTCTGATGGATGTTGCGTGTGATTGCATTGCAGGCTCTACAGATAACAAAACTGACATTTTTAATCTTCAAAGATACTACACAACTGTTACTTTTGTCATCTGTCCTTAATCATCCACACAGCTTAGAATTTTCTGTATCTGTGTTTTATCAAGGACAATTTACTAGATCTTAAAAGCCTCAAATGTGAACTCTCAAAGCAAAATGGATTAAAGTTCTTCCATAGGGAGGACTTGGTAAAATTTTTAATCTCGCATGCATCTCTGAGACTCCACAACTGTAATCAAGCACAGATACTGAGAAACTATTATTTCTAAGTTATGTTGGGTTATCATGCTGCTTGATGGATCACCAAGATAGCGGAAATACAGAACCAAAGGAAGTCTTCATGCTTGTCAGGATTATTTCTAGTGTGCAAAGAAGGTGTGGGTGGGTGGAGTAAGAAACAGCCCCACTTTATTTTATGTCATGAATGCCTACAGCAGGCCAGGCACATCAGGCATGCATTAAAAACATTATTCATACCCAAGCTGTTTAGTCATCAAACATCAAGTAAAAGCCACACATTCTACCAGAGTCTAAGCAATAGTAAAACACTAAGCAACCACCAGATTTTAACACACACAGATAAAGTCTATACACTATGTTTCTAGGCAGCAAGAGAGAGAAAATGTGTGTGTGGACGCATTCACATGAATGGATGTAGAATGTTCATCAGTGCTACCTTTGTGCATGTAAGTGGCAGAGATGGGCATGTCCTCAGGAATGGAGGCATAATCAGGGTCTGAAATACGACATACAGGTGTCTGTGGCCTGGTCTGAAACTCCGCATTCTGGTAACGGAAGTATGAAGAAGCGGAGAACTTTGTGTCTGCACTGATGGGGTGGAACTGATGGGAAGGGTGGTGCATGCCATGCAAGGCGTCTACAGCAAGACCATAGGCACCTGTTACACCCAAAAGCTAGACAAGAAAAGCGTAAGCTCTCAAAATGTCCAATCCAATGATTTTTAATTTTTGTTTCTGCAGGTGCTGAGTAGGCTACATTCTACAAACTATGATGAAAGAGGTCACTGCACAAGTTTCTTCATGCTCATCTTATTGTTCACACTAGCAAGATGAAGAGAGCTCTGTTTGCAGAACAGACTTATCACCCAACCCCTCAACCTACATGTTGCACACAAAAATATTATTATAAACTAAGCAAGCATCTAAACTCATGATTATGACTAGCAGCACACAGCTAAGAAAAATAAAACAACCCACCCGCCCTCCAAAAAGACCAGAAATTGTCCACAAATCTCTATGTTATCTAAACTAATAAAGCATCTATGAAACTATGGGCTTATTGTTGCATTCCGGTCATCACTGTGTTAATAAGAACATGCTGAAGGAGGGAATGGTAAACTGGACATAATTTTCACACAAGCACAATTTTATGCTGTAATAAAATGTGAAAAGCATTCAAAACCCTTTGCCTAATCTACAAAAAGCAGACAATGAAGCTTTGGCATGGCTAAATAAAACCAGAAGAAACTTTAAATCCATACTGCAAATGACTTCCTAGCTATTCTATGAACTGCTAATGACTTCCTATTCTATGATTAGGATTTTGCTCAGTTCCGAAGTGTATTTTATTAACCTAAATTTTCAAACAATGATTTGATTTTTCTTTGATTATTGGGCAACTGCTTTAATTAAATATATTAAAAAGTGATAAAATTATCGAAAAGGATTTATTGCTATAACCACAAGCCACAAACAAAAGCAATCATAAGATGTAAGACACAGAAGTGCAAATTTGTAGCAATGTCAAATCTGAGGAAAGCATTTCTAAGTGCAATAACTCAGACTCTTTGACAAAAAAAGGTAAAAACAGAGTGGGCAACAAAAGCAACATTCGAGATATTTTACCTGCTGCAGAAAGATGTGTCCTTGGTGAGACTGGGAAGGGTGGTGTCACTGCAGGGAGACAGGTTAGCATGCACAATGAACATTATCAACACATCATGCAGGCAAGTACTATCAAAGGGAACAAATTAAAAAAAAAATCTATGACCAACATTTGGCATCACACAGCAGATCACAGCAGTTTTAATTCTTCACATTACTTTTTTTTTTTTACATGTATGCATGCACACACACACATCCACACTCACAATGTAGATCCAGTGCATTACTCAAACACTTGGCCACAGCTGCTTTCCTACTGCATGTTCCTAAAAAAGTCATGCTCTTACACTGCAGCAGACAATTACAGCAAGTTGAGAAATGTGACAGTCACATGTTTCACATGAGGGTGAAAGAAAAATGGCAGGATTCCAAATATTCTCACATACTCATGCATGTACACATTTTCTCTCTTTCACTCACTACAAGAGACTATTTGAGCAGTAAAGCACATCAGTAATTCACACAAAAGCAATTCTGAAAGCTACAGGATCAGAATATAATTGACAGGAACTCAAATGTCTATTTCATAAGCCATGCTACTAACACTGATATGACATGACATTGTCCTTTTTTTAAACTTGTACTTTCTGGAGAGAGAACACATGCATGCATTTCTTATAAAGATAGGACAGAGATCTGTACTTGCTGGAGATTAACTTCTCTAGCTCAAAACACAAAGTAAAACATTGTAGAGTAGCTCACACAGAGTTCTGTGGAAATACTGTGCCCCATCAAGGACACCAGTAAACACTATAATGACAAACTTTTGAAAACTCCTACTCACCCAGCAAGCCTACATTATTGCAGGTTACATCCCCTTGCCCTTAAGTAAGCAGTCACATGCCCTATACCTTACCTGGACAGGGCTCTGAACTTTCATCACCTGTCCTGGTGTAGCAATGAAGGAACTACAAAATAAAAATTGTTTCTTTCTTACCTGGAGATGTTGGGAAGCCTGGAGTTGTTGCCCGTCCCAGGGTGCCAGTGGAATGGGTCCCCTCTGGCTCAAGGGTTTGTACACCAGGTCCAATGGGACGAAGCATGATTCGATCCTCCTCAACCACTTGCACTGGCTTTGGTGCTGGCGCTTCATTCTTCAGAGCTTGAGACTAGAATCACAATGATGCAAGATTACTCCAAAGTTTGTGGATGTCACAGACAAGTTCCTATGTCAAGGTCTTTTCCTGACTACCATTTCTAGGATTATATGATATCAATCAGTTATCACTGAATTGTATCCACATAAACATACATTATCTAACCACACATGTAACATGTAACCACACATGTAACTCTCTCCTTTGATCGTTTACAGAGGCTTCCCATCCAATGTAAACACCTATTACTAACACTGACAAAATGAACACATACCACATGCATTAGCCAAAAACTGTAATCTCTGTCATTCAGACATCAACCCCCAAAATTTACTCTTTTGTGATTTTAATGCCTCTGTTTTGTACTAATGTAACGTTTCAGTTTCTTCCACTTTGATCAAGGGATAGATGTAAAAAAGCATAATTTATGCTTAGCTTATTTTATTACCCTCATAAACAAAGATTTGTCATTTGTCTCTCTCTCACACACACATGGGCAAAGACAAATGGTAAAACTAAATGAAAACTCAATCAAACAATGGTCAAATTACTAAGCATTCTTACATCACTACAATGTTGCAAAAACCAGGCACGTTATGAACTTCGCCTGCTTATGATGGGATCTTAAGATATAACAAGTATTCTGCTTGTGAAATTCTCTTTTTAGAGAACTAAAACGAGGGCAAGGAAAGGTTAACAAATCCAACATGAGGGGAAGACAACATTAAGTGCAGGTGGGAGATCTCTGAGAGAGATAAGTACTTTATAATAAGTACTTTATAACAAGGAGAAACATCTAAATAACAGGGAGATGATAATCACTGAATGTGTCGGTCTCCCAGGAGACAGGCTGGTCTTCTAACATAGAGACAGAACATGATGATTGGGTAAAGGTCCAAACAAGCAGATACGAGTGATTTTGTATCCAATGAGAGTGTGATAACTCACACAGGTGTGAGAGAGAATGAAAATGAGATCAGGGAAAAACATCTAGGAAGAGGGAATGATATGAAGGGATGACTTGAAGAAATGACAAATCCAAGAAATGTATAAAGTGGAGAAGGGTGTGGAAGGAAGGGCAAAAGGTCACAACACAAAATGAGAAGAAACTGGTGTGGATGAAGTTATTTAGGACAAGCATGCCATTCAGCTAAATTTCAACTCATGCCAAGAATATGCATGCTTTCAGTGTTAATTATGCAAAGAAAAACCTCCATTCTTGGTCTTGTTCAAGTTCTGCATAACAGAAATGGTAATGTTCCGCCACCTCACTGGCTTGAGAGGTCGAGCCCTCTGCTCTTTTGTCTGCACGGATCTGTTTTGATCTGAGTGCCTTCTGTTTGGCCTTCACTTTTTGTTGGCGTTGCCCTACTTGGGCTGGACTATTTCCTTTGCCTGTTGCCTATTTGTTTCTCCTCCCCAACTTTCAACTTTATCAACTGTTGGTCTCCTATGACTACCGCCAAAATGGTCATTTGTTTTCAATGATTGAGAGAGAAGATGGTTAAATGAATGGCACTGAATCACCACAAATAAGCTGGCCATAAAGTCAGATACTACACCAGTTATTGAGTGGTTAAAGCCACTGTGGAGTCAAAGGAAGAAATTGAAACCTTTGTCATTCTTTTACAGAAAAGTATGTCATCTTCCTTCTACTGAAGTTTACTGTGACAGCGACAAGAGATGTTTGCATCTTGGGCAAAAGTTGATGTCACGGACAGGGCCAACAAGTGGCATGTGTATGTGGATATATGAAATACTTGTAAAGGCCTTGTTGCTTAAGATTTGTCTGCCTTTCGTGAGCCAGCCAAAGAAAGGGATCATTTTGAAGCAAGCCAACACCAATGCACATTCCTTTTTCAAGTTATGAACTTGTATCATGCTGATTAATAACAAATGATAATGAACGATGCAGAAAAATAATGTTTTTAAACAATTTTGTTCATTCCTGTGCAGAAGGTACCTTTCTTACACATGGAAAAGGCTGTGTAAAAATGCAAAATATCTGTTTACAAGTCATGCATTTCTTCATCTCTCACAATGAACAAGTTCCCCCATAATATTTGTCTAGTTATGCTAACTTCTTTTCTGAGATTTCACATAATATTTAAAAAAAAAATCCCTGCACAAATGGAAAGTAAAATAAAACCATGGAACTGAGCCATGCAAAGGTTATGAAAGCTTCATTTCTCAATAAAGCCATATGTTACCGTGCTATAATGATATGCGGTGTTAACACTGTGATCATCAGGAAAAAGAGTAGCTATCAGATTCAAGAATTATAAAAAAGACCTAAAATACTTTTTTCACTCAACTTATCGCATTTGTCTGGATGCAAAACTTGTAACCTGTGTTCTTTCTAGTTTAAGGATTCCATATAATTTTTTTTTTTTTTTTTTTTGAGGGAAGAATTTAAAGAAAATCAGAACTAAGCTTATGTGAAACAAAATCTATTCCTATTGTTCAAGTGTTTGTCTCTTTCTCCTGATGGTCTAAACAACAAAACAAAACATACATCGACATTATCCCAGAGAAGGGGTGAAGCACTTCGGGGAGGTTTGGTAGCAGGCTGCATGCGGACATCAGATCCCTGGGTGAGGCGCTGCTCCTGTGAGTTGTTAACACTACTCACGGTCTGGTACTGTTGCGAGACATGGGACTCCTGCCACTGATAGGACTGCTGCTGGCTTTGAGACATGATGGAATCACTAGCCGCCTGCAATGAGCGGGTAAGCTCATCCAGTCGTGTATCTTCTCCAATGTCAGCTTTCTGCTTGTCAGCTGAGACACAAGAAACCAAAATATGAGACAGGTGTAGGGAAGTGGTGGAGACACAAAGGTCAAAACCTTTGCCTTGATTTTTAGATCACTGGTATAGCAAGCAATAATTGGATATTTATTAGCTGTACCTGTCTGCCAATTGCAATGGAAAATATGAACCAAATAGTTCACCCCGTTACAACTGATTACTGTTGTGATCTTTGTGGCACATGCCTACACCTCGCCACTTACCACCACCACAGAAAAGATTGGTCTTATCTTAACTAAGTTAGCAAACTGTGACTCCACCAGAAGTTTACCTCCAACACGGTGCACGAAGACCTCCGTTATGTAATTGTGGTGAGTCTGAGGAGACTGTACTCCTTGTGGCTGCTGAACAGGTGGTGGAACTGCCTGAACTGGTGGGGGAGGAGGTTGGTGCAGCTGTTGTTGCTGATGCATCTGTTGCTGTTGGTGCAGTTGTTGCTGCTGAAGCTGCTGTTGGTGCAGTTGTTGCTGCTGAAGCTGCTGTTGGTGCAGTTGTTGCTGCTGAAGCTGTTGTTGCTGCTGAAGCTGCTGCTGCTGCTGCTGTTGCTGAAGCTGCTGTTGCTGCTGCAGCTGCCGTGACAGGGTGTCATCACGCACATCTTTGTGAATGGTGCGGTATGTGGTGTAAGTGGTTGTGCTGTAGCCACCATGAGTGGGTGACAAAGCTCGAGGCGAGTGTGGTGGCGTGGACTGCGACGAGGCGATGTGGTGTGGGCCTAGTGTCGTAGGCTCTCTGTTGTACAAAGTATCTGAGTACTGGCGGGTGAGGGTGTTACTTGGAGGAGGAGGAGATGTTTGCCAGGCACTGCTACTGCTGTTGGAGCGTGACCGCATGTAGTCCTTGCTGCTGCTGCGCACTGGGGGTTGAATAGGCATCGATGATGGCTGTGCTGCTCGCTGCTGTGTTGGTGATGGTGGAGGCTTGGTGCTGGGCTGCTCTCCATAATTGTTGTGGCTCTCAGACCATGAATGGGTAGAAAATGTGTTGAAGTGTCCACTGTCTGAACCAAAGCCTCTTGGTGGAGGAGTGTACACTGGCGGGGCAGAAGAGGGAGAGATTGGACCATTCTGGGTGGGATGATGTCCATAAGAGTCCATGACTGCATGCTCCTCGGCCTCATGCTGCGCACGCTGCTTGTAGTAGCGGTTCTGAGCATAGCGCAGCTCCTGCACCAGTTGCTTCTCCTGCTCTGTGCGGCCACTTGCATCTCGGCCATCTTTCATGCGCTGGAGCTTCTGCTGCTGCTGCTGTAGCCATGACAGCGAGTGCTCACCATCCAACGTGTTGTAGCTATATTCGGCAGGGTACCGATTTTCATAGTCTGGGCGATATGGCAGTGTGTGGGCTCGCCCAGGAGGGCTCTGTGGCCCACTCATGCTCACTTGCTCAGAGCGAGTAACTTCACGCTCCAGCGTCTGGAAAGAGCGTGACTGGTCTATGGAGGTTGGGGATGTTGATGTGTAGGAAAATGCACCCTTTGGGACACGAGGTTTTTCAAGTTCTGGGGGCTCACCTGCTATTGTATAGTGATGCTTTTCTTCGCCCACTCCTGGCACTTTGTACGTCACTTCTGCTCGCTGGATCAGAACTTTGTCTGGGTTACGCCCACTATCAGTGTTGGAGTAGGTGGTGAAAGTATGTGCTGTAGTGGTGACAGTCTTTCCACTCATTGTGCCTTGCTGTGGACTTGAGGGGCCTTGGGAAGTCTGTGGACTGTGAGGGCTGGTTACATACACCTGATCACTGAGAAGGTCACTCAAAAGCTCATCTAACTGAGTTCGTTCATCTAATGGGGGTACTGTCTGTTGTTGCCGAGGCACTGTGCTATAGTTCAAGTTTGCTGTCTCATCTAATACCTGCCCTGCAGCTCTAGACGATGTACTAGTACTGTATGAGGTGTGAGCGGTGTTCACGCTGGATGTAAAACTTGCATTGTTTTGGAACTGGGAACCATAGCTTGTATTTGGCCCTGCGTACCCTGCAAGAACAAAGTGATCAGAATTAGCACCAGCTGTTCTTGTTCAATTGTTACATTAAATACCTCTTGATCCATCCACACAACACCAAACGCATATCTGGTGTTATCCAATATTTGAAGAAAAAAGGTACAAATTTCCAAAAGCTTGGTACACAAAAGGCAAGCAGTTAAAAGCAGAATAAAAAAGTATTACTTTCAACAAAGTATGGCATGAAAGTTATGGCTGCACACCACAGACATAATCAAGCATCAACTAGCAATCAGCAGAAGCAAATGGAAGTAAAATTCTTTTTTTAAAATAAATAAAAAAAGGAATAGGAAGGGGGAGAAAGAAAATGTTAACAGGCCCTCAGACTCTGTGCCTTGAGAAACAAACAAAAAAAAGATCTAAAATGATGAAAGACATACCAATTTCACACCCAAGATTTTCTAAGGCACACGCACCCGAATCAACACTGGAAGCAAGAGAGCCGTTGGGAATGCGCATGGGCCCGTTATGCACCCTGTTTGCTGTTTCCACTTCCGTATTCCGTGACTTGTTTACTGTTGCGTAAAGGCTGCCATCCCATGGGCCTTGGGTGTGGTCTACCCGCGAAACCTGCACTCGGTTCACCTGCTGCCTGGACAGGCCGTTCTCACTGATGCCCGCTGCAATGGGCATGAAGCAGTGAAGCAAGACATAGCACATGCAAGAATGGCTGATTGGCCAGAACAAGGCAAAGCAAGATGTGCTACTAATGGAAAGAGTTTTTGCAATGGGTGGAGCAGAAAAAAAGAAAAATGCTACACTTCAAGCTGATAAACTTTGTTAGAAACTATAACCAAAACCAAAATACTTTGTGTAATTGAGTAACAGATTTTTTCAAAAATAAATCAAGCCTTTAAAAAAATCTTCAAGAAAAATGCAAAGCAATGGTTCTGCAAAATAAATCACAAGATCTTACTGTAAAATTTAAATTCCCAATACGGATCCAAACAATCAGAAGTTAAAGCAATTTCTGTTGTATCAGTACTCACTCTGAAGTCCTTGCTCTAAAGCTCGCTGAAAGTTTTCATAAGAATCAGATCTTGTCAAGGCATCCTCATTGTCATCAACAGGAACAGTTACATCAGATTTGAATCCTGAAACTGCACACAGCAAAAATGGAACCATCAAATATTCTTAAGCTGGTTAATAGAATAATTACAAACATGTCTCTCTAGTTAAAAATTTTCTCTAACACCTAAGTTAGGGGAAAACTTGTGTGCTTCTTCTTCTTCTGCATTCAAGTGGTTGCACCCTATATCCTCTGTCCTACGAAGGCAACTAAAAGTGTAGATGGTGGCTGATTTCCAAAGCTTGACATCCAGGAAATTGCTTTAATCCTTCAATCATTTCCAATATCTTCTTGTTCGTAATCACCTCCCAGAGGAGCATAGGGCCGCAAAGAAATAACTCATTTTCTTAGGGTCTAGGGATGCTTGCAGAGCCGTAATCAAAAAGGTTTTAGATAACAAAGAAATATCTACCTTACATTGTATCCTTAGGTCTAGCACCAATCTTTTCTCAGCCTTATAAATATGCGTGTCAATCAGATTATCAGAGGTACTTCATAGGTGTGATGGTGGATGTATTATTCCTCTAAAGCTACGGTTTATCCTCTCAATGGGGTGAGTGAAAAATAGATTCTTCATAGCTGGTGATTCCACAGAGCAACTTCAACTTTAACATGTGCCCGAGTTTCATGCTGAATGCTTAAATCAATCTGATTTCACTTCCCCCCAACCTGACTTCTGTGCTATATGTCTTCAGAAAAAGAGTATGTGCATGAAAGCTTTGAACTATTTTATGGGATCAGCACACAAGTTTCGTAGTATTAGTGTTAGCCAGTCAAACAGGCAGACAGACCATTAATGCTGTAGTCAAAAGGTTGGTAATTATGAACAAGCAAATGTTAAACCCGCCATCCTTGCTATTTTTCCATGCAACTAACAGCCTGGCATTATTCCTGCTGCTAACAATGGTGTTTTTATGAAAACAAAAAAATGCCACACAGGATGCCAACATCCTGAGCAAAAGTGCAGTTCATCACAAAACTGTTCAGCACTGACTGTGCCATGGGCACAGTGTTACATGGGTGTCGCCCTCTTTCAGCCATCCTACTTCACCAAAGGAAAGTGGTGTAAACCATTTCCTTACACTACAACATTGCTCTAATGCCTTGTTTTCCTGATTGCACTCCTCCCACTCCAAAGTTTAACTGCTCCCCCCACCTCCTCCCTGCTTGGAAAAAAATGAAGTCAACCGAAACCTAATAAATGCCAAAGAAAATTGTTTGTCATTTGGTGTGCATCTGTATCTGGTTCATTTAGTGTACATCAGGTTCATTTAGTGTGCAGGTGTATACAGGCTTATTTCGTATTCATCTGTGTGTGTATCACAAAAACACTTTTGTAGACCTGTGACTGCATTTTATCCACATTCCCACAACTCACAGAAAAATACTTCTCTCTCTCCCTCACACACACACACACTTTTAGGATCAATGCTAAACTTCTTTATACATGGTTTCAAAATCTTGGGACATCAGCAACTTTTATAAAATATGCAGATATTATAACTAATACCTTGTACATTCTTATATATTATGCAGTATTTTCTTGTTTAACAAATTATGTTGCTTTGTCAGGGTGAGGATAAGATAAAAACAAGCACACTGTTTGCTTACATTATCACTCTCATTAATAAAGAGCTGTCACTTTGTTTTTCTGTTTGCTTACATTATCACTTCTCATTAATAAAGAACTGTCACATTGTTTTTCCCTCTATCTCTGAATTTTCCATTCCTCTTTCCACTTATGCTTCTCTGCCTTCTCGCATCATGACACCATCCTTGTGTCATACAGTCATGTTGATTCCTTCTCATATCACGACACATCCTTATTTCATACTGTCATGTCATGACACCATCATGCTACTGTCACGTTGATTAAAATTATCCTTACCTGAAACAGGGACATCCGAACTGGGTCCAAAGACAAACTCCACCTTTCCTGAGTCTGGAAATCTGGGGTCTGCACAAAGAAAGAATGTTGTTATAGTTGTGCTTCTTAAAAAAAAACTTATTAATGTAAAAGCTCTGTCAAACACATAATGACCTGTAAATATCTCACTCATGGTGCTGCCAAGGCTTAAAAGAACACGGCCATTAATGTGCTGTGCTTGCACTACCCAGGGCAGTCTGAAGAACAGAACCGAAAGGAACTCTGAAAGTTCTTTGTTAAAAGGAATGGAAGGGAAAGACTGGGTGACACATATACCTGTGTTGTTGCACCTGGTCTGTGCAAGGTATGGAAGGGAGGAGGGGTGGGAGAGGTTGAGAGAAGATGAGAATACAAATTAAAAACAGTCTAGCTTCCAGACTGTTCGGCCCGCAATACTGTACAAAGAATAGCGCGCTAGTCAGTCTTACCATGACGGCCACCGCGCTCTTCCCCCACAACGCGCCAGGCCCGGCGGATAAGAAGGAAAGAACAGGGGAGAGAAAGGGATGATGAAGCCGGCTTGCCGAGCCCTGAGAAATATCACAGCATCCTTCTGCCAGCCTCAAGGCATACCAAACGACTGAGCTGGCCGAAAGGAGGCATAAAGGCACAGAGTGGATAAGAACCATGCGGAAATTGTTAAAAGCCTGTTTTCTTTATCCCGGGGTGCAGATTCCATGAAAGTGGTGGGTGAGAGGTTGGACAGGTGACGTGCTGGTTTGAAAAAAAAAGTGAAGATCGTTTCCTAATTTTTTTTAAGTCGTTTTTCTTACTTTTCTCGGGGAAAGTTTGTGTGTGGGTGGTGGTGGGGGTGTGTGGGTTTTTATTCTTCCTGCTGCTTTACCTTGTTTCCAACCCTCTGTGGATCCGGGTATCCATTTCCGGCTGCTGGGTCGAAGGGGGTAGGGAGAGGTGAAGTTCACTTGCGACACACGGATATAGAACTAGCATGCCTTCAAGTTCGAACTCTAGTGCTGTGAGAGCGCTCTGTGTTATATATCTTGCATTCTCGCCAAGCCAAGATAAGCTGGCATCGTACAATGTTCTGTACCAGAACAAACAGTTCACCTTTCCAACATTCACATCTACAAAGTCGTTTACATCTGAATATCTCGTAGTCATGACAACTGAAAGTCCTTTTTAAATATAACTGTGCTTTCCAAACTATAGCACACCCCTTCACATATATATCACGGAATATGGTCAATGGTGTGGACAAATCATACTGAATGTTCTTCATGTCTTTCATAACGGACAGAGTACCGTTGCAACACAACCTCGTACAAACAAGAGAGCATCCGATGCAGAAAACCCAGGCTAAGTATATGTACATGAGAGAGTGAGTGTATTAAGTGGAAAGCACACACAGATGCCCAAGACGACGAAAGAAGAACGCAGAAGAATGGTACAGAACAGACCACACTGTGTTCTCACCAGACATTTGTTGGCGAAATGACACGTGAATTCCACTTATCACAGCCCCCCTGCCTTCAAGCTGCCCCCCCCCTACCACTAAGTACTGCACTAAACCTCATTTGTTTACAGAAGTTAGGAGCCGGAATAACTCGTCCACAACCAAGCTACTGCCATGTAATGTCTGAGGTGTATACTGCGAAGTAGTCAGTCTTCATCGTGTGTCAATGCATTCCTTTGTCTAGCGATTCCCCCCAAACCCCACTTGTAGCCCATCTTGCCCCAAACCCCCGTCCAGCCTAGCTTGTGTCACGTGACATTTCTTTTGCGCAGCTTTGCCGCCGACTGCGCAGCTTGTGAAGACATGCCGAGTGTCTTTGGAAAAGCCAGACAACATTATTTACTCATGCCTGTACTTCTGTCCTTTTGAAACTGAATGATGCAATGGTCTGGTTGTTATCCGCTTCCCTGATAGCATTATGATTGTCTTTGGTATTCACACACTGAATAATTACACTGGCCTTCACAGGTCAGCACAAACACCAGTTCTCCATGACAACATGTGTGTGGGAGGGACTCAGCGCTGGGGAGAGGAGGCGTATTCAAAAGAGGAAAAAAAAATAAGCGAGTGAGAAAATGAAGAGAGCAATACGCAAGTTTTCGAAATGATTATTATAAAGACCTTATTATAAATCCAAACTCTGGGTAAATCTCGGTTAGACTTCCCTTGCTAAAGGTAAGACTACAAAAACATTTTTTTTGTCTTGACCATGATGCTAGCCAACAAGACCTGGCAAGGGGCAGCAAGTCCCACCCGATGCCACCTCCCATCCAACGAGCAAACTGACTACTGACCTGCTGTTTTCTCATCTTGCACTCACACAAATTTCAGTTTCGTCTCTTCCCGTGTCACTGCGCAGTTGCACACAATACTCATAAAGAAAGAAAAACAATTTCTGCACCAAGACGAACTCTCCTGTCTACCTGCCGGCAGCGAAAACAAACAAGATCATGTATTGAGCCAGGGGCTGGGGCGGTGGATGGGGTAAGGTGGAAGTTAGAACCTCCATCAACAAGTGGCAGGACTGGAAAGCGACCCCTCCCCGCAGACCTTATCGTTGCTGGCAGGTCAGTTGGCAGGAACAGGCAGCGGGAGGCTCCACTGGCTGGCGGCCTGCCAGACCCGCATCTGTTTAAACCGCATCTCCAGCAAGCCAGGCTCTCCTCCCTGCTGCAAGTTGTAATGCTGATTGCACACCACTGCAACAGCGCGGAAAAAAAGATGTCTAATGAGCTTGTCTAAAGCAGCAAACAAAACATTTGGACCCCTGGCAAGCAGGGCTGAGGTCCCACAAGGAGTGAAGGTTGTTTAGCGATGGTCTTCGATGTTGGTTTCCAGATTTATGGTCTACTTGGTAAGTCGTAGTTCAAGCTGTGAGCCTGGGTCCGCGCGCACCCTGCTGGCCTTGACCACTGCACCACTCACTACCCAGCGGCGTGATGTGATGTGATTGTCATCAGCTCGTGTTGTGGTTGTCATCACCTCATGCTGTGATTGTCAACAGCTCGTGTTGTGATTGTCAACAGCTCGTGTTGTGATTGTCATCTGCCTGGATGACGTTTGACATGGACTGTATCCTGATGGGTCACGTGCTAACCCCACTCCCTACCCCGCACAAGGCCCACCCCGAACTCCTGTGTCAGAAAGAGTAACAAGTCCTCACACTCTGCCAACTGGTTCACACCATTACAAACTGCGTGATGTCTGCTCTTGCCACATCCAAACAGATCTTCATCTATCGTTCACGCAAGCTGATAAAACGATCTTCCACCCAAGATGAACTCTCTCAGAATGAATGTCAGCGGCTGTAACAGTCGTAAAACTGTGCAACTGCCAGAGGTCCTCCCTAAATTGTATAATGGCTCGTTATGTGCAAATTATAATTTCCATCCCTAGCCTGGGAGGTGTGAGTGTGGAGTGATTGAGACTGGGATGGAGCGCAGTTTTAGCAGCAAATAATTTGTTAACAAGTGTTTTCTGCTCTGCTCACCCATAGCACACGCCCACCTGTTCGCTGTTTTGGCAAAGAAAAACAATCCATTTGAATTCAGACCCTTAAGGAAAAGTTGCAACTTCTTCCGATCTTTTTATTATACCCTGGCATTGCAGTATAGAACATACTTCTGCATTCAATTTTCAACGAAAGGAAAGCGAAAAAAAAAAAATTAGAGAAAATGCAATTAACCCCTTTTAAAATTCTGATGCAGAAAACATCAATGCAAACATTTATCAGATAAAAAGTGCGTGCATCAGCCGCTTCTGCCAGGTAAGACTTGACTGTGCACCTGAGAGTCTTGAGGGCTTAGTCACAGTCACTATGAATAACCCGCAAATAAGCCACTCGCCTCCACAAACCACGTGAGCAACGACTGCAACTCCTCCTTGTACTCCCCACCATCGCAAATAGCCCCCAACTTAATATGGAGGCTGAGCTGTTTGGGGGTCGCATCCCTGCTGCCTGCCTCCCGCTTTGACATTTCACTTTCCGGCGCTCAAATAGCGGAGGTCGCCACGAGCGCACCCGAGGTGCTCACCCTCTGTTTCTAGCAAGTGAGCACATCCACGGTCAGCAGTCACGTGCACAGTGAACAGTCAGCATCAAGGTTGAGCAGTCAGGTTACGGTCATCTTTTTTTTCCTTAAGTCCACAATGAGTAGTCGCTCATTTGTAATGATGAGTAATCAAGTGAGCAAGTCAACTGTACAGGTCTAGGATAAGAAGTCATTTCTTGTTTCAGTTCACGATGAGTAGTGACGTCTACACAATTAAATAATGAGCGGTCACGTGTCCTGTCAGCAGTCATACAATAAGCAGTCATCTATATGTACACGATAAGTCTGATAATGCTGTGCAACGAACAGTGGGAATAATGCAAACTGTCCCTGGGTGAGGCAGTAATAAAAATGTTTAGTGCTGGTGAGCCAATGCACACAACTCTCATTACTGCTTTCTCTCTCTCTCACACACACATACAGATTCACACGCAACACGATTTTACGAAAGGGCACAGATTCCACGAGAAAGAGGGGTCAGGGAGGGAAAAAAAAATTACAACCCCACAACTGTCTACGAGAGACAGGTGGGTACAGACTTTCACCTGAGCACACATCCAGCTCACTGCAAGGGTTTATTGGAAGCAGCTGACAACACAAGCCACTAATAAACTCTCTTCCGTTCACGCGCACGCACACACATGCACCAACGCACACACCCACACACACACCCACACACAGGAACACACCCACACACACTCAGGAACACACCCGCGAGTGTGCAAGCAGCCTCCCAGTATAAAAATAGCCGTAGCACCTGCCCCAGGGGAAAGTCACCTGTCTGGAATGGAATGTGGCTCTGTCATGCTTTGCCAGCAAAAAAATAATTAAAAAAAATTACAAACGGCAGGGTTATCGACAACGACTTACAGAAGGACTGTAAATACAACATTATGACGGCTTACTATATATAAAAAATTCGGAACAGTCGAATCCCATTAGCTGACAGACCACCTCCATTTCCCAGGTAACTCCGACTTCCATCTCTGGAGATTTTCTGATGGTAGCTATGGTGAACTAGTTTTCAGCAGGAAACATGATGCGCAGTTGCTCAGGGATGGGGTATGGATGATCTCTTACAATAAACAACGCAGTGTGTTACACACACAAACAAATATTTTGACTATTGACGCCATGACACCTACACAACCCCGAGAACATGTTGTGTAATACAACAACTCTGATAATACAAACATGCAGATGTGTAAAACTCACAAACACAACCTCGCTCGAAACTGGTTGTCCGTGGAAACAAACGATAATCCAGTGTTCAGCCCCTCACAACACTTTTGCTCCCTAGGGAGTCGCAGGTTTATCTCCCACTGACAGAATCGTTCCTTGGGGTATCCGGAGAGCGCGGGTGTCAGGCACGGAGTCCCGAGGACTGGTTATCCCAGGCACACAGAATTACGGCGTTTCGAAATTTGCAGCTTCCCTCCCCCTGCTGATGAGGCGTAGAGGGCGCCACTGACAGCACGTCACCTCACGTGCCCCTAAAGGTGTGCAACGGCACTGTGTGGTAAGCGCTAAATTTTGATTCTGAGGGGAGAGGGGTGTGCAGGGAAACATTCCAACACTCGGTGAATGAGAGGAAAGATCTTTGCGCGCGTGTGTGTGTTTGTGTGAAGTACAGTGTGATTGCTTATTCATGCGTGTGTGCGTGAGCAATGGGGCACCTCCCATTCGCCTGGGCGCGGCATGAAGGTGGGCCCTGATGCCAGGAATGGTGGCACCACAGAGTTAGACTACAACCACTGGGAAGACGGCAGCATTCTTTGATGAACATCGGTTGCTCTGCTCTAGCACGCAACCGTACCCCTAGTTTTTTTTTTTAAAGGTGTGTGTGTGTTTGGGGGGGGAAGGGGAAACGGTTTGCTCAAACTACAGTCCCCCATACAGCTACCTGCAGGCGCATTCAATTCTCAAACCATGAAAAGTGCGCGCACTCGCAGGCTCGCACGTGCTCGGGCTCGCGCGGTTTGGTTTGTCTTGTGTACAAGCTGACAGAGATTTGGGAGGAGGAAAGGAGGGGTGGACGGAGGAAGAGAGTTTCTCGCCTCCACAGTTAGCAGGCAGCGCCGGGCCCTCGCAAGACGAGAGAGAGACTCAAGGTGCGCTGCTAGAAGCCAAGAAGCCTTCCTCGCCACTGACATCAACAAACCTCCGGCCGCACGCACAGTACACGTGCGCCCAGGATAAAAGGAGCGAAGTACACGGCCAAAAGTCTGCACAAGTGACTGGAAGCCGCTCTCGCTGATCTCACCCTCCTCCTGCCAGAGGATGTGGAGCGAGGAATAAACCAACAAAGCCTGGGAGCGCAATCAGAGAGAAAAATGGGGCGATGCTAAAAACGGCGACACACCCCTACACTCCACTCCACCGTGCGCCAAAAGAGGTGGGCGGTGGGGGTAATATGGGTGCAAGGGGGATCTTTGATACAACGGGTGTAATCAGATGAACCGACACATGAAATGTCTCAGTGACCCATCGAACCTTCAAGAAGGAAGAGTACTTGTGTGTCTAATGAGGTAAGAAATAGTCTAGGGAGAGAGAACCAGGTGAGGTATTTTGGGGGGAGACAGGGAGGGGATGTGCAAACTCTCTCTACAATGAAAGAAGGGAGGGGGAGATAGACAGGAGGGGGAAGGAGGAGATGTCAACTGACCGTGGATGGCGTCGTCCAGCTCCTGCTTGCTGAAGACGATGTTGCCATCCTCGATGGCGCAGGTGTGGAACTGGCACTGCCAGATGATCTCCCGCTGTCCAGAGCGGGCCTTCTTGTGGTAGCATTTGATGAGAATGTCACCCCGCAGCGGGATGCCAGGTGAGATGGAGATGCACACCTTCTGCATGTTGTCTGTCACGTTGCTGTAAACACACAAGGCACGCGCGTTCAAAGGTCAAGTACAACAAGTCTCGTGTAGGATAGGTCATATCCGTGGTCTGAATATTAAACAGATCCACATTCATCTGCACACTAAAGTGTGTATGCCACTAGAGCTCATCAAATGTTATTTAATACGTTCTGTCGGTCATCAATTAAAGAAAAAAAAAAAAGGAAAGAAATAAAGATATGTTGCGAGAGGTGGTGATGGGGAAGACCTATGTTCATAGCATCTAGAAATTTGCAGATACTACAACCGTTCCATGGACTATCAGTCCCATCTAGAAACTAAAAAGCGGAGAATGAGACGAGGGCGATGTTTTGTTAGTCAGGTGATCGACGTTAATGCCGAGTCTTGTGATAGAAATAATAATTCATAATTCTATTATTAATTTCTCTGTATCACCATCTCAGTCGACTTTAGCAGGGTCACAAGCTAGGGTCATGAGTTTTTCTGCAACTAATCCACAAATGGGAAGTTTCTCGGGATGCCATCTTGTCTTGTTTTCCGCATTCAGCAGTTTGTCAAGCAACACTCACTTTGCACCTATCTCCCTCTCTGGGCCCCTTATTTTGCCCACTTTTTTGTATCGTGGAAAGCCCGGCAAGGTTTATTCTATGTCGCCCCACAGTGTATCTAAGGGCCGTCGCCATCTGCAGTAAGCAAGCACTTTACCGCACACCTTGTGATGTAAACTTTACTTCTCCAACAGGCAACGTGCCATTAAAAAAAATCCTCCGCTCCATTAGTTCATCTTCTGCATTCCACCTTATTTTTACCTGCTGAATGAGCGATCCTGCAGACTAGACAAGGGCGAGTTGGGAGTTCTCTACCATGTGCCCGTGGCCTGGGGTTTGGTTACCACTAGACCGTGGTGCCAGGGCTCTCATTCCTTAATCTCTGCTGTGGTGGTTTAATAGCTAAATTTTAAGTCGGTAGGCTAAGTACAGGGGCTAAAATACCCGGTTAGTGCCCAGTCACAGGCTGAGGTACGTTCAGTTATTTCCCCACTAATGTACCCTTGAAGTTTTTCTTGCAGTGATTTACATTTATTTATTTGTCTACTGATTGCATAGTCACCAGGTGGACTGAGTATGAACTGACGTGAGATATCAATCACAAAGACCGGGTACTTCTGCTAACGAAGCAGTCCTTCGTGATGATGGATGGGAAGGGTCCAGTGTCGCACGAGCATAGCCCCCTTCCCACCCCACCAGCCCCACTTCCGGGCGATCGGGCGCTGACACGCGCACATGTTTACTCGGGAACCAGTCTCCCACATTTCGTCTTGGATGGCCGGTAAATTCCGCGTGAAAACGGACCGGCATGGTGTTCGTGATGATTGAACAGTTTCAGGCTGGTTTTCAGGAAGCAGCAAAACCTTGTCCGTCTCTCCACACCGGGTAGTTTCACTCACGCAGCACGCACAGCCAAAACCTTATCCCTTCTCCGCTCTCTCCATCTACCCCACCCCTCCACCCTTCTCCGCTCTCTCCATCTACCCCACCCCTCCACCCTTCTCAAAAAGGAAGAACGCCAGCTGTTCATGTAGTAACGGTCGCTAACTGTAAATGCAGGACAGGATCCTGCCGAATAAACCAAAGGGAGGCGAGTCTGCACTTTTCTGCGATGAGTTCCTGCAGGTGCCATGCGCGGGAAGTGTGATGTATTGGCTACACGACAGATTAGGGTGATTTCGCCGAGACTGGAATGCTGGGAGTAATTAATGTGCTGCCCTCCCCTGATCCTCCGCCTCCCTGTTTTCGCAGCCCGCTTCTCTAACCGAAACCTCGGTAAGTTACGGCTAACGGCTCCACAATGGTAAGCATCCTGACTTTGTGTCTACTACAACTTTGAACTCTTGTGCGAGAAGAAAACTGCTGCGAGGTCTGGTGACATCATCAAGCTGCAACAGGTCTGCGGAGGGAGGAGGAGAGAACAGCCCGCGCGCTCTCGCGGTGAGGAGGAGGAGGAATCAGGATGAGAGCTGACGCTGCAGATTAGATAGCGGGTGGCCCCAACGATACCCTAATGCGCAGCACCAGGCGTGATGAAGTGTTTCTAAAAACGGCTTGATAACAGACGATAGCGCTCCAGCCTTTTCTGTCAAGTCCGCACAAAACAGGCTTCCTGTCTCCTTCCTACATCGGCTGCTCAGCCGGCAACCACCACCACCACCACCACCACCACCACCACCACCTGACTATCCCACCTCTCCCTCACACACCCCCTGCTCTCACTGTGTGTGTGAGAGAGAGAAGATCTAATGACCTTTAACCTTTAAAACAAAGTGGTTTGGAAACTAAAAGGTGAAAATGAAAGACTCTGGAGGTCTTTCGTTTCAGAGAATTGCTTCTTTGCAGCGCTTTTCACATTTTTAGGACTTGCGAATAAAATCTTGCAGGGGACACTAGCGGATGATAGATGACGAGGGCAAAGGACAACGAGAAGAAATTGGAAGAGGTAACAGATGTTAAAGATCTTGCATCCAGTACATCTCAATGTCAATGGTGATGGTGGTGATTATCTTCACAATCTCCCTTTTCTGTCTAAGCGCCTTCATCTCATTAACATCCTGTTCTTACTGCGCACTGTGTGTGTGTGTGCACGCGCGCGCGTGCGTGCAATTTGTTTGTATGACAGAAGCGACACAGTCCGGGAGGCTGGGGAGGTAAAGAGGGGAAAAATATATAAAAGGGGAGGTAGGCCCGCGGAACTAGTTATCAATCTCAATCGACATCAGTTTTTCTTCCTGCGAGCGATGTGTAAAGCGAGTAAACAACAGGCACTGAGCAACTCTACACCCTCCTCCTCCTCCTCCCCACCCGCTTCCGCAAGTTGTTAGTCGTATGCAAGCGGGGGATCGACGACTCTCGTTATTTCAGATATATTTAGAAAGCCCAGCACAAATCGTTTGCCTAATAAAAAGTCAATGAAGCGAATAAACCACTTCCGAAGCTACATCACAGGACTGGTCACCTCCCTCAATCCCCCGACACGTCCTACCGCTCGCGCGCCCGGCAAACGGTCTAAAATTAGAAAGTGGCGGTTGATTGGAGAGCGGAGGAAGAAGGTACAGTGATTACAGAAGAAGAAAAAAAAGCCTTACAAAGGGAGGGAAGTGCGGAAGTGAAAGGGAGGCCACTCACTAGACGCCAGAAGTGAAGATGGGCTGCATGCCTTGGTACACTTTGATGAAAGGTCGACAGCCGCCTCGTGTATCAAAGTTCGGCACTCCGTGGATGAGGATGTGGTGGAGGTACAGCGGGTTGCTGTTGATCTTGATGGCTCCAGACAGCAGGCCAGCAAAGTAGTGCACATACCTGGCAGATAAAAACAACAACTGATGCACCAGATCACACCTGTGTTTTACAGACCTGCCGTTCACCCCCCGACTTCTGGTTGACCTCGCGTGCACTTTCCCCACTGCCCTTACAGCAGTTCTGGCATTTCTTCAGAAAAAAAAAAATGGTTTCTGACAACACACTGTAAGGAACTTTCGCAAGAATGATCTCTTCATTGTAAAAATAAATAATAATAAAAAGAATTTCGGTAAAGTTATGAGAGGATAAGAAAATGACAAGAGGAGACAGGAATTATCCTCACCTTCTCTGTGACGGAAGCGGAAGTCCTCCCAACTTGTCTTCATAAAAACGCTTCATAGCAAACCGGTCCAGTGCCTGGTCGGCGCTGGAAGGTTAAAAAAATTATTATGAATATAAAAGACAAAAAAAAATCAACAACAGCAAAACAAACATGTCTTCAGGAAAAGAAAAACATAAAAAGACTATTGCAATGTTGCTGTTGGACATATAAGTGATGGTGAACACGTGACCGCCACTTAATGTATCACGAATGTTGCTGTTGGACATGTAAGTGATGGTGAACACGCAGTGACCTCTCACCTGGCACAGATGTTGCTGTAGTGCATGTAGGCTGCGATGATGATGGCGATGCGGGCGCGCCCCCCCTTGCAGTGCAGCACGGCGACGTTGTGGGGTCGGCGTTGAGCCAAGCGTCCACTGCCTTGCACACGCTGCACAACCGCTCCAAGGGAGGGGCCAGGTGATCAGGCCAGCCATACTCTTTTACCTGTCAGACGCCCCAGGTGTACATATATAGCAATATTCAACCACTTCAACATCAGGAATACTTCATGTCTAATGTACTTTGCAAGCTAAGTAGACTGAACTATCCCTATGGTGATAATTTAGAAACAACCTTCGTAACCCTTTGAAACTAATTTTTTTCTAATATACATCTAAAAAGAACATTAAGTGTTTCTGCACGGTTAAATTTTCAAAATCTTGACTGACCTGTGGGTTCGACTTCGCCAAGTCCTGTCTCTTCTCAGACAAATTCAAAATCTGCAAAAGGAGCAAGATGACACTTGATCATTAAGTCTCCTAAACACAAGTTCGCAGCATCTGTGGCACTGTAACTATGGAGATAAAACAGTTCTTGACTCACCCATTGCCCCAGGGGCAAAGTCTTACCAACTACCGCCTCACAAAAAAAATCGCCAGTTAACCCTAACGAACCTCCGTTAAAATGTCTTAATAGTTGACAGTGACATGGACAAGTGGATATTACATGTTTCAAATGCCAAGTCTCTGTTTGTTTGTTTGTTTGTTTGTTTGTTTGAGTCGGGAAGCAAAGAATAACTTACCAGGTAGTTGTCGCCATGTTTAGTTTTTAGCATGCGGACAACTTCCTTCAAGTTGAAAGCGTACGTGGTCTCGTGCCCTTCCGATGGGAAGGACATAGCTGAAGACAGCGGTAAACAGGCAAAGTATAGTCCACTACAAACACATTGCTGATAACTGCAGTATTGTCACACACACACTCACACACACAATAACCACAGAAATACAGTGTTGCCATAACTAGTATGCTACTCTCCTATGTCTCAGTAACACTATCAGTGACTAAGGCAGCTGTGTACTGTGTAGATATTTATCTTCTTCAGTCTGTCATCAACTTTCCGCGCAACAACGATGCCAGAAATAGAGAATAAATAAACGCAGGCACATTATAAACAGAAAGTCCTGCAGCAATCAACAATGGCGACGGTTTGTTTTCTTGGCCAGGATAACATTGTGAGCACAGGCAACTGGCAATACACATTGGTCTACATACACTTACACACTGCAATACACTTGTACACACTGGTCTACACACACTTACACACTGCAATACACTTGTACACACTGGTCTACACACACTTATACACTGCAATACACTTGTACACACTGGTCTACACACACTTATACACTGCAATACACTTGTACACACTGGTCTACACACACTTACACACTGCAATACACTTGTACACACTGGTCTACACACACTTACACACTGCAATACACTTGTACACCACACACACACTGACCTACACCTGCACACACACACACTGACCTACACACTCACACACACACACTGGTCTACTCACAGATGATGCGCTCAGTGACGTAGGTCAGGTCAAGGAGCAGCTCCTCAGAACCCTGGTCCTGGCTCCTATATCAACCCAGAAAAAAGAAACATTTACAACCGAATCCAAGACCACGTCATCCCAACTCCTCAACGATCTCCTCCACATTATCCTCCCACATCAACTCGTTAACTTTCCCAACTCTCACCCCAGATGCCTCTGCTAAACCTCTCGGCGGAAAATTCAAACTGTTAGAGACCCTAACTCCAAACTGTTTACAGATGATCTGATATGTCAACAAACATTTCACTTGTCTGGTTCTACCACAAACATCCCCTACTCTGACCTACACATTTATGGAGCTGTAACTGCCATTACTAAAGTCTGTTGTGGTGTTACAGGGTCACTGAGGTACACCTCATGCTCCAGACTGAGCAGAAAAATTCGGGTAGGTGTGGACGGGTGGAGGACAGTACTGAGTCAGTCGTCATCTCGTCCAGCACTAGTCGTCTGCTTCCGGAAGGTAATCACACCGAACATCGACGACAAAAATAAAATAAAAAGGTTTTGTCTAGACTGTCTGCTTGGCTACAGTAACCTGTACTTCCGTCTGTCTTTCGACGCCGTGTCATCCACCTTTCCTCCTCTCCCCTACCGACCGAAGTCTGCGCGTTGTCATCAATACAAACAGGTTATTGCCATCATCTTAATCATTTAATTCAGTTTGCGTCTTGCACGATACCCCAGGGATTTATTTCTGTTTAATCAAGCAGAGAACATCTGATGTCGACACAGACTTTTACAAGGGCGAAAATCCGCTCGGCGGACGTGTGCTATCACCTCTTCTTTCTCTCCTAAACCGTCTTAACGTATCTTCTCATCTAGGTCATGAGTAAACATTCCTCTTGTATTTGAAGTTGCGCCCTAAAAGCAAACCTTTATTTTGCCGAAATAAGACGATGTCAGATGACTGGTAATGCACGAATGCGTGAGAGAAATCTGATATCTTGAGGAAAACCAGACTTTCAAGTTGACTCACCCGTCGTGAGAAGTAAAATGCGAAACTAACTTTGAGGAATCAGACAGCCAAACAAGATTCCTGCCTCTCCACCCCTCTCTCTCTCACACACACACACACATCAAAATGCTGACGAGAAACAAATGAAGAAACAAAGTTTTAAAACAACAAATGAGGGAAGATTACCTGTTGAGCATATCCGTAGGCTGGACATGATGCCCTTTGACCCTTGCGATGACTGTCCAAGCTGCGGGGAAGAAAATAAACTTTTGCAATGATATGTCGATGTATAAAAACATCTCCAAACTTGGAAAAGTTTAATCCTACAATAATTACACAAGTTTTATATTAAAATAACTACAGCACGTTCACATTACAATAATTACATAATGTTTGTTAACGATGATCTGCCTCACGAACATGAAACCTAAGTTAGCCTACATAAGTTATCCGTTTTCTCACCACTATCATTTCACAGTTCTCTACCTCTGTGACATGCGAGGAAACCCACAGAGCATCCTAACTGCCTGTAACCCCGAGTCGTCGCAGTTCTACAGGGTCGATCCTTGCGGAATCCACGTGAATGTTAGCAATTATCTTGATAACTGATGTCTGTAGGCGTTTGCTACCCCGCACCGTTAAACTGTGAGAAATATCCACAATGCACTGCCCTACACATCCACCCACCTTGTGAATAGATATTCCACCCTGCGGTAGTGTGTGATGTCAACTGTCGAAAGCTTTCAAAGTCTCGTCTTTTAAAATTTTATTTGCTGGGTGCAGTACTCCGGTGATACCCCACCCCTACCTGTCCTTCACACGCCTCCGCTGTATGTCGCCGACCCTCCCTCTTCCCCCACAGCACTGATCACAGCTTCCACTTGCGCAATCATTTAATTAGCGAAACCGTCGTGTTCATCCGGGTTCTCTCTAAGCTGACCACGTGGTTGACTGCACACACGAGTGGTTCAACAAGACACGCCAGCAAGAGTCCAGAAGAAAGAGGCACCGGGATGAACATTCCAGGGAAAGTTGGAGGCGGCGAACATTAGGATTTGTTCCTAGCGAAACTTGAACTGTTGGCGAAGTTCACCTCGCATGTCCTCGGGATGAAGGAAAGGAGAGAGAAAAAGAAATGAAAGGAGTTTAGGTGGGGCGCGGGGAGGCGCTCTCCCTAGGGAGCTAGAAGCCAGAAACACCATAGGTTTGGAACATGTTGTAGATGAACACGTGTTGAGGGCAGGACGACTCTTCTAGTGCTGCCGCTTCTCGTCTTGTGCCATTTCCGGTTTGCTTCAAATTTGAAAGGGGCCGAACTGAAGCCGGGGAATAGGGTTCTCATATAGGGTTAGGACTTAGAGAGAAACACGCGTTTTTATAGTCGCTTGAAACGGAATAAATTTTTTTTTTCTTTCTTCTTTGACGCGGAGGTTACAAGTCTTGCTGCTGTTGAAGACTCGGTGTCTGACAACCTCCTCTGGCGCCGCAAGGGAAGCGGTCTGCGCGCCTACAACCCTTGCTGCCGGTGTTTTGCACAAACAGCATCACTGCTCTCAAGCCCGTGCTGATGACTATCTCTTCACATCTCGCGAGAAGCATGGCCGCGTGTGCGCGTGCAGACAGGAACAAGTCCAGAAGCATTTCTGTCAACGCCCATTTTGCTCCCTGCAGGATCCACGATGACAGGGCTATCCGTCAGCGCGGCAACTTGCTCAGTCACGTGACACGTTCACGGCGGATAGGGCCCTCGGTGAACGTCTCGAGTGCTTACGATTTTATTATTTTCTCTGCGCTGGTTACATTATACGTGACAGCGCCGCTCACTTATCCAAGCCTGTACGATGAATTATTCATCAGTCCCTTACATGGAAGTGTCTGTGACATCTTTATGTTGAAGCTCATATTTACTGGGGGACCGTAATGGAGACTGACTGCTGCTCACGCAGAAGGTACCAAGAGGATGCCACAGAATGACAGGTGGGAAGAAGGAGTACACTCACAAGGGCCTGATCGTTGGAGGGACTTGGTTTTTTTTTTCTCTCTCGTCCGACAATCACATGTCGGCAAAAGTTCAGCTAGGAACCATTCACAGCCTTCGTTCATCCCGACCAACTGTTATCAAGACCTCATCACCCACTTCTTGTAATCTCTTGATGAGTCTTCGTCACCCACTTGAAATACTCTCTTCATGCGCTTTAATCGCCAACTTGATGTAATCTCTTGATGTCTTGTGATCCCAGTTCCTACATGGTCCTGTCCTGTGTTGATACACGATTCCTTCTGCAACCTGTCATCGCAATCCTTATCTCCTGCCTCGATCTCATTGCCAGCATCATTACACATCCATCACACCCGTTAGTGCAGCGGTTCTCAACCTGTGGGGCGCGACCCCCTGGGGGGTCGCGACGTGCCTACAAGGGGGTCGCGAAGGTGGTCCTTTTTTAAAAGTTTCTTATACTGGTATTAGTGAAATTAGCTTAGATTGTGTAACCGAGTGGTGAGGGCGATCAAACTCCAAATCGCTTCTCCCTATTCAAGTACACTGTCTCGGCATGCAGTGACTTCTCACTTCCAAAACTCAAAACACAATCCCCCTCTCAACAATTAAGCCTCCAATCTCCCTCCTCTCGCCTTTTGCCCTCTCTCTCCCCAATCTCTCATCGCTGACTCCCCTCTCCCTCTCCAGTCACACCTCTCTTTTTAAAAAAAAAAACATCTAAAAGGCACGCATTCAGGAAACGTCCATCATTCACACCCTTTCGCCCTCGCACGTGCTCACTGCTCAGTCCTAGTACTCTATAGGTCCTGACAGAAGGCCATGACCAGACAGTGCGGGTGGGCTTAAGAACGACCGACTGCTGCTAATGGCATATTTATCGACATATTTGAGAAGCTGAACGTTGTGAATACGTCTTTGCAAGGGAAAGACACCACCATATTACAAACAACTGACAAGATGAATGCTTTCGTCCGAAAAATTTCGCTGTGGACGCAAAAGAAAATATTTTTGATGTTTCCGTGCTTGTGTAAGTGCAAGGCTGACAACTTGAATCTTGATCAGGTGAAGAATGTAATTATTGCCCATCTAAACGGACTGCAAGAAAGGTTTCAGCATTACTTCGCTGAAATTGATGTGACTAAATACGATTGGATTCGTAATCCATTTCTGGCTGATCCTTTGTCACAGAAGAAGAAGAGCAGCTCATCGACCTTTCGAGTGACCAGTCCCTGAAAATGGTCTTCCACACAACACCAGTGCCAACATTCTGGATTAGCGTCAACGTGCTTTCTGAGAAAGCAATGAAAGTTTGCTGCCATTTTCAACTTCGTATATGTGTGAGCAAGGATTTTCAGCATTGCAGCACTGAAGTCGAAATACAGAAATCGTGTGGACGCAGAGGCTGAGCTGCGAATAGCAGTGGGTACGAACATCGCACACAGGTTCGCTTCTCTATGCAACAGCAAGCAGGCTCAACCTTCTCATTAATCAAAGAGAGTGTCCAATAAATTAATAAAATAATATTTATTAGCACCGCAGAATTTGCTTTAGTAAAATTTCATTAACAGTTATACTTTTTGCAGATACGAACTTTGTTCTTCCGTTGTTGATTTCCTCGACGCGGGATTGGAGGTTAGCTAAGGCTCCCCCCCCCCCGCTCTTCCACCGACCTAGCTGGCTAAGGGGGGTCGCGGACGTACCGGTGTTCGTCAGGGGGGTCGCCACAAGTAAAAGGCTGAGAACCGCTGCGTTAGTGTAAGCAGCGTTAGCATCGATATCTCTTTACTCCATCGTTGGAAGCTGTTCCAATTTTTATCTCTGTATTTGATGTTCCAGTTCTCTTGTTGTCACAATATTGTTTACTACACACTGTGCTACGTCACGATCTACTCTTATCACATTTCCTAATCCACAGAAAGCGATGACAACTCAACATGGTCGTCATCTGGGAGACGGGATTTTTAAGGGAAAAAAGGGAGATGAATTTCATCACATTTCTGCAATGCAGACGAATAGAAAGACTTTGAGAAAGTGTTTGGTTGCTTGTACCGATGTGTGGAGGGCGGCAGATACACAATGGCCGTTATTAACGACACAAAGCTAGGGTCGTGGCTGGCACGTCCTGTGATAAACACTTGTCTCAAATAACACTTGTGAGGCGCGTGTACACTCAACAAAGCTCGCCTGTCGCTGAGCACAAGTCTCCAGAGTCCAGAAGAACAAAGGTAAGAACCATGGAATGGCTGGCAGCCAAGGACAAACTCGTCTCTTATTAATGTGTTGACATGTACCTGGGAAGGAGGAGAGTTGGAGGGATGGGCGCACCCTTGTCATCGTTTATGTTAAACATTTCGTCTTTTATTTTTTTTTTCTTCTTAAAGTCAAAGAAAATTCTTTTTATCTCATTGTATAGTACAGTGTTTCTTTCTAGTATAGACTTGGGAATCTGTCGGTATGACAATACATGTGTGTGGGTCAGCAAATGCACAGACCCCAAGCCAGTTCTACCCGATTAATTTTTATGGTATTTGGCGGAGGTTGGCGACCACAACCACCATAATTAACGGTCACACTCTCGTACTTCTCGGGTCAAGGTAGCAGGGTCACGCGGTGCAGCCCTATGGTCCACTGTCAAGGGAGGGTACATCCGAGTATGCACGAGCTGGACAATTCCATTTACAGGACCTTCTAACTCGGACAGTTGGTTCAATACCTGACCATGTTTTCAAAAAAAACATTTTAAAGTATTTTGTAAACACAGGTGCATATTCCACAAAGTGTTTGGTAGAGAAGGACCTGAGAGGTTGGCCAAGAAGTCTGAGGAACATCCTGCATCACGTGCTGCCCGCCCACACAGACCTTCACGAGCCTGACATACACAAGATACCATCACTAGCTTCACACTGATGAGAAACACTCGTAGATGCTCGCTACGTTTTTGGAAAATCATGTTTTCAATGTGTTGTGTCTACGCCATTCAATGACACTACCCACAACATCTTGAATACCCCTCCAACGGTTTCCATTTGCACAACGAGATAACTCAACCCCAATTATATACAGCTGCAACACCTACACTCAACCCCCATTATATACAGCTGCAACACCTACTCGCCCTACACTCAGCTCCCAGAGCAGAAAGAAGAAAATAACTGTCAAAAAGTTGTACTCACACTGGTCACAGATCTGGGTTGCTGTTGTTTGTTCAATGCTTCATTGCTCTGCAACAGAGAAGCGCGAGCGTGACAAGGCGATGGATGGTGATGATGGCGGTTGTAACATTGTGTGATGCTGACATACTAACGACATCTCGCGGCCCCTGCAGGCTCCTTCCCTAGCCTTCACCCGTCAGGGGGCGCTGTGTGCACGTGTTTACTTACACCGCCCACGTCTCCACAGCCTCCATCCTCACACCCGGACACGCGCACGGCCCTTACCCTCCCCTCCCTTACCCTCCAACACCCTCCACACACACACACGCACCTCGTCTCTCTCCACCTCGTCTCTTATATCATAACTCAGTAGGTAACAGCAATGTGGGTCTAAATTTGGAACAGTTAGACACAAGGGTGTGGCTTTTTTTAGGGAGTTGTTGCTCAGTCCACTCTCCCACACCCTCTCTTGAACCCGTGCCTGCGTGAGCGCACACATACACGCACGTGCGCATTATTAACCGAAAATAAGGGATCGGTTGAAACATTATAATTAAATTTTCTGACATCTTTTGGTTTAATCAGTGAACGAAAATATTACTCCCTGTGTTAACCCCTCCACCTCCAAAAAGTAGTCCAGGAGTTATCTCTCCCCAAAAAGTTTTATTAACAACAAAAAACAAAACAAGAACGGTTGCCTGCGTAACCCTGACCGTTACTGAGTGCAAGGAAGAGACGCGGAGTAGCAAGTGGGGGGAAGGATGAGGAGGGGGAAGTGAAGGGCACTCCAAACAAGCTCTGCCAGTTTTTCTGTGTCATCTCCTAGGTTACCGCGACCTTGGCAGCACGCCAGACGCTGGGTGCGAGCGTTGGTTGCCGTGGCTATCACCAGCTCCATCCTCCACGACAGTCCCCTTCAGCCACTGGCGGCGCGTGCGAACGGCGCTTCCCACACCTCCACACCCACCCTGCCCGCTCCTGCACCCCGCCATGTCGCCGGGAAGTTATCCACAAACGTGACATCACGAGCCGACGTGATGTGCGTATCACGTGAAGAGGTATGTCCCCTGTCTCGGACACCTCTCGTCGTAAAAGTACCGAGAACTTTGACAATCCAGCGCTTTTGTCCCCAAACACCCGGAATCTGTTGATACTGGTGACACAGGTTTATTTACATGGACACAACACTCCGAGTTCAAAAGGCCTGGATAAGTTTTAAGGTCCTCTCCTGTGCAGGGAGAAAAAGATGTCACTGAAGCCTGATTTAGTGTAAAATGGCAACAAATCATACAAACACCTGTGTGAAACCGTATCAAAACGTTAAATCTTGTAAAACCCAAATACTATCTACCCAAGGGTGGGAGAGGACCGTCCAGGGTGGCACAAAACCTTCCATTAGCCGTAACCTCCTGACCTCCACCTACACCACCGCCCAGTCGGCTCTTCTTCCGTGTCTAACTGGATTTGCTGGAAGTCGTCGTTGTCTTCTTGGTGTGTGACTGATAGTCTTGCTCTCACCCACCACCACCACCTACCACCACCCACCAACCAAACGACAACCTCCAAAAGGGAAGGCGACCTCGGGCTTGCCATCTCTCGATCACGACCTGCCATCATGCAGGCTTCCAGGCCTGACGACACTCGGCAATGAATGTCACGAGCAAAGCGAAGAAAAATCACTGAGGACAAATACCGAAACATCCATTTCACGCTCAGAGGATAATGGCCACCCTACACCGCTCCTTCCGCCACAGCCAGCGAGAGAGAGAAGGAAAAACAGAGACGAGAGAGAGAGCAAGAGCCTCTCAAACAAATGACCTGTAACCCAAGAAAAGCAACAATTAGCTTTCGCCAACCCGGAACTCGCCGACCAATTAATTTTCTACTGCGTTCTGTATCCGCACAGGGTTGGAGGCAGGGCCTCATCCTGCACAGCATCTCGCAGACAGCATCTGAACGTTCACAGCCACGGTCGAGGTGACATCACTCAGGCAAACAGCATCCCGACCGGAAGTGAGCGATTCATGGTGCGGGTGGAACAAGGATCAACACCCGACAGGGCTCCTAGGGATGACAGGATATGTTTTGATGGCTGACATATGAGTAATGACATGTAATGATTACTAAACGGTCTGATTCATGAAACAAGTGGGTAGGTCGTAACACCGTTGAAGGTTAACATGGTCAGACAATCCATCGAGTACCGGTTATTACCAAATAATGATCACTTCAAATTTGTGACGTACACTATCAGGTGACGGTTGGTTGGTTGTTTGGGTTGTAAGTCTGTGCTACCGACATCTAACACGACTAAATTATACGGGTGGATATTCGTGTCAGGGCGAAAAGCGAAATACTCGCTCCCACCTCATCCCTCCCCTGCACTAAATAGTTTAAACGACAGTTACATCACAGAAGATTGCCAAGGCGACCATACACGTCACAAGGTGGAGCACGTGAGTTGTCGGGTCACCACAGGTTACCAGGAAGGATTCCTCGCACAAGAGAAGCAGCAGTCATTCAGTGAATAGCTCCTGGGGTCAGACACAATGGCGAGCCTACAACTTAACATGCGGGGTTGTGTTGTACAGCAGACACCTGACTAGGTAAGTGGCTCACGACCCCGTGTCCTCCTCGCGGCACGTGACGGCCTTGCCAAGTGGAAAGGACCGCGACCCCTTCGCGCCCCATGTGCAGTCGTTCACGCCCCCCTCCTATTAGTGGGTGAACAAGAGGCAGACACGTGCTCCAAAAACAACCCCAAGACCCTCGGAAGGTGGCTGGTGCGGCCTCGGTCTGGTGAACACTAAAAGAACTAACGACTGGCTGCAAACGACTTCGCTGGAAGCAACAGTAGTTGTCAGTCCTGAGACGATCCTCTCCTCCCCTCCCCCAGCCCTCACACACAATCCAGGGCAAGCAGCCGTGACAGGTGACGAGCTAGTCCTTTGCCTGGCGGAATGTCGGCGGATTAATCTGTAATCACCGTTAAATGCTTCTGGCCAGCCGCCAACAAACCAAAGTTACATTGAAATCTTGTTTACAGAAAATCCTGTAAGCGTCCAGATAATCGATGTCCTTACCTTCCCTGACTAACTGAGGTTTCGTTTTGTGCTAACCAGATGTTGGCTGGGCAGGGGCTAGTTTTTCGACCACAAGCAGGCCTCGATCCAGCGACCCTCCGCTCCACAGCTGACATCACCAACCTGTGCAGCCTCCCCGATTAATTAAATTTAAATCTTAATCAAATTTATCCCCCAGCCAAGCTTTAACAACACTCATCAACGCCAGGACTTTCGGCGAAAATAAATTATTGATTAACCAATCACATGGCGATTTTCTTTGACCTCAGGTAATTAAATTGTAAAAGCGACAGAGCTGCGATGACAAGTTATTGATTTAGAAAGTGCGTTTCAACGCGGAAAAAGCTTGGCAGGCAGACGACCTGTGCTTACACATAGCAATGTGTAACACCTTCGATAGGATAAGAAAGTCAGATGTGCACGAGTTTCTTGTGTACACCATCTGCACATATGGTGACAGTCTGAATCGGGCGAACAATCCGCCATGATGTATAATTATAATAATGCGACAGATAAGAATCTTAGCCTTCCCTGAACCTTTCTCTACCCGCTTACTCCCACTTCCCAAATCAATCGCATTGAAAGATTTTCATAATAAATTAAAAAAACTTTCCCAGCTTCTTAAACCACGCAGTCTCAATATATTTAATTATTTGCAATTTAATCAAGCTGAATACAGAATAATGACCCATGAGCAATACCAATGAAGACTAACCCCTGGAAACTTCTCACACATCACACGCACGCACACCAAGATAGTTCTGTGAAAAGAAAGGGATCGGTGCAGACAAGGAAACGCAACCTAACCAATGATGTTCAGACCAGAAACCCTAGCTCGCCCTGTCTCGTCCAAGTCTCGCCATCAAACCACAAGACCTCGCGCCCTGTCGACTACGGCCAAGCGCCGATCAAGTGTCGTTCGCTGTTTTTAAATGAGTTCTATCCCATGATGCAACACCTAGCAATTGATTTCGTCCTCCGCCCGTTGTCTTGAGGATGTATTGACTCCTCCTTCCTCTCTCGGCATGCACGAACATACACAGATCGACTGATTGATTCTGAGTAGCTTAGTTCCTAGGGTGTAGTCACAGAGAGAGAACGGCGTGTGGGTGAGGTGAGGTGTGGGTGGGGTGAGGTGAGGGTGGGGACCACAACAGAGAGGATAACAAAACACGCACACTAGTGGTTGTACAGCCACCACATTCCTGCCACACCATTTCGAGCTTTCACGAGGTACCCCCGTCTCCAAGCAAAAACCTGTTTGTCGACTTGACGGGCATGGCACTCACAACAAAACAAGAACAAGGAGGCATTCCGCCATTCTCTGTCTCGCACAAAGAACTCTATGTCAGACCGTCGTACACACCAGCAAGTTGGCAAACACATCTACTCTCGACATACCAAACCTCTCTCTTCCTCCCTACACCCCGCTCCTCCCACCAATACAATCATCGATACTCTCCGCATGTTTACAAACGAAAAAAGCCAAAACAAACAAAATCACTACAACCACCCTGTTTAGTATTTCGTCACATCGACAAAACCCTCAGCAAACAAGGCGAGCTATATATAAGTCAGTCTGCTCTACATAAACAAGCCCAGCTGTTGCTACAGGGAGTCGAACAAACATGTTTTGCTCAGTCGTGTCCACGTTCACCTGAGACAATCGTCACAGCCCATCGATCAGCTTTTTCCTACCTGCAGCAGGACCACTCGTCTTTGTCTCCGAGCCTTACCCGAGAGCGATGCAGCTGGTTGGAGCCGCCATCCCGCTGGCGTGGCCTGGCGAACGAGCGGTAGATGTCCAGGTCCCGGCGGTCGAAACTCGTCGCTGCAGGTCTCCCGTTGTTGTTGTTGCTGGTGGTGGATGCATCGTAGTTGTTATTGTTGTTGCTGCTGCTTTTCTGATGGACGTTGTAAATCCGGTACTTGTAGGTGAGGGAAGATGCAGGACACATGGCTGCTGACACTGTCCCGGACAGGTGGCGAGGGTATTACTAACCCGTGCAGATGACTTACGCGAAGGTTATCTACACTAGATGGCGCGCGCGAGAACCGTGCAGTGCATCGGAGTGAAGCCGCCGTGGGCCAGCACTGCGCAACGTCTGGTAACGCTCAGGTGAGCGGGCAGCCAGGTAGGAGAGACCATGTGACCGCACGGCGACAGACTGGCTCGAAGGCAACAGACGTGCGGCGCCGTCACGGGCGGGCTGCGCTGCTGGCGTCACGTGACCTGCCAATGCAGCAGTGTGCAGCAGCCTGTCCCCACGACAGTTGCCTGTTGCAGTGACAGCGGAGGGAATGGGGAGTTAAAGTAGTCCGCGCTACACGTTGGGGGAGGGGATGTATTTTTGCTGGAGCCAGGCATTAATCCACCTTCCCACTCGACTCCCCAGTCGAACGAACTCCAAGGAAAAGTTGGCAGTTAGAAAAAGTTTTAACGGTTTTATCAGCGAAAATGCATCGACAACACACAGAGGGCGCTGCTATCTTCTGCACAGTTCGACTTCATCGAAGACCACGAATGTCTCCGCCAGCGCAACAGACATCACCGACCACAGGTCAGCGCTAGAGGGAGAGAATGAAGAAAAGGTCAGCGCCTCCCTTCCGGCTGTCCTCCAAAACAAGTCAACAACCTTGTGCTTCCACTCAGCAGCTTGCACTGAGGTAAGGGGTCGGGAGGGTTTGGGGGGTTGGAGGTAGACAGGGGCGGGAAATGTCAGCAACGACTTCCAGGCAACGCGAGACAACGCGAGACAGCGCCACGGCGGCTCCACACCAAACCACGCGGTCAGGACTTTCTGGTCCAACCGCTTCCCATCAAGTTCCCCATCTCCTGGCCTCTTGCCCGCGAGGTGTTTTCCTCCCACGTTATTTTCAAGACGAGATAGGAGGAAAGGGGGGTAGGGGCAAAGTATAGGGATAGTGTTCCTCCTCTCCCTCCCTCATCCACTCTCTCTCGTGGGACCAACTCTGACGTGGGCAATAACCGACACACAGAGGACAGGCCGCCAGTCAGTAATCTTCACGTGCATTGCGACGGCCATTATCACGTGCTAGATAAGAACCTCGCAATGGGATCCCGATCTGTAATCCGGGTAAATATTTTACAGGCAGGTCGCAAACTATAAAAAAGGTGGTCGTGCAGGGTTATCTCACGATCTGGACAACGGCAGCGTAGTCTTCACCATCGTCAGGACGACCTCGGCTTCCCTTCACGGACACCCGTGGAATGGCAATGGGGGTGGGTGCAGGGACATTCCAAGGAGGGTGGACAGGTTGGGAGGGTACAGCCGGCGCATCGTGTCTTGTATCCGTCGCCAGCACAAAGCGTATTACAGCAACTTTCTTAACACCCACTGCCCTCCAAAACAAACAAAAGGACCAAGAGGTGTGCTTACTGTCATCATCACTGCAACGGAAATTACTTTAAAGTTCGGGTCAGATCAGCCAACCCGCCCCCTTACTTTTTTTGGAAGGGGAAGAGGAGTAGGGCGATAATAATGACGATAGCTGCTGCATTGTGCACAGACAGAACACAGACATCTACCGAGAACGACAAACGATAAAACAGGCTTGAAAAAAAAATTGGGCAGGGTGTTTGTTACTGCTAAAGGACATACGTGGGCGTACCCGTCTTCCCTCTCCTATGTCAGTCGTTGGGAATAAAAATAATTTAAAAAGCGAGCTTTATCGCGGCGCTGTGTGAACCGTGAGAGTGACGTTTATGAAAGTACACAACCCTCGAGCGGCTCGGATTTCTACTGAATATTCTCAAACCATGGGGAAAAAAAACTCGTCTGGGAACCTCACCGGCATCGGGGCTTATCGGTGGGAAATCGGGGCAAGCTAACCCCGCATTGAAGTGATAAATCTGTACTTATGGCACCTTGACTGGGGGACAGGGACGCACCGTGCGTAACTACCGGGCGTGACGTGCGTGCATGCAATGATAGTGAATGGCATTTCAAGACGGAGGGAAATAAAAAATCAGGGTTTTTCCCAACTCTCCCACGTTACAGTCAAGCAGAGACTCAACCCCTCCAGGGATGTAACATAGGAACACACGAGGTCCACCTGCTGATAGTAGGTAGATCATCCACCACCTCCACCACCACGACAGCGCAACGGCGGTATTGACAATATTCACCGTCTCTTTATAAATATTTATATAACTATTACAACATGAGTCTCTCACACATCAATCACATTCTCTCACAAATAAGTACAGCTGTGCCACCTGTGCAATAAAAGTTCTGCTCAATAATGACTGCGGCTATGACAGTATGTAGTTTTCACCAGTAAAGGTTGAAGCAAGGATATTTTTTACCAGTGAAAAGGAGGAGCTGATGTTTTACGCCGAGCCAGCAACTGAGGATATGTCACGGCCAGCCAGCCAGCCCTGTAAACAATGCCACATGCAGAGAAAGAACAGAATGCCCCAAACGAGATCTGAACCCAGGATCCAACCCTCACCGTACTGGTGACAGGCGTTAACCGTTGCGCCAGCCCATCAGTACCTGAAGAAAATCATGATCAGCTCCGTGAACAAGTAATATGTATAAAAGAAAACATGTGTCCCGGGGCGAGATCGGAATCATGGTATCCCAGTGGCGAAACGTTGCTTTATCACAAGGCTGCTACTATTGGTCCTTTCTCCACAATTAAAAGATTACAAAGAATGATTAAAAAAAACTTTCAAAAAAAGTAAAAAGCACTTCAAATGTCGGCCAACTGACTTTTGTGGAAACAAAGCTTGGATCTTTTGTCGATAGAAATCGACCCGCATGCAAAATGTCCTTTACGGTCCGCCAGCCGCCATCTGTGGTCGGCAGTGGGGCTCAGCTGCGCTGCAATGATGATTAAATCAGGAAATCCATTATCCCTTACGTGGACTCGTCACGTGACACGGAAAGGACGCAAACGATTGGCTGCGGTGAGCGGGCATGACGGCAGGCACACGTCGGCGCACTGGGTGACGTGCTGAGAGCAAAAGCAGCGGCGGCGACTGGGCGCGATGACGTCACTAAACCCACATGCAGCGAGTTCACCTGACACGGGGTCAAGCTAATTACAGCAGCAACTTAAAGGTCTCTTGGAGTGCAATTTTTAATTTTATTTATTTATTGCTTTGTTTATCCAATGACTGGTAAAGCTCGGTGTAAGATGGTACCTCGGCAAATCAGGGTGCAGATACCCTTTCTGTTCTCGAGATACCATGCACAGACGTCATGTTTGTCCACAGACACCTAATTAGCATATGTTCCTGGCTGTCCAATGGCTGAAGCCCTAACAAAAAAAACGTACTCATGTCCAATCCTGGCCTCCAGTGATGGTCTCTTCTGACGAGTTTTTAAGTGTAGGGCATGAATTCAAGCAGATTTGGGGAGGCAGTGTCTTGTACTAGGATAATAATTAAAAAATCTACACACCCACTAGACCTTTAACTGAGACCACAGCGAGGGCTGATAAAGCTGTGAGACCCCGTAAACGTGTCATGTGAACTCTCCTCAGTACCTACTCACCTACCCCCTCACTCGCACGCACTCCAAGTGGGTGGATGATGTGGATGAAACCAGAACCACTTGTTTCAGCCTCAACACACGCAGTTAGCGAACGATAAACGTCCAATGCCCGGCAACATGCAGCAGCTGATCCCCATTTCCATCCATCTCCTCCCTTCCCGACTTTTGTTTTAAACCGACACACGCTATAGTTGACCCTCCTAAACTTCTAAACTGGATAAATATGGAGGAGAGTTGGATCACAAGTTTTAGGGTCCCACCAGCATGTAAACACTTTGTCAAACGACAGCCCCTAGCCCCTATTTGTCCCGATATCAAGTGCCTTTATTGCGGGCTGTTACTCTGCACGACTGTTTGACATCAGTTACAATTATTCTCTAATTACAGTTGAAGAGCAGAAGCACATTTTCATCGACAGATTTATCGACTTCACACACACACGTAAATATATTTTGGTGAAAGAATTGTTTAGGAAGATGTCAGTAACGCCAGCTGACGCTGCATCATTGTGATGCATGCTGCAAGGTACTGCTGCACGCGAGCACGTACACGTACACATACACGTACACATACACATACACGTACACGTACACGTACACACGTACACCTACACGTACACGTATACATACACACGTACACATACACGAGACCTGACTATCACAACTCGCTGATTACACCCTCCTCTCCAGCAGGAAATGTAGACCGGCCAGGATAAGGCGCTTAGTGCTAACACTCGGTGGTATCAACAACGTGACGGAGCTTTTTTAGCATTAGCATCCTGTTAGCAATGTGGTAACGTGCTTGCTTGTCAGAGTGAATGAAGGAGACATAGACACCGGAGAAAGAGATACAGACCTTGGTAGCGATACAGAAAGAGAAGGAGAGGAGGAGTGAGCTAACGGACCGCTAACGGCGATGTTTGGACCAGCTTGGATGTGGCCCAAGGGGATGCAGCGAAAATAACCGGCGGTGTGTCTGGGAGAGGGAGCCGACTCAGGCAGCACCAGCACGAGGTGTGTGACCGCCAGCAACACGTGTCAGAGATAGGTGGTAAGCAAAGCCAGGACGCTAGCAACAGGAAATTGTTGGCAATATCGCTGGCAACTCGCCAGACACTCCAATGCCAGGCCAACAGTCTTCTTCAGCACCCCAAGGTAGGAAGTGATCTCGGGTGCAAAGCTGTTCAATCATGATCACACAGTCCTCACGCTCGTGCACCGTTAGAGTTGGACACTGGAAACGAGTCTGTTGGACACTGGAAACTCTCTCTACCTCGCCCCAACTACTATAGACACAAACTCCTACCTTTTCAATCTCTTAAAATTTTACCTCAGTCAGCAAACTTAGGTTGCCAAATTCGTCGAGAACCAACAGTGTCAAGGCCACTGAATGTACCCGGATGTCACCGTCGAGCAGAAAAGTACACAACATCTGTTTTGTGAAAACAATGCACATCAACCCCACAGGTGTGCCTACCATCTACACCTGTATGCACCTGCACACGATAAGCGGACGCTGCACTTAAGGATGACGGTTGGGGGTGAAAAATAAAAAGTCTGGCTTCAAAGCCCTCGTCACGTGACACTTTCATTACGCTGACGTCAGCACAAAATGGCAGCGCTACAAAAAGGTCAAAAGGGGTTCGGACGACACATAACGGCAACTCCATGCCTGGTCTACAAGCTAAACTTTACCAGGTGTGAGTAATACTGAGATGAGAATTAGTGCCAGGCCAGCGAGCAGATAACTGTTCTCAGCAAAATGCTGCACCGGCAATAAAAACATTATCCACCGTGGCAAACATGCGCTAAAATTAGAAACAGCATCAAAACAATGGCTTCGGCAACATAAACCTTCACCATGGTAACAGGTTGTCAACATTATTTTTAAACGCAAAGATAAAAAATCAAATTAATAACGAAACCTTTCAGTTTAATAATGTACGAGTTGTTTTAGTCGCTGTAAGAAACCTCCACCATGCTTCCCTCCCCACCGCTCATTAAATGTCAGACGAATGCTTGCCACGGAGGTTAGACTACCACAGAGGTTAGACTACAACAGAGGTTACCCTTCTTTGACAAACCCTCGGTATAGGGCGAACCGAGAGTTACCCTTGCAACGACCCTCGGGAAAGTGGCGAGCGTCTGAGACTCACCTGCCGCAAACATTCCGGTCCTCGCTGCAGGTCCGGCCAGCAGGCCAGCCAGCACTGCCCCTGACTGTGGACTGTGGACTCCAGCGTGTCGGCTCTCGCAGGAGTTGATGAGGAGAAGCAAGTGGTCAAGTGAGTTCCGTGCGTGTACACGGGGTGGCTGACAGACGATACACCCGACTCCACCAGTCAAACAGGTTTTGCCCGCTGCTTCATACTCATGTAAGTCACAAGACTTGTTGCCAACGTTACTGCTGGAAAGCCAGGCAGGGTGGGTGGAAAGAGTGGAAGATGCTTACAAAGGTTATTCTGCCGGTGCCACGAAAACTTCTCCTGCGCCTATTCTCCGCTTCCGACTCAAGATGGCAGTCCGGGACCAGCAGGCAGGGAGAGAGGAGAGGAAGGGCGGAAGAGATGAGAAAAATCTACTGCCGCTTGTCGGTATCTCCCCCCTACACACACACACCCAAACTACACCCCAGTAACCAGACTCCCACCCACTTCCCCCGTCCCACTACCCTCCCGGTCTCAGTGTACCTCCCTGGCCCAGCAGAAGACCTGCTTTAAAGTTTGAAGTGAGGCCCCTTCAGGGATGATTACTCCTCTCACCGCATCTCAACGGTGCACATCCAGGCTTTATCACCTGACGATTTCGCCGTCGGTAACCCATGGCAACAGCGCTTAAAAAGCCTACATGATCACAACCCTCAGCAGATTTTACAGTTCCAAGGAACAATAAATGATAATATCATTCACAACACAGTTTGAACAAGTCCGGATAAAATTATCAGATTTCTTTTTTTCAGAGAAGCATTTTGAAAAATAAAGTCTTTATTAAAGCGAATAAATTGTGAAAGTTGTTTTTGTTTTAATTAAACTCGAGAGTAAGGACTGTGCACTTTCACTCAGTCGTTACGAGTTCCACACGATTAGTTCCCGGATGAAAAAAAATCAAGGCTGGTTTGAATTTTAATTTCAAACTTCAAAGGACGTGCAGCTGGTAGCGGCAATTAGCAGCAGCAGCCTCGCCGCGTGCGTCTGGTGTACGTCATCGCACGCGCCGCAACCCTCCGACAGAGGCGGCTGGTCCACGTCACTACTACGACGACGACGGCAGCGCTGCTACGTCAAACAGCGACGTGCGCCATCTGCTGCTGCTGCTGCTGTAACCGCCGCAGTGAGTCTGCGAGTCGCACCATCACGCGGCCATCAACTGGCGCCGACATCTTGGCGCGTGGGCGACGGCGTGTTAACGCAGCAGACGTCGTCGTCTGGTCTGACGAAGGTCGTTAACAAGCACAGCGGCGGTTTGTCGACGACAGCATGTGGTGTCGTTGTCGTAGTGTGGCCGACGGTGCATAAAGCTACATCAGGCCTCATTAGTTCTACATTAGTTGTAAATGAACGTGTAAACACGGGTGGAACATACTCGGTCATCATCAAACACACGTGAACATGTCAGCGCACATGAAAGTTACATTTTCAAGAAGAAATAACATTGATTAAAATATTATCAAATGATGTTTTAAATTAATTAGTGTCACATATTGATGCACGTTAACAATATGATGTGATGTTTAACATGCGATGAAACATTCAGGTAAATGATAAAGTTTACAACCTTATAAAGCATTCAATGATTTACATAATAGAAGCTTCAAGTACATTAGTAATAAATTAATTAACTTTAAGAAAAGTGCATTTAATCAAACTGATTTGTTGACACACAAAGGGAGTGCTGACAGTTTCCGGTTAACCAACAGATCCATCATGGAGGCTTTGTGGTGAGAAAGTTGAAAAAGGATTGGTCCTGGAAATCAACTTAGGGTAATCAAAGACAATTATTTAAACACCAGCAATGGCTGTTCTTTTAAATTCTATTTATTGTTGGTGGACGGCGCCTGTACCGGAAGTCGGCGATCGGCCATGATGGCTTTGCTGAATGCGCGGTGTTTGTGGAATCTATGGGCCTTCATTTCTGACAAATATGCTCAGAAATATGAACACATCGTAGGTAGGTATCATCTATTCCACACTCTACCCGCCAGGGGACTCAGTGAGGGTTCACAAGCCAGCAGCTGCAAGCTGTGGATGTCAGTGTTTCATCTTGGGTCCGTTATCCGCGCACCCAGCACCCGGCCTCTACCCCAGGCAGTTCTGATAAACATCTAACACTCAGCCAGGTGTAAACTTCTTCTGAAAGATCTGCCCATCTTCCAACCTGTTCTGTGTACACGTGGCTGGAAATAATAGACATGCGCACACTCCTCCTTCTGAGAACCCATCACAGTCTTGAGTGAGTGAGTGTGTAAGAGAGAAGAGAAAGAAAGGGAGAAAGAAGAGAAAGGGAGTAAAATGTCGTTGAGAATGGGGAGATAACATCCCAGTGATCCACACTGAATCTCTCCAGGGGTCGGCAGAGACAAGCGCTAATTATGACCATATGTCCGAGACAGCTGTGTCCGTTAGTCATCAGACAGCTGTCTCCACCAGCCCCAAGGGTCCTTGTGTCCTTCTACCCGTAGAGTACACTACCCGTACATGATGTTCCGGTCTGTCCGAGCAGGTGGCAGGATGATTAAATACATCATACAACCATCAACCGCCTACAACAACATCTTTACCAATCTTCCCAGGAAACAATAATAAAAAGCTGGTGTTGTGACAATCGGTTGATATCAAAGCTTTACACAAGATCATTCACTTTATACAAAGGACATGGATTATTCTCAGCCCTAGCGCCCTCGCTAGCCAGCCTTGCACTAACCGTGGGAAACAGTTTCTGCTCCGCCGGTCGCCGTTGTGGTCGTGCCCGTCCCGCAACAACAGCAACACTGTGACGTCACTGGTGTCGACGACGGAGACAGGTCGCCCACGCCAGCTGTGATGTTGTAAGCGAGTCAAAGAGTCACCGTCCTTACTTCGACGCCTATAGCCTCCCCGGCTCCCTACAGGCTACACCTGCCTTCAGGTGGCGCCACTGCCGTTTGTCGTCGTTGCCGTCTGTGGTGCGTGAGTTGCACGGCCCTACACCAGACCTGTCCCTTACTGCTGTTTGCAGTTTATTTAAGGTGTTAGTGTCGGCGAGTGACTACAGATCTTGTCACCAGTGTGAACCAACTGGGTTTGACCTCCTGCCACAAATAACTGTTCTGCGAGGTCACAACATCACCGACCGTTGGGGCATTGACAACATCGACATGACAGAACACTAGCTTGAAGAATTTTCTACAAGATCATGGCGTATTGAGTAGATGCTTTATTTTCGAAGACAAACTGTCGATGGAATCCAAATAGAAATTACTTAGAGCACCCCAAGGTATACACAGTGCTACTCCTGTTGCATCTGAAAATATTCCCGAACATGGCGATCGAGTATCACGAGAGTCCAAACAGCCACGGAGTCCTTTAAAAAGTCCTGTATCGACAAAGTGCCATCCCTGACTATCTCTGAAACTCTGTCCCCTCAAACAACGGCCCACTGCTGCCACCTGTTTCCCTGTTGTCTCACACAGGTTTCATCAACGTGTCCATCGACAATACCGAGTTTTGGATGACATCCAATTGCAATGTGTACTCAATGTCTCTGTTGTGTCTAACGGCGACACAAATAGTCCCACAACAGAAACATGAGTAAAACAATACAACAAACCATGAAACACAGCCTTCCTCCCTTCCCCTGATATGAAATAGTCAAACACAGCGCTTTCCCCTGCCCTCGACGGTTGAAGATCTTTATAATGAACTAACTAACCGTTGGAATGTGGCATAATTCTGTATTATTTTAAACTAATCTGACATGTCTACAAAGTAAGTAATCATGTAGGACTAAAACCAGATGTCACGTGACTATGTCTACTCACCAAATCATTGCTGACCTGAGGAACACATGTCGTCATCACCTGAAACACACGAAGAAATCAAAAATTCAGATTAGAGGTAAACGTATGGGAAGGCACGAAACCTTCAACTAAAACTAAACAAATTAAATCAAGATGCACTGTCTTTCTCTCTGTTCGTCCTTCATGCAATCACACGCATGTCCACACCCGATGGTGATGAATGGTGAAGTTCCGTAATACCAGCCCTCGTCAACTGATAACGGGCTCGTCAGACGACTCTCCTGCATAATGCAGTGGTGCGCGGCGTGCTCACAGCCGCTGTTCACACCAATTAACGGTCAGCCCAGTCCAGTTGTCGCTCCTAGCTACGTGTCCCTGACTACGTCAGGCCTGGAATGTTCTGGACAGTGACGTAGACAGCCTGCGACACGCGCGGCAGCCTGGAGGCTGGAGGCGTGGCTAGAGACCCAAAACACGACATGTGACTTCCGGCGAAAAACTCTCACATCCAGTGGTCCGTGGAAGATCTCCGCTCATGATCATGTCACGCGCCATTGATTCCCAAACTCCAACGGAGGTCACATTCAAACCCTCCCCCACACCTGTCAACGTCCCCCCAACGGACCAGCTTCAAAGAACTTGAGTAGCCGACACTCCCCGGAGGGACCGTTATTACCACGCGATGGTCACGGGCGTCCAGCTGGCTTCAGGTCACGGTCATGCTCGGTGCTAGATGGCATGGCCACCACTACGTGACCTGGCTTGACCCCAATCACGTGGTACAGGTCAGACTGCGAGGGGCAGGCAAAACAGTAGTGAACATGGGAGTGCCGGAGAGGGCAAGAGGTTACTTCCTAGCTCCAGCAAAATCACTGGTTAACGACTCGGTGTCAGATTGGCAAGTACCGCAGTCAACAGGAGAGGGCGCCACCGTCGACGGAGAGTTACCTTTCCGCAGTGCAGTAAACCTGAACGTTTAGAAGGGTCGAGTGAGCAGCAGGGAAAGGACGACCTCGCACACGCAGGGTCAAAGGTGTGACCCTCCTGTCACCGAGACCGCCCGCACGCCCAGCCATCGAGCTTGCATCTTCCACAACACCCAAGGGTACCAACGGACGTTAAAGGAGAAGTAAATAAAAGGACTGTGGTAAAGGGTGAGGTGGAAAAATGAAATGGTGGGGGAAGGGGAAGAGACAGAGAGAACGTCACACATTTAACTGCACTGTCAACAACATTAGTTACACGGATACTAAAGAAAAAAAAAACAAAACAAACAAACCCCGAGGTGGTAAGGTGAAAAGTATCCGACAATAATTACCGCAGCCACAGTTCGTCACAATAATCACGTGGTGACATACTCGACACCTCCTGAGAGAGGAAGGAAGGGAGCAGGCTGCCAAAGAATGGAGGGACCGACTGACCTGCGCAACACGCGGGAGTGCGCGACTTGGGCGAGCGGAAAGAAACACTTGGCCATGGGGGTGGGGATGAGGTTGGGAGGAGGGATTCAGGATAAGAAACTGGCGATGAATGCTGCGACAATCTGAATGATCACCGTGCGATGTAGGCAAGTCTGGCCATTCAACTCTTTGTGCGGGGTGTGTGCGCGCGCGCAGCCAGTGTACCTCCCTGTGTTCAATAGAAAATGTAGATGAACTGAGATGAACTGACCTCGAAGAATAGGAAGGAAATATACGGGTAAGGTGAAAGTTCAGAAGGTTCACACCACACAGCGCAGTGTCGCACCATCAATGACCTCCGACAGAATTCTGACCATGCCATGCATTCCATGATACAGTCAGCGAATTTTATTTATCACATGCCTCATACTGTGAACAGCTATGAACCGAAGCAGCACCAGTGGCTGATAATATCAGTCAATGACTGATGCTCTCACAGTTCTTTCTAGAATGCTCCGAAAAGAGCGCAAAACGTATTCCTTATCATCAACGACAACATTTCCGACAGTCACGCTCAACTACTGACGCATGGCAGCCCAAGCATTTATAGATTTTAATAGATAAATATTTGTGTGTATATCAACTTTGACACTAGCGTAACGGATGAGGAGTAAACGGAATCAAAAATTAAAAAAAAAAACATGAGTCGGCGGTACCCGGTATGTGTGGAGGTGTGGGTGTGGGAATAGACTCACCCTGCTGCTGACCAGGTCGCACCGCTCTCCCTCTGGGGACACGTGACTGAAAACACAGTTCACGTGACACAATCTGGGAAGCTCCTTCATTGTGGAAATGACCTTCACCTCACTTGATCCCACAGTTGCTCCCCAACACTTTCTTAATGTGCCAGCAAAGGATGGGAGTGGATGGTAGTGGGATAGAACCAGGCGCTAAAAATATTAATCCGACAACGACAGAAGACACCATCGACATCTACTCATGGCTCACACAGGTTCCGAGGAACAGCCCACATCTACTCATGGCTCACAGGTTCACAACATCCAAAGAACAAGTCCCTGTCGACATCTACTCATGGCTCACTACGTCCTGTGAAGACGTGGTCCTCTTGTTGGCGTGGACCTCAGTGTCTAGCGACCTCCTTGCCTTACATCCGCGCGGTGTCTGGACGAGTGAATCATGGTGCATCTGGCCACGAACATTTCTGATTCACACCCCGCTACTGCCAACTCCACCCTTCTTTTCTGCCAGAACCACACACACACCAGGCTTTCTCTTCACGTGGCCATGTGTAACAATGGCGGCCACGCGCGCCGCACCCTCAGCCACTTGAGCAGGACGTGCCGCGCCGCCAATGATGGCCTTTTTCTCTTTATTTCATGACCAGATCCACCAAAGCTCCCAATTTTTTCCGGATAAACGCATCAGATTTCAATTACATTATTTTTGTGGGAAACTCAACTGTTTGGAAGTGGCGGGTTAGGGACGCCATCAAGATGTTTATAGCCAGGCGGCTACAAAAATTCGTTTTTGTTATTGTCTTTATCTTCTTTTTTAAAGGGGCTGCAGCTACTCGCTGGCAATAATTGATTGTCGCAGCCTCAAAGCACAGCTGTACGGGGGGACCGAAGCCACAAATGCTGTTATCCGAAACCAGATTGGGACAGGAAGCTGGGCTCAAAAATTGTTGACGGGAGAAATAATGATGCCAACTTCCCCAGATTCCGCTCGCCGTGGGTTGATTAAACATCCCTATTTCATCGATCTCCTGCAAATAGCTTTAGTTCTCTCTTGATTGCACCAATCTGCCCCCCTTTCCCCCTCGTTCATTACCCAAATGATGGCCGGACATCCAGCAAGAGGGTGTACTTTAGCAGGAGGGTCAAAGCTAAACAAACATAATTCATACAATGCTCTGGCTGCAATGGTAGAAAAACAAATCATTGGGTTACAAACAAACTGTGGTGGGATTAAAGCTTGACAAACAGAAAGTAGAATATCTGACCGAATCATTATTTAAAGTGGGTCCATGTCATCGTGTTAAAATAATGAAAAGTTTTCAGCAGTAAAAGTAAATGAAAAGATAACCGAGCGGTAAGTCGTGTGTCGAGGGGTGGTGGAGATGACATCACTTGACCGACAGGATTACATAAATACAAACAAAAGTGTCTGTGATCATTGGATAGACATTTCTAAACAAAAGAGTTGGGGGATACTTTAAACATGGGTGCGCGCGCGCACACACACACATATCGCGTGCAAAGGTAGGGTGGAGTGAGAAGGGGGAACAAGCAAAACATCGCCTGGCAGCCATTTCCTTGCACTCGGGTCTGGGGACAAAAATGCAAAGACTTCGTCTAATGCTTCTTCAGGTGAGTCTCCATCACAGACTGACATGTTTTGCAGGAATAATCAAAGAAACACGTGGCGCGACGCCAGCATGCACCAGCCGCACGCAGACCGACGTCACGAGCGCGGAATGCTGGCGGCGAGCACACGCACGTGCAGACTCTCCACGGCGCACGTCACCTTCCTCCTCTCACACACGGCACGCACGGCTTTCTTCTTTCTTCTCTCTGGGGACAGACTCTCGTCCAGCGGGTGGAGGTCGGTGCAAGGGACAAAGGCAGTACACCTTGACCTATCATGTTTCTCCACACACCCCACCTACCCCCCAAAATACTTTGGGTAAATTTGGTTTTCTTTTGTAACATCCTCTCTCTCACACATTGCACAGGATAATTGTCTACAAAAGGAAACGGAAAGGATCGCAAACAAACGCGCGCGCAACACACACACGTTTGTTTACACATGCCAGCTTTCTACTTCCCCACGATACATCTCTCCTCCCGCCACCCCACGCTCGTCAAGGTCTTTACCTGGGAAAAAGCACAAGTAGCTACCCGTGTCTCGTCCGTGATGTACGGTATGTTAACTCACATAACTCACCTTACGGGAACTCACAGTACGCAAGGGCTGCTATGCTATGCTAAGGGAGGCAAATGTAGCCATATCAACAGAACTCGACTCACCCGGCGCCATATATACTATGTTATGCTAAGAAAACTCACAGTAGCATCGAGATGAATATTAAGAGAGCTTGCGAGGTGCTTGCGAGGTGCTTGCTAAGCGCAGACAACTCACAGTAGCCCCCCGGTGCCATGTATGCTGTTATGCTAAGACAACTCACAGTAGCCTTCTGCGTGTCGGCGTGGGCCAGCTGCTCGGAGTAGGCGTAATCCAGCTCCTGCTGTCGCCAGTCCAGCATGTTGCCCTGATGCCAGAACCAGTCTTCAATGCTGGACAAGGTGTCGTAACTCGGCTGCTGCACCTCGGCGCTGCTGGAAGTCATGACGTCATCCACTTTCACGGCAGAACGCGGGTACGTACAACGGTACCCTGACTCACCCTGCGCACAGACTAATGTTTTTGGACTCGATCCCAAACGCAAAAGGCAAGTTTTATCCACAGAATACTTGCCTCGGTCGTCTCAACCCTGAACTTTGGCTACTCGAAACACAAACCGTGGGTGTGCAGGATACACACATACACAATACGTACACTGCACGCTTCGAAACGAGCTTCAATACTCGACGAAGGAAGGCTGGAAGGGCAGGCCGGCGAAAACAGTTATTGTGTCGAGAATTAGCGAGCACTGGGGGTAAACCCGGGTCGAACTGGCGGCGAGTCAGCAAGCACGTCACAGCTTCACACGTCACGCTAATGTGCCGGGTGAGATTTCGCCACAAAGGCTTGTGTGGTGGGACTTACCACGCTCGCCTGTTTGTGTAGCGGGGTCGTGGAAGAGGGAGAGATGTTCCGAGGTTAGTGCTTTGTCTTTCCAACTGTACGCCTGGCCATCGCTAACACACACACAAACACACTCGACGTAATCTCGATTCCGAAAGTGGACTTGAAAACAGACACGTCCTCCTGTTTGGAGGAGGATACACCAACAAAGGTTACACCCCCGAAACTGTCCACTCCGGGTAGAAAGAACCAGCCGACGAAACTGATGAGAGACGAGGTAGTCAGCCTGAACGTGTGTTCAGAGTAGTCTCCTCCACCTTGGCTCGCCTTCTTTCCTTTTCTCCTCCCACCCTCCTTCGAGCCACGGCCTGAGGGGGAGTGGAAACGCGCGTTTGTCGGTGCCACACCGGTTCAGCCAATCCTCACCCCTCGCACACACACATGCACGTGCCTTCAGCCAATTCCCCCATCAGCTCCTCAAGCACAGACAATCCAACTGCCTGACAGGTTAGTGTTTCTCCAGCTTGTCAAGCACCGTCTCCCTCATTCCTATCAGCTGATGGAGGAGCAGGGACCATGCCAAGACACTTTTTTGTTGTTTTGTTTGCTTCAAAGCTCCTCGGCTTAAGAAGAAAAGCACGGAGAATCTTCGAGAAGCAGACGGACACACAATGAACTGTATGTACTCCCACACACACACAGACACACAACAGTATTTTATTTTTAGTAGTAGGCTACCCTGCAGGCCAAGCCTGAGTGACGTACGGAAGACCGTCCATGTACTAACAGTGGTTTCCTTTCACACGCAACAGGGACCCGGGTGTGTAAGTGTGGGTCAGAGGTCGCCAAATGGCCACGTGACAATAAACGGGCGGGGGAAAACTATGTCACAAGTACTGACAATGACCCAGAGTGTGTGTGACGTCACGGCACGTGAATGAAACGCCGCTGGTCACCGAGGTGGGAAACGTCGGTGGAGGACACAACAAAGGACACATTGTATCTGGCTGCTTACAATGCACGATTGTCCACCGCCATTGACTACAGCGACGTCGCTCATTCAGTGTAACAAGTTCTAACTGCAGATGGCGACCTGACCCCGGGAATGTTGGGGTTAGTGGGTGGCAGGGGTCGTCAACAAAGGAAAGGCGCACGGAAAAAGTGAAGAGTGGGTGAAGCGGACCCACACGCCATGTGAACCGCTACTGTGACGATGACCTGGCCAGGGCGTGGCTGTGAGGGACTGTGTGTGGGGTGTGTGGGCTGTGAGAGTTGTGAGGGCTGAGGGTTGTGTGGCTGTGAGGGTTGTGTAGCTGTGAAGGCTGTGTGGGCTGTGTGGGCTGTGAGAGGGGTGTGTGGCTGTGAGGGCTGTGAGGGTGTTTGAGGGTGTGTGGGCTGTGAGGACTGTGTGGGGGCTGTGAGGGTTGAGTGAACTGTGCGGGCTGTGAGGGTTGTGTGGTTGTGAGGGCTGTGTGGGTTGTGAGGGTTGTGTTCTCGGGCAACGGATGCAATTACTGTTTCAGCGTGTTAACTCGTCTACGCCTCAACTGTCAACGTTTGTCGTCGCCTCTCTGTGCGGCAGGCTCCAGGGTAACCGCCAGAAAGCAGGAAACCTCGTGAAGGGGCGGTACTAGACCTGACGGCAAAGCATCCATCACACCGCCAGGCAACAAGAAGCTTGTCAAGGATAATGCCAGCGGATGATACGACTGATCAGAACCTCATCGCTTACTGCCATTTACCTGAAGCGAACAGTAGCAGTATGTACTGCTCACAAATGATCCGAGGGTCGACACACATAAACACTCCTAGATAGCCGAGACTGACAGTTGTAGTCAGGTGCACGGAGGGTCACACGCTGTCCACCTCTTTGATCTCACCGAGGGTTCACAACCTTCCAGCGCTGCCGCCCGCCTCTAAGGCGGAGTGTGGCCACTCCCGTTGGTAGCAGACGTACGCACATACCAACGAGTCCGGCAACAGATGTGCTGACATGACCCCGGTAGTGAAAGATCTACGATCAGAACAGCAGCCAGCCACTTCAGTCCCAGCAAATGCAGGTGAGCACAACACGGAGGGACCCCAAAAACCATCAGCGAAAAAAAAAAAAGAGGCTAAACATCAACCCTCTCCTTTTCTCCCTTCCCAAAGCACGCAGGGGGAACGCGGGGAGGAGGATGGGAACATCGAGAAAAAAAAAGTTGCTATAACAGCGGTCAAGCGACGTCTGACCCTGGAGGTGATGGGACAATGGGGGTCACCTCGAGTGTGTTTATATCATAAGCGCTCAGCCCCTCCTTATCACACAACCGCCTTTCTTCTTTCTTCACAGTAGCGAGCACCCGACAAGGCGGAGGTTGTTTAACTACCCCTCCCCCCCTACACACATCCCTCCGACCCCTAACCCCTGTCTCTAGAGAGGAAACAAAGAAGCCGAAAAAGGCTGGTTACCTCAGCTGGAGCTCGGTGTGCGGATGGACAGACAGATTAACAGGATGCTGGAGAGAATGGAGGAGCATCAAGAAGGAAGTGGCGATGACGCCTGGAATAGATGTAGTAGCTCCTGACACACATTGACCAACTCATCTAATCAAAAACAGCTTATCGTTTGTAACCTCTGACCCCTGTATTAATGAGCCTACAACTACATCGTGGAGTCAGCCACTGTTCAGTCTCCATCACTCAATGTAAACACAACACAGTGTCATTTATAAACAGAAATACATTCACCCAATATTGCCAGCCCCAGAATGACAAACCGAGAAATAAAATGTTTTCATTTCAACGCCAGCAGCTGCCGGGAAAGCTACCGTTGAAGTACATCATCAACAGCCACTACACGACACTCAACATGTGACTGTGTGTTTACACAGCAATAACAAGTCATCTCAGTGCACAGACACCTCACACCTCTTCACATGTTGACAGAGTTAACGACTCTATACTCAAACTTCGGTTATTGAAATGTCGCGGTCTTTGTTTACTCTACTTCTAGTTTAGATAATTACACTGATAAGATAATTACACTGATAAAGCACGAAACATATCCAACATGTCTGAAAGAAAAGAACAGTTTCAAAGTGTCATGTAAGCGATTTAATGGTATCATCGTATTATTATCAAAGCCAGCCGGCGAGTAATTAAGTTTCTCACAGGAGAAGCCAGAGTTACGATTTCAAAATCATATCCACCCGTGAGTACCTGGAGTGTTACGGTTACACGATCGGCAAAGGGGGAACCTCGTATGACAGGTGAGGTCAACTCTGGCAAACTTTCTGACACAGGTTCACATCGGCTCACGACCGGTTCACACCATTCCTCACGCCAAGTTGAAAACAGATTGATACACATTTCTTACCTCCATCCTCACTCTCTTCCACACACACACCAACTTGCTCCCAGCTACAGGTAAACACCCCTCCACAAGCAAGGAGACATGCTAAAAATACCCCTCCGCCCGACCTCACTGAGCCCCTACCCCTCCCCACCTGTCGAAAACTGATCGCCATGCCATTCGTAGTATTGGAAGTTGTAAGAAAGAAAAAAACAACGACCACGAAGAATGTGCCAGCTACCTTACCTGCCCGAGTCGAAACGCCGCAAATCGCAGAGAAGGTAAGAGGTGATGTAGCACTCGGAGGCAAAGGGAGCTGACTCTGTTTCGAGAGGCGCTTACGTCACGAGAGCGGAGGCCGGGTGCGCGGGTGGGCCAATGGCGGCCCCTTTTTTTGGGCTTAGCGAGCAACAGGACGAGTTTAGCACCGAGTCCCGGAGGTGCCGGCTTTGCCTTCAGTGAGTCCCCCGCACCTTCACCTCCCTCCTCAAACCCTGCCACTCCTCCTTCCCCGGACAGGTACACACGCAGGCACACTACCGCGCTCTCCACACACACACACGCGAGCGCACATCACAATAACACGCACACACGCAGCCTGTTGGTGCCACAGAGTTCTTCCTCCTGGTCTTGGCGCGTAGTAAAGCGCCCTCTAGCTCTGTGGAGGAGTGGGGGTGTGTGTGTAGGGGGGAGGGAAGCCTCGCTCTAGCTCTGTGGCTCCTCTCGACACTGGCAGCTGGCAAGCAGCGCGGAGGGGCGATCGCTTTATAAGGCAATGCCGCCTGCAAGAGTCGGAGGATTCTTCACATTGTATCGGTTGTCTTCCCCCTTCAGCGCGCGCCTCGCGGCTCCTGCTCACCACTGCGCCACCAGGAAACCCACAGAAAGAGTTGTGGGGTGGGGGAGGTGTACCTCCCGCTCTCCCTTCCCCCCACCCTGAGTGTTTACTCTTCAGAACACGTCGCCGGATGTTTGTTTACAGTCGTGCGTTTATTGTCGGAGTTGTGAAAGAACTTAAGGTGTTCTCAGCATAGCGTCCGCTGTCACCGCAGTGACCACACGCGCAAACGCACGTGTGCACTATGCCACTGCCATCATGGGCTCGGCGACATCGACTTCCCTCATCTTTCCTCACATCAGACGACGATCAAACATCAGACGACGATCCCTACAATCGCAGACGACCAGCGCACATTTCGGTAGCGAATGTGAAGATGCGGCGGATACTACCTCGGGTGGGCGCGTTGGCGCGTGGTGAGGCGGGTGTGTGTGTCATTGCTCTGTACGACAGTGTCGACTCTGTGAGTATAACATCACAGCCCTGTGACCTCCAACACTGACCTACATTGTATGGGTGGGCTGAGAGACACAATAACCACCGGCAATGTGAGCGCATCGACTGTTGTTATTAAGAATGTCGTCATCGCTTCTGTAAGGTACCCGAGTTTTGTTCACCGGAAATTTTTGGATCACGACGGACGTCAAGTGCACTCAACCATATATAAAAGTTTTATATATATTTTTTTTTAACCATCGACACCTGTGCAGTAGTTTTCTACCTGGCAAAGCACACATAACAGTCAACGTATATGGCCCAAGAACAGCAACAAAAGTGAAAGGGGAGAGTTTGTCTTTAATTATTATTCTAACAGGATGTTAATCGATCTGTTAATGGCCCTGAACTCGCTGACTCGCAAGCTGCAGCTCAGAGGTCAAGGACAGGATGGGTGACACAAATCTCCCCAACCCCACCACACCACCACCACTAAACCACAAGCTTTCCCTCCACTGCCTGCGACTCCAACTTACACTGTAGCTCTGTGGTCCTCCCTGCCCCAGTTGCCCCTCCCATGAGCCATGTCGCCCTCGCATGCCTTACATAGCACTGGACCAAACCGAGACTGTGTATTCCCTTTGTAGTAACTCAAGCGTCTTGCAGGCTGTCAAGCGAGTCTAGGAACCTGTCTGTTCACTTCACCAACGAGACCGGCGAGAAAGCTGACAATAGTTTGGGAGGAGTGGCTGCCTGCAGAATAATTCTTTGCTCAACAAAAACCTCGAGTTAAATAGAAAGAAAGTATATGAACAGCAATTACTCGTAGGTTTTGTTTTCCTCGGCGGAAACAGCAGGGAGTTAAAGACTGATTGTAAACGCACTTTCCCTTTCTCTCTCTCCTATCGAGCCGAGACTACATAGGTGCTAGCCAAGACGTACACTCAGTAGGAACAACAACAGCAGCAGCAGCAAGAAGTCATCTCAGGGCACTGACGGGATTGTATTGAAACTGTTTCCAACAGTAGCCACTCTGTCAAAACAATTTCTATTTATAAGGCTCTGGCATCGTGTTCCTGTCATGCGCAGTTCACGCCGGTGAGGATCTGATGCCAGGGACAGACGGCAGCACCTGACGGCCAGTGGCAGATGACTGGAAAAAGTCAACACCGGAGTTTCACGGCCAGCGGGGCATCTAATAGCCAGAGGATGGTAGGCCGGCCGCAAAAAAACAGGAAGAAGCAAAGTCAGCTGACAACGATTTGTGGGGAATGGGGAATGGGGAGGTAAATTCAGGAAGTGGTTCAAACTGTTACAGCGGTCAGACACCAAGGAGCAGATGGAGAGACAAAAATGTCAAGCTGTGGGCGGTGAGAGAAGGGATGGAACAGAAGGTATACTCACTTACCCTGACCCTTTGGTGAACCGAGACACACGTGTTCGGCTGACAGGTAAATGTGACACAGCAATGATTCATCTATTTCTGATCGTATGTAAGACTAGGAATCGGAAAAGAGAGACAAAGAGATAGATTAGAGACAAAAATAAAGAGGCAAAGCATAGGTGACACGGTCAAAGGTAACGACAGTCGCAAACAATTGAAGTATGTAAAATACACAGCGATCTCTTGACTACTGAGCGGAAGGAGGGAAGAAGATATACAGTATACTCGAAAACTTTCCACTTCAGTCGGACGGTGCTCATCGACATCAACAAGCAAACATTAGCTGAATGACACAACAACACTCACATTGAATTTGCAGCTAACAGGTGCAGAAGTAACATCTCTTTTCCTCACCTCAATTTTTTTTGGCTGCGATAAAATCGCTCATTAACGAGGTAAAGGTAATTACTACAATTACGGTGCTGATAATCAACTCCGGAACAGGATATTAATTCAGAGAGATGTGCCATAACCTTGAACAGCAGTTCCAAGCAAAAACAGGTAAATAAATTAACTTGGCCCCTTTCTCAAGCCAACAAAATTCTCCCCTACCTTCTGTCAAAAGTGCACTGGCCTACAATGAATGTTTTCCCTGTTTCCCCATTATCCCTCAATCTTGATGTACACAACACCTGAGTGTACTGAACGAACTTTTGTTTTTTATTTATAAATGGAGGTGAGCAATCAGCTTTAGAAAGAATGTTAAGCTGTTTGTCACTCCCTCAGTAACGGGGTCTTTGCACTTTACTTTTTATGTTCACTTCCTGGGATCGGGTGTCGTCTGAACAAAGTCTCAGGCCGGCGCCAAGTTCTATAACCCAGGCTTTGAGGTGCCAGCGTCTAGAGGTCGCTTTTTACGTGTTGTCTCCCTTCAAGCACCATCCCTGCTACTCCGCCGTCGTGAGGAGGATGTGAGGAGCAGATCACCTCGCTACCCACCTTCTTCACACCTTTTGTGGGGGCGACAACAGTAAGCACTGTGAGAAATACGACTTGGGTGTCACGTGACACCACCACGCAACGATCTCTCTTTCTGGAGTATATATATACACGCGCATGCACGTTTCTCTCCATCCACACACACCACGGTGATGGGTGGATGGATGATCATTCATCATGACTGTGCAGACGTTCTGAATGTAATGGCGAGGTTGAGAGACTGTGCGCATGTGTGTCAGTGTGTGTGTGTGTGCACAGCTACACTGTGCGTGTGTGTGTCAGTGTGTGTGTCAGTGTGCACAGCTACACACAATGACAGCGCCTCTTTGTGCGAGGAAGTAGGACAGACCGTAAACCTGTCTGCCCAAAGAGAAACAGAATGTACTTGATGAATATTTAGAAGCGTATTCTTCACACAAAAGGTTCCCTTTCCCCTAGTCGTTTTCTCAAGTGTCGTGGACCCCACAGGAGCAGGGACACCACATGGTATGGTGGACCACACAACAAGCTGCTACGACATGGCATCTCGATGGCCTCACCTCACCTGATGCAGGTGTCGCTGACAAGACACTAGTGAAGAAAACAGTGCCCCTCGCCCTCCCAAAAAGTACTGTCTGCTGTAATTAGCAAAAATCACCGCAAATTGTGACTTGAGCAGAGAACAGATCCAGAGAAAATTCTTCAGGCCTGTCCTGACCATGAAGAAGCGCACCAGAAACTCTGCCCCATCATGGTAATGCCTTATATATATTGTGAGCGGAGAAATCGAGAGAATTCCAAGAGCTTAGAAGTTCAACGAGTAAACGTGGAATGGCCAGCAGTTCAAGTCCCCGAAGAATGAGAGATTGCAATCAGAGACATTAGCCCCTAAAACAGACAAGGATGCCTAGAATTCAGTGTTCAGCAAAACAGAAAATGGAACGGAACCTTGGCGCCGGGTGCATCCTCCAGGTGAGAAACGGCGGGCGGGAAGGGGAGCTGGGAGGGGGGAAGCTGCTTTTATTTATCTTCTTATTATATCGTGACCTTCACCTTGCAAGGAGAAAGTGGGGAGAATTCCTCCCGAAATAGTACCCGTTGCTAAAAATAGCCTGGTCTGTGCACACAGTACCTGTAAGGTGAGCAGCTCTTGTCAGTGCACCTGACAGTCGATGTGGAACGATTACAAGACTGCCAGGACCCGGAGAATAACGGGCAGACACTGGAAACGAATCTAGAAAAATTGTTCTTCTTCTCTTTTCTTTCTCTGTCTTTACATTCAGTGGTCACAAAATACGTTTAACTCAGGGTACCAGGTGTGGCATGACAAGTGCCCAGGTGTACTGATGATTTATGACAACTCTTATACACTATTTATTTTATGACACCGTAGTTTTTTTTCACTTAAAATGGTTTGATTGATTGGAGATAACAAATATGTATTTTAAAGCTAAAGACAGCTGTCAAGACTAAAATATAAAATGATAGGTTGTTTGACGACAACATCGCGATCAACAAAACATCACGGAGTTATTCTTTTATTTCTTCTGTACAAAGTTTCAAAGCGTGAAGTAGTTCAGGTGAGAGATCGCTCAATGGCTGAGTTCGTCTAAATATAAAGTCAAAAACTCACGAGACGAGTCAGCACATTATCTACAGAGCGAACTTCCCCCGTTCTCTCTTCGACCTGGCTGTCAGAAATGGGGGATCTGATTCCATAGAGGGTTGGAAAATGTAGATGGGGCACCTATGAGGAGATTAGGGAATAGACTTTTGTTTTCGTTTTGTTAACATCATTCTGCAGTTAGCTGACTAGTCAGTAAGGCGTGGTCTCCTGTAATCCCATCGTCATGTAAACCTGAGCAGCCGAGAGACCGAGTTTTGTGTGTCCCCTGAGTGAAGGATGAACAGCGCTCATTATCACGTGGTGTCGACCTTCTTCCACCACCCTGCGGTCGGAGGGACCGTGAGAGAGTTTCACATTAACGAAAAGAAAATCCCTTACTCGACTGTTCATAGGTTTTGTTTGTTTTTATTTTATTATTTTTCCTTCTTCAAAAAATGCTTACCTTCTTCTCCCCTCACAGCATCAACCAGCAGTAACTGTGTCCACATAAAATCCAAAAAGCTCGACACAAGCGGCCTCAAATGACACAAAAACTTACATTTTCTTCTGACATTCTCACTAAACCTTGCCTAGCAAAAAAGTTGAATTTAGAAAGTTGTTGTGTAGCTGTCGTTATTATCACATAAACAACACAGCGCATACAAACACGGCCATCCTCGTTGGTGAGCAGCACACCCTCCCCCTCCCAAATATCTAAACAAAAAGTGTTTTTCCAAAAGGCGGTCACCTACCAATGAGAGAAAAATGAATCAATATGGAAGAAAAACTTGAAGTGCACATAGATATCTAGGGTTCTCCACAAAATTAAGCTCTAATAGTGCAGTGAATGATATGGTGATTAGAGGCAGCCTCTCCCAAATTAACCTAGGCTGAAAAAAAAAAAAAAGAAAACTTCACGTTTTGGCAGACGGCCCGCCCCGAGACGCCCACCCGGGTGTATCACCATGATGGTCAATACACGGCAAGGGAGGCTGTTTGCAAACGTGGACGTGCAACAATATGGAAGTCCTTAAAACTGATGAAGCTGAATTGTCAACTGAATTGAAAACTGTGTGAAAAATTTGGGATCATCTCCCTATGCACCCCACCGCATATACAAAATGAGGTCCTCCGTAATCTGGGTAGTATTATGGGTAATCACAATCTGCTTAATGTTCTGCTGGTGTCTTCCACCCTCCTCCCCCTATACCTACCCCCTCTCTCTCTCTCACTGCGCACTTCCCTCCATCTGTTCCTCCAATGCACGTGCATTCTATCGACTTGCGCGACGCACACACCCTCCGGCCGGTCTGATGGGAGGGAGTCTGATGCGCCTCCCCCCTACTGCAACCTCGCGCACTCTATATATAGATGGGATTAATTGCGCGTGGCTAAGATAATTGAATGCGCACCTATGGTGCAAGAAGAGAATGTAGAAGTGCGGCTGCTGACTAATTTCCTCCGCTCCACCTGTGAAGTGTCAGACGCTGCAGGCAGCGTGGTGCGTGTCCGACTGTGGATTCCAACGGTCTCTCAATCGTCTGGCACGCAACCGCCCAGACCAGCCGACAAAACACTCTTCTATTCTACCACTTTCCTTTCACCTTGGAAAATACTTTTTAAAAAAAAAACGAGAAAGAATTCCAGAATGCACTTCTTCAGATCGCGCTGTGATTATTTGTGTATAGAACGTCACTTCCTAAGATCGGTTCGTTTCCTGAAAACGAGAAAACTCGGAGCCAAAAGCAAGCGCAGAAGTTTTCTCGGAAGTACCTGTATTAAGACCTGGTAGACTTGTTTTTTGGTTTGTCTCATCTACATTCCTTGGCCCCACTACACATTCGTCGAAGACTTCAAAACGAGGCGCTGCGTGACGTACGGTGGCACGTGACTGAGACAAAGTTTGTTTCTCCAGTGAGACCAGCACTTGTCTACCTTCTGCCGCTCCGTGGTCAACGAGGACAACCAGGATCCCCTCTCTCACACACACACACACTTGTAACAGTCGGGTACACTACACAACTCTGTGCAACCGTCCCGAGAAAATATGTTTCGGGAAGTTATTGCCCCAGGGCCCAACATGCTCCTCCTCCACTTCGAGACGTTTCTCTGTAGACATGGCGCATGCTCTGTTCTTATGGCCAGGCTACGGCCCTGCTCCTCTTAAGATGTGTAACACGAAGGTGTGTAGGCTTACCTGCTTGGTGACACGGTTTTCTCGCTCTCCGAGCTACCCACCCCTTTCCCCATCCATCACCCGTATTTTTAAACCCTCGCATTAAGCAACCTTGGCACGTTGTTCTGAGTTTGCTCGAAGTGGGTCCCTGTTGAGAACTCAGAGAAATAAGGAGCCAGTCTGAACAACGGAGGAAGCACTTTACCCTCTTTATCTTCTCATCTCTGTTAAAATATATTTTCTTCACTGTCAGAAGGCTTTCTCTTACTGTCTGTCTTGCTGACAACCCGGAGAAAGGGACAGGGGTTAGAGCTGGGCCAAGGAAGATGTCGAAGCATGGGTGGCAGAAAATATTACAGAAGGAAGCTGTGCAGACGATGAACATCAGCTGACACCATAATTACTTCTGACACAGACCTGTGGCCCAGGGGGCCACACTGGAAGGAAGGCTCGGGTAGCAAGGAAAACATGGAAAAGCTCTTTATTGCTAAACAAAAGTTTGAAGTCTGACAGGCATGGTCCCGGGATCGCTAACGAAAGAAAACTTTCTGACATCCGTTTACAGACAGATGGCCAGGTTCAATGTCCTCTTCCCAATGACCAACAAGACTTCACTAATTATGATGATGACCAGGAGACCGTTAGATAAGAGATTTTTTTTTAAAATCTGATACCCGTCAAGCCTCATCACTCTACCTGACTCCGTTCGGCCACGACCACTCTTATGAATCAGTCCTCAGGATACCGGAAATGCACACGTGAGGACTGAAAGTTAGGTAACCCTGGCCGACCAAAAAATTAATTAATTAATTAAACATTGCTTGTAAACCGTTCGATTCCTCAGGATTCCCAATCCATCATTCCTTAACAACGAAGTTTGTTTTTATATTTTTTTTGACATAATCAGTGAGCTCGGCACCATCAAGGGTCTGGCGATAAGACAAGGGCAATAATGCTCGCCGACTGCGGAGTCCACCCCTTTCCAGCATCCTCCACAAAGTGCAGGAGACTTCAGGTGTTAGCACAACAAACGACTCGACTGTTGTGTAATCTGGCGAACCTTTCTCTATCAGATAATGCGGACATCCTCGCAAATAAAGATAATAATGAGTGGGGGCGGGGACAATATATGGCTTTTGCTTTGGTCGTGAAAGGCCAGAGTTATCTTGAAACCGTTTGCCTTTGCTTTCAAGAGTAACTGGCAAGTGTGATAACCGAGACATTAAAGATCCAATGGACGGGTATATGCAACACGGAAAGGGGAGAGAATAAAGCTTATTACATTAACCCTTTTTATTAAAAAAAAATTAAAAATGTAATTTGGAAACCAATCTGTAAATCAATGATAATATGTAATTAAAACTTTTGACATAAGAATTTTCATTCTGACGGGACAAAACATCTTTCAAGCCCCAAAATTCTTCACTCCACACAAACTTGCAGAACATTCCTTCTGTCAATATGACTAGCTGGCGAAATCCTCCTTCGCCCTCAGAGAACTAAAATGCCAGCACACAGACAGCCTGGGATGTACACCCCAGATTCCTGAACTTAAGGTCGGGGAATTCGGTTGGCTACCCCGTTGCTAGGCAACACAGTTAACAAGTCCCGCTACCATTTCCATGGAGGGGGTGAGGAGGGTAGGGTGGGTAGATGTCCTGCTTGGCTTACTCCGATGATGCACCTGTTCTCGAGGCTCTGAAATTCATCAAACTGCGCAGGAGAAAGAAGATGATAAGAAATGAAAAAGTCTTTATTTTCTCCCTTTGACCTATCTCCTGTGTGTGTGTGTAACCGAACATTAGTTCGATGAACACCTCTCCCCTCAACATACACATATATATAAAGGGTGCGGGGGGATCAAGACTGGTAGACTAAAAATAAAAGTAAAAGCTGTTCTAAAGGCTGAAATTGTTTCAGGTTTCAAACTTTGGCACCGTTTGCTTATCGGGGAGCACTTTACAGCCAGGCACAGCCTCGTGTTACCGCAGCTCAGACTAGTAATGAGGAAAAAAAGAAAGAAAAACTATAAAAGATTCAGAGACAGCGCGTGCAGGTGTTTGGCTGTTGTTGGCACATCTGTGAATATTATTCCATCCTCCTTTCATCTCCAAGCAGCCTTCAGAAAAGTGTGTTATTATGACAAAGTGCACCCGCCCTTGACCACTTCCCACCCCACACACACCTACCTTTCTGCCGGATACCTGTTTACCTCAGGTTCTGTCTACCTTCCTCCGCTCATCTCACGAAATTCCTTCAACACCATTAGTGTTCTTTATTTTCTTCATCCCTCGCGCGCTCTCTCTCTCTCCCCCTTTTGCGCGCGTGATTTTGTTCCATCCTTCTATCGTCCATCCTCTCACACTTCCATCTTCTTGTTTTTTTGTGCAGTCGGCATCCCTACATCCACAGCCAGGTCACCGAGTTCGAGCTTCAGGAAACGAGGACTTGATGGATCTTTTCTTGTGAGATGAAGGGCAGAACTACATCCGTGTCTTAACATGGCAATCCTTCCTGTTCAAAGGGATCAGTAATCACCGCTGGTTCCTTGTTCATTATTAATCAGCGGAAGGGGCGCTCTGATTTGATTCAAATAGTAACACAAAACAGGTTCCGGCTGGAAAATGTGCCATGTGAACATACAGTTTAGGTTGGTCGATCCTTGATTGGCGATAGTGTTGAAAATAATCAACATCCATTGATCACAGTTGCTGTTCATATTAACATCTACTAATCTCAACTATTGTTCATAATTACCATCTACTGATCACAGTTGCTTTTCATAACGAACATCTACTGATAGCAGCTACTGTTCATATTAACATCTCCTGATCTCAGTTTCAGTTCATATTAACATCTCCTGATCTCTCTTGGGGTCATGTTTGACATTTACTGATTTCTCTTAGTGTTCATTGACCTCAGCTACTGTTCATAATGTTTACTGATCTCTGGTACTGTTCACTGATATCGGCTGCTGTTGATAATAGATGTTTACCTATCGCCAGTTGTCTTCAGGTATCAGTCTGCACAGAATTGAACTCATGGAAAATCTACTTCCACCCCTCCCAGTAAAATATTCTGTTCGTGAACATCTAAAAACAGAAAAAATGTGTATATACGTGCACGCGCGAAAGAAGGAAAAAGCAAAAAGATAACAAATAAACAAACAAAAATAAGAAGGATATCAAGACACCTTAACCCATCCCAGCAACATTCCCCGCCGTGTGTTTCCTCCTCTGCCTGCACCCGTCCATTCTCGCCTACCTCCATGATTGTCTGCCTTGCATACCGGAGACAGGGTGGACTTGACCCCGGCGTCCACAGGTGTAGCACACTGTAAATAATTTATTACAAAGTCCTATCGGCTTTTCTCCCGCATGCAAGTCTTAATAAAATGGAGTTTACAGACATGAGCAGAGCTGCATTTATTCTGTTGCTCGCATCCCTCGGAGAAGAATTAGCACCGCTACTAACAGACATCTTTATCGAGAAGGAAGGCGATAACAAATCTTTAGAGGACAAAAATAGACTTTTCTTTTTTCTTCTCTCTTTTTTGTACAAGTCGTTTACATTCTGTTGGAAGGGACTAAACAAATTGTCTATTCGCGTTTGTCTGCAGCTCTCAACTTCATTGCCCACCCGAACCAATCTCAGGGCTCAGCCTCTCATGGCGCATTCTCTTACTTTCTGTGTGAAAATGTTCCTGTTCCCCTGGTTAAGGACACGTACTCTCTCTTTCCCCGTGTTGTGTGTGGAATCATCAATATCACACCAGATGTATGCAAATACCCATTTTTGTAACCATTCTTGACACTTGGTAAACTTATGTCACTAGAGCAGTCACTTGCGGAAAAGAGCCTTCTATCCGGGTATGCGACTAAGCTTCACAGATTTCTTTGGTTACATTAACAAACAAAAATTCACAAAAACGTATGTGGATCGCAAAGTTAGCAAAACTTCCTGCTGACCATCAGATGACACATACAAACCACACACACACACGCAAGCTTACTTAAGAGCTGTGAACTCTGCCCTTCGTGACATGTACCCAGCAAAGCCTGTCAAGGGTGGAGGCAAAGCTGTAACTTGCCAGCAAAGAATGCATCACATCAAGCAGCTACAACCTGCCAGCGACAGCAACACACGACCATGCCAGCCCTACAACATCTCTTGTTAACGGTAGCCAGCACCTGTCTGCATGGTCGCTCACCTGTAATTAGCACTCAGCTCCTGAGAGGCTCAGCAGACGGCTAAGCTTCACAAAAACAACAATCACCAAAACACTCCCAGCTCACTGGGTGGATAGTAGTAGATCGAAAGATGAGTTTCAAACCCTCGTCTAGTAATAGTGTGCCAAGAATCCATCTGCTAAGAATTCTGGTATATATACATACAGAGACAGGGGCTGGGTTGTAGGTCCAAGAGAGAGAAAGACGGCCAGCAGAGGCACAGATGACTGAACATAAATGAGTAAGGATTATGTACTCTAATACCACACCCCTGACACCCACATATACCCGCAGTAAAGGACATAAATACAATGCAGTGCATTCAAGCTCAAAATGTCCAATGTTAAATTTCCATTTCTAAAAAGAAAAGTTGAAATACATACATGAGCGCTCTTGGATCCAGAAAGTTTGTTGCGGAAAGTTGCGATGGGTGATCTCGAACCGACTGAGAAGAAACGAGGGCGCCACTTGTCATGTCGTTCCCGACCTTTCTCCGTCCTGCCTCCCCCCCTACCTACTGCACCCCTCTCCCCTTCGTCCTGAGTGGAGAAGCTGACCGTCTTGACCGTCGTCTTGCCCGTCGTCGCCTTGTCCTGCGGGAGAGCAGGTGAGGCGCTGACGCTGCGGCCGCCGTCCTCGTGCGGCGAGAACGTGCACGTGCTGCAAGAGGTCGACTCGAAGCTGAGGTCAGGGTCGGCACCGGGGTAGGGCGAGAACCGCGCCGCCCAGGAGGTTCTCTCCCGGGTCCTGCTGCCGTCCACCGTGTGATAGTCCCCGGGACCTTTGGGAGGAAAAGGAAGAAGAGGAGGGGGCGGTTGGGCTGACGGCAGCATCATGTCCACGCTTCTCTCGTCCTCCGAAACAGGGAATGGACTCACGTTGCGGTCCTCCTCCTCCCACGGAAACCAGGCAGCTCCTTTCCAAGAAGGGGGAGCCAAGGGAGGCTCCCGGCCTGGGGAGCGCGTGGCCCGACCTATGTCACGCTCCTTTGCTGCCGCTTCTGACCTTTGACCCAGACTCGCTGCCTGTCATGTCCCTGTCCACGGTGGCGGAGGAGAAAGGCGAGGTACGGTCGCGGTGTCTGGGGGACGAGGAGCGGTCCAGACTGCCGCCTGACCACGACCTGCCGCGGGGCGGTTTGGTCTGCACGAACTTGAGCATGACTTGCCCACCTTCTCCTTTGTCACACCCGTGTCATGGCGCGTCTCCTGCTCTTCCACCCACGGGTCGCCTCATGAACTACCGGATCCCGGGTGAGGTGAGGTGTAAGCAAACCAGCGACTACAGGCTGTCCTTGATCGGGTGGCGGGGCCGGGCAGCGAAAAAGTCTCCTCCACTCAGCCCTCTAACTCAAACACACCCGTGAAATCCTGCACCACGGTGCGTGCACCTCTTCCACCCTGAATTGCAAAGCTGGTGCTTTGATCCTGAGTACGCTGGCATGAGACGGGTGCATAAATAAAAGTTAAAGGTGTGTTGAGAGACAGGAGACGCTGGACATGATCACAAGGGACACCCAACACAAGAAAGCGACCGGTGATTGATTTTCAGTGGGTAGGCTCGTCTCACACCTGTCGCTCAACAAACACAAGGTGAGTCAGTTGGCTTCAATCCTTCTGAATCCTTCTAGCGCAATCTCAGGTAACTTGAAACTTGTGCTGGTGTTTTGGTGACCCTTTCTGCAAGTTTATCTACCATGTCATCTACTATGTTTCGATTTAAAAATGAAGCACGATAATATCTATACTCTGTACAAAACTATGCCACCATCTTCTTGAAAAGAAAGAGATTTTATCCTTTTTCTCGCGACCCGGCATCTCCTACCTGAAGGTTTAGAGGAAATAAATCATAAGCTTCGTGAGAGATTAACAAGGTAAGAAATTCCCGACCTACGTTCTACTCATATCTCATGAAGCACCTGTTCCACCTGCGCTTGCCACACACAGCAGCAGCAGGCAAAGAGGAGAGAACGAGAAGGTCTGGCGAGGAGCTTTTGGGAGACTGAGGATGCGGTCAGTCTTATCAACAGACATTGGCATCGTTGGCGCGAGGGCTGGCGACTATGTTATCACCAAGTGTCACCGCAGTGCAATAATCGCCTCCCAGTGGGGGGGAGGGAATGAAAGCCTGCAAAGCAAGCGACAAAGGACACCTTGCCTTCCCGCTTCTGGATAGGGATCGGGATGCGCCAGGTTGCGACCCCTGGGGTCACGACGAGCGGATCTCAAAACATGACTCAATGGATGTCTGACAAAATAATCGCCGACGTAAGCGGCGGTTTCCGCTCTGCTAGAAGGTCACTGGCTCACCCACGGCCGGCGGTGGTAGTCGTGGTGGGTGTATCCGTAATAAAGTGTGTCGTTGGCAGCGGAGGGAATGGAGGTCAACAGCTGATGCCAGCGGTGTCGAGGCGGGCAAAGGATTCGTCCTCCACCAGGTAATTGTGGGTGAAGAGAAGTTTGTAGGACAGTCTCGGCAGGAAGTCAATGCAGGTGTCGAGCTCACAGGAGACAGACAGGCAGGTAGACAAGTCTTTAAGGTCCCACCTTCCAGAAGACAGCAGTCAGAGGTCACCGTTGCTGATGGCCGCGCGATAAAAATCCGCGAAGATATTTATCCAAGAAGAGCTGTTTGGGAGAAGAAAGCCAGCTCGTGCGGCAGTTGCACGATTATCAAACTAACGTACGCACCCGCGGACGAAGGAGAAGGAGGGGAGGGAGGAAGAGGCAGGCCACCCTTTCTAAGCGGGGTACTGGGGTAGCTAGTGAAGCACCGTGGCGGTATCGGCAGCGTTGTGAAGGAGCAGGCAGCAGCGGGGCTAATGATGAGCTGGCGGGGTATTAATAGCCAACACTGGCAGTGATAAACAGCAGACAACACGGCACGTGCCCACTGATCGAGAGAGTATGATGCAAGTCTGGGGGAACAGTAGCGAGGGGTGGAGGACCACGATAAAAGAGCTCCTCCCCTATGGGTGAGGGGAGGGGGGAGGATCGTGGTGGTAGGGGGGAGACAAATCTCGGAGTAGCCGAAAAGAGGGTGGGTCTGCCTGCAGGACGGAGCTGGAGCAGGACAGGAAGGTAAGAGGGAAGCTGACCGAGTGCAGCTCACGTGACGTCAGGTCCAGGTATAAGCCGCGCGCCGCCACATGGCCACGAGCTCGAGAGACGCGAGGCGGCCCCAACCACCCGCCGCTCTACAACGAGTAGGCGGGTACACCAGGGTACTTTCGCTTTCCTCTTCTCCGTGCTCTGCCAGACTTTTGCCGTCTCACCTGCTTGTAGATGGCTTCCCGCTTCTTTCTCTTTACCTTTCTCTCTACACCACCCCCATTCCCCACCTCATCAAATTCCCCCCAACACCACACCGGTACCCTTAAACCTCACGCGCCACTGGCACGCCGGCAGGTCCCGTTAAGTTTAGTTCGTTCTATCCACCCCACCCCCAGCACCCATGCTTCCCCACTAACCGTTACCCTGCTGCAAGACCAGGGATGACTGCAGCTAGGGTAAGGTAGGCCGCGGCACGCATACTGCACGGTGCAGCATCTTGCAACATGTTGTACCCCGTCCCCACCTCTCTCTCTCACACACACACTCATAAACCACACACACACGCATGCGCCCTGATGTTTCCTGCCTGGCACAAGACAAGAACAAAAGGAATCTGTGAAAGAGGATGCTGCGCAAAATATTTAACGGCTTAGCTGCCGAGATGGCAACCACGGCGACTACAGCTGACGACCTCGTTGGTGCGAAATGAAAGGCAGCTGGTTGTGTAGGGTGTAGGGACATGTGGGGGAGGGTTGTGATTGTCCCACATCCTCACCCTCCCCAGCTATCCCACCAGCATACACAGCTGGCAGGCGGCATAGCGAGAAACAAACTTCGTCAACTGAAACTGCGATGTTTTCCTCCGCCTCGTCTAGTCCTCGGATGCCGGCGAAACAGTTCGACCCCGTGACCCTCCGACTTCTCGGACTTGATAGAATCCAGTTGTTGGCAGCGTCGGGAGGTCCACAACATTGCTGTGCATCCAACCGCAACACCAGAGGGGAGTCTGGTACCATAAACCTGCTTCGGGAAATCAATCCCCTCCCGACTGAACACGGATCACACGACCGGCGCTTGACTCGTGCGCGGCTTTCATTCTGCAATATCCACCCGCTTGTCTAAAAATATACAAAAAACTTCCCAAACCCTATTATCATAAGAACACGAGACCTTCAGAAATCCGAACCAATAATGCCAATGAAGACGATGGAAGGAAAATACTCTTTGTCCTCCACCCGCGGCTAAGTCTCTCTCTCCAAGGCAAAGAGAATGACAATGGATGGCTGACCGTTGGCGGTTTGCGAATTCCTCTCTGGAAGGCCCTAAGTGACCGGACAAATTAGTGATGCAAAGTGTGGCTCCACTCGAATATCATTTAGCAGACCGCTGGCAGTTTTCAGGGACCGCAACCATTCCTCCTCTCAACTGTCGATCGATGTCGTCGAAGGACCTCAACTAATTTGCACGAAAACGATATCTTCTTCCTCGCATTAATTATTTATTACGTCAATACAACACACTTGTGGCAAGGTTTTAAATATGAATTACCTGCGGAGATGTTTTTCACTCTTATACTCGGCTTTTACCGAAATGACATATGACATGTCACGTGACGTCACACTGTAAATTACAGTAACAGGTTAAAGTCTACCACAGCGGGCAGGTGGCAAGGAGGAGGAAGGGAGTCAACTTACAGTGTCTAGAGCACGACGCCTACCCCTCCCTTCATGCATAAAAAAATGTGGGTAATGGAAGCTTGACCAGGCCTCGAACTACCCACCTTCTGCTTTACAGTTGAGCACGCTGACCACGAGACAAGGTGATACTTTTCAATGTGACATACAAAACAAATGAAAAAAAGAATACAATTACAGCAACCAACAAAAAAAAAATAAACAAACAAAAAAAAAAACTTAAAAAAAAAAACCTGCGGAAAAAAAAACCCAGGTGGGTCATGCTGACCTCACTCCGTGTGATTCAAAGCGAGGCTGGCAAACAGGAGGTCAGAATCCACAGTGACAGCAAACCCTCCTGCAGGAAGGACGCAGTTTGGAAAACACTTGGCGCTGATCTCCCTTGCTAAAACACCTTCCCTCCCTGTGTGCCCGGCACTCGGCTCTGAGGTTAACCCAGGACTCGGGTGAGTCACCAGCTGACCCTGATGAGGAACCCGCCTTTATTAATCGGCAAGCAAGAAGCCCGAGATGGGGCAACTTCAAACAACTGGCTGTAAAATATTAACAGGGAGATAAGCTAAACAAGATAATGCGGGGGTGGGGAGACTTCAGGGGGAATCAGACAGGTAGGGAGGGTGGAATGGCCAATAAACAAGCTACAAACGTCAGGTCCGCTGAACTGAACCACAAATTAACAACTGTTGTTTTCCAGCCTTCCCTGAATAGCTTCCATTCGCAGACAATGAAACAGCATTTACAGTCTAGTGTTGGTAATCTGTATAGATAGCAGTTAAATAATGATAATGGGTATTTGTATTAAATAATAATAATGGCTATTTGTGATGCGCATCACCATGACCACGATAAATCGCACTCACTGCGCAGATTAGCAATGACAAGTGAACAGATGATGATTACTAACATTCAGCCTCCTAAACACATCCGTTAATAAATGACCCGCTAACAAAGTGCACGATTCGTACCTGCGATCAACGAGCGCTGCTAACAGTGTACTACGTCACGCTAACAGTGTACTACGTCACGCTAACGGTGTACTACGTCACGTTGGTACATCATTCACAACACTGCCAGCCGTCGACACCAATCACAGCGACAGCTCGGAGGATTCAGACGTTGAGTCTGCATTTCTCGTGCTAAAGCAGTTTTTTTTTTCAGAACCACGAGAAATGTAGACTGTCAGCACCCGATAATAATCCAAAGCTGTCTGTCTTTTTTTTCTCTCTCTCTTTCTCTGATTGGTGTTGACTGCTGGCAATGTTGTGAATGGTGCACCAACGTGACGTAGTACACTGTTACGGCGCTCGTTAATCGCAGGTGCGAATCGTAGCGGATAATTAATTAACGGATGGGTTTAGCAGGCTGAATATTACAGGTCAGGTTTATATCGCCTACATCTACTGATATCTGAAAAAACGCAAACCGTTCAGGTTGGTCTTTAAAGGCGGGCTAAAAGCGCTTTACTATAAACAAAAACACACAAACATAATAATAATGGATGCTGGTCTCACAAACAATCACTGAAAAATAGCCGAATTCTCGTAGTAGATCATTAGGTTAGTTTTACAGTCACTGAGATTCTGTACAAGAATTTCCGAACTGAAATACTGGAGGCAACCATCAGCATGTTAGGGTAGCACAGTAGCAGGTTAAAAAAAAAAACTCAAATAATGACAGTCGACTGCTTGAAAAATGCTGCAGTGGGAACAGCAACACCAGTGAAAAAGTTGTTAATTAAGCGCCGAGTGTGTGCTGTAGTCCCGATGCAATTAAGAAAGGAATGCGATCTTCCTGAATTACACAGGCGCACAGCTCTTCACTTACATTCCAGCTACAGAAACTGTGCACTCCATGACACTTTAATTATTAGCTTCTAAAACTGTATTCTCGTGCTGTTAATCTCACGAGCGCATGTCACACATACACACACAGAGAGAAGCATGTTGAAACAACATACAAACCCCATAACATAAATAGTCAAGTGGATGCATGAACAGTGTACAAGAAGACAGAGGACAGAAGAGCATTTAATGAGACCACAAAGCATCGGCACTTCTTTTGGGTGAGTGGGAGGTAGCTGGTTTCTTTAAGTGGAGCTGCCATTAAGTCTACCCTGCCAAACACACGGCCAGAAATAAGGTGGCACATGGAAAGACCTTAGAGAAGTAACCAAATGGTGATAAGTATTCATCTCACAGTTCTTACCACAGTTTCAGAATTTCTGTCAAAATTAGGGAGTAAAGTTTTTTTGAAATATTAACATCAGTTTGCACAAATAAAACAATAATAAAATATACCAGCAGCATGTTGCAGCCTTGGTTAGCAAGTGTTGGAGAGCTTGCTGACATTTACGAGTGAGGCTGAGCGATTGATGTGGAAGTGAGAGGCCGCTGACAGACACTCTCCTCCACGGGAGACAGAGCTTGATGAAGTGAGAAGTAAATTTTCATCACCATCTGAGAATTCTGACAGAAACGACCACAAGAAGTTTTACGAGTAAAAGAGAGGAAGCCCCGGCCTCTCGCTCCCCCTCCGTGTCAAGGGAGGCAACTCCGTCTACACACCCGCTACACTCCGGCGCAGCGGCACACCGCGTGCCTCTGAAACAGCGACAACGTGAGGTCACGAGGTCAGACCTCATCTCCGTCTTTTCAACGGCTTTTGTCCCTATGTAACACTTCCCTCCCCCTTATTCACTCTTTCTTCCATACAACACTTCCTGTCGAAGAAACCGTTCAACCATCCAACTCCGGGTACGTTTGGCGATGTTTTTATTTTTTTAATTTTTTTTTTTTCGTGAATGAGTATCGGGATTGGAAGAGGGTGGATGAGAAGTGCTAATGTCAAGCCACACAAACACACGCATCTGTTCCAATTCTCAGTTTCATCACTGGAGTAGCGGGGAGAGAAGGTTCATCACTCATCAGACCCAGGGTAGTTACAGTGATTAATGGAACGAAGAAAAGACCAGAAACCTGTGTACGGCCTTTGCCGGGTAGCTCTGGGGAGTGCTTATCCCCGCGATCTCTTTACCCGTCAGTGAAGTCCCTCTTCTATGACGCCATAATAGACTCTTAATTTCTAACCACCCGGTCCCTGCGGGCATGTGGCACCAACCACGCACTTCTCAATCAAAGGAATAATTTTGTCCAGTTTTTGTCCACAATTTTCCTTCCACCCTGAAACACAGATACGCATCTGACCCTCAAGTCCTCGGTCATTAGCGCCACCAAGCAGGTTAATCAGGTTGAGGATGATTGTTGGGGTGTGGGGTGGGGGTAGCATGGGAGGTACTTCATTGATTTCCTCTTTCCATCCTTTCGAACTTTTCCCCTCGTCAAGGACTTCCCAATAATCAGTTCCGCGTCACGGACAAAATAGCGTGACCTCTCACCCTGCACCCTTCACCCAGCTCCCTCTGAGACCATAATACTCTACAGAGGTTTTATCATTTAGGACAACGGAGAACCAGGTCTGATGAGCAAACCCACCTCCTTCTAAATATTAAATGTAAAAAATAATTTTTAAGTGGATGAATGGCTTTATGGTGGCGTTTATGATTGGAAATCGAGATTGGAAAACTCGTCTAACCGGCGCTGGTTCGATTTTTGTTTTGTGGGCTTGGTGTTGTTGTGCGATTTATTTGTTGCAGCTGTTAAATTGTTTTGTCAATAAACAAATAAACAAACAAAAACGGCGATTAAGAAGACAAACAAGTGACTCTCAAAAGAAGGAAACAAAACAAATAAAACTTTGTCCTTAATGTTTGGTGGCAGCGGGTGGCTCCAGTGAAGCATCCAGCAGTCATTCATCAGGCTGACCGTTGGCCCCCACTGTCCTAACCCCACCCACCCCGGACATCCCCATCCTCCCCCTCCCCTGCATGGTGGGTACACAGTCTCCAGCGGTCAATCGATGACCGGGCACTTTAGTGACCTGCTTATCGATCACCGAGCTCATGACACAAGGACACCGCGGCGCCTGATCATCTGCCACGTGATTGTGCCCCGATGAATGGGAGAGCACTCAGATTCCCGTGAGTCATGCCACGGCAGCCAAGCTCCCCCTCCTCCTCCTCCGACTCCATCATCGCAGGTGACTGCAGCGAGAGAAAGTCTGTTGCATGTCTGTCCTCAGACAAGTGTGTGTGTGTTCACAAGTGTTCAACAGTCTGATTTCACAATGTCAAGGATGGATTATCTACCTTGCACTTACAAACAATTAATTTACTGAACAAAACTCTGTTTTTGAAAGTCTGCTACCTGCACAAACTACTTCACTGAACGACACTGTGTATCCGAAATATTTGTGTAAATATTTGTCAACACTAATCAAAGTCGCATAATGCGGGTATAAAACTCAGCAACGGATGTATTTGCTGAAATCGGATTAAATCAACACCCGCATGTGGGTAGACTGTACCAGGGAGGACCATCTGCACGGACAAGAAATTATGGGAGAAGATGGAAGTAAACTACTAAGCCAGCCGACAAGAGGCGTGGCCAGAGTACACCACTATTGTTGTTGTCTGTCTTCAAGCGCATGAATAATTAACGGAGGGAAGCCGGAGGGTCTGTCCGTTATAAACAGTCTGCTGACACAGCGATCTCGCCAGCAAAACACTTGTGTCGTCATAGTTACTCAGCCGGTATGAATTTCGCTAAACATCGTGTTCGGGCTATAGTTTTGGGGCTGAATGAGGGAGAGATGAGTGTGAATCAGTGCTAGGTGCGCCCACCCAACATGACAGTTTTTTTATGCAGGCAAAGGCACGTGCACATACACATAAACACACACGCATGCGCAAACTTGCTTTTATCAGACATGCCATCACATTTTTTTAGACATGTACATCACAACCCGTCACATTTTGGAATCTTCAGGGACAGTGGGCTGTATAATTCAACTGAGAGTATGAAGCAATGTGGAGGGAGCGAGGGCGAGGAGGGAGCGAGGAGGGAGGAGGGCGTGAAGGAGACACAATATCAAGACCACACATTACAAAGGACAAGAGAAGGGCGAGTACAGGATGCCAGGCTCGTCCTAGCAAGTTGTACTGAGCACAAATCCTCCACCATGATCACCTAGTGTCTAACCTCTGTCTAACAAAGTCACTGCTAGTGTCTAACCTCTAAAACTGTCGAGAAAAGCTGCAGCAGCTGTGGCAGTTGGGGGTCCCCCCTGTTCCCTACATCAGCAGTCCACCATACTGTGCACGAGCGTCGACATCAGAGGAAATTAATGAACCTGCATAATACCGAGCGCATCTGAGAAATATAATCTGACATCAGAGGAGTATGCAAGCCCAGACTATAGTGAGCCACACTGATATACACTACATCAGCACCAACAGCTTCAGACAAACATCACAACAAGGGCTGGGCGTGAAGTGGTCCACACTACACTTCTCCGTTGTTATCTTCACCTTTTTTTATTTATTTGTTTTTTATTTCTTCAGCTCGAGATTGCTTTCTTAGCACCACCTGTTTCCACTTATTTTATTCAGGGTAAGTCCCTCGACATCAAGTATGCACGATGTGCACAATATGAACGCCATGCTGCTGTGTGGTGGTGGTGGTGGTGATGATGATGATGGCAACGAGGGTGGTAGAGATGAAGGAAAGATCATTAGACAAGGGGTAAGGTCAATGTCAAGAACATTCTGAGCTCTGGATAAGAGAAAATTCCACTTGGCACAGACTATATTTTACACAACACTTTGTTCTAGAAAGTGAAAGTTGATTTTCAGGTTATTCTCACAACATACAAGGATGAAGAAAACATACAATCAGTCTGTAGAAATGCTTCTAACTGGTCGCATAATGTCAAAAGTGAGAATGTTTGCTATACTATGTTTATATGACTCGTATTATAAACAGTCACACATTGCAACATGCCGTTACCTGTACCTGCATCATCAAAGGACACATCACCTGCGGGAAGCTACAAGGGATGAAAATGGAGCATTGCATCATCCGACACTTGCTGGGCTCCAAATAAGGGAATACAAGAAAACGTGAATCAAGGTGCGAGTGTACACATACATACTTGTAAAAGCATACACACACTCGCACACGCAAATAAATTCTTGCTTCAGTGCCTCATTGACAAACATGGAGAAGTCGCAGCTCGCTGGGTGGGTGAAAAAAACTAACAGATAATAGCGAAAAAAAAGATGAAACAGCAAGCAGATTTCACGATGTGAGTCCCCACTCCACCATCACCACACACATAACAAAGATCTCACTCACACACCCACACCCACAGAGAGAGAGGGAAATACCCTCGCCCACGCATGCATGTATAAGATGGCGTGACGGGTATGGAGGAATAAAATGGCGTGACATCACATGGTGTGACAAGCAACAGGACAAGACAGCAACAAGCTCACACTCGTGTCCTCTCTCTCTCTCAGACCTACTTGTGCATACAGCGCATCAGGTGTGCGGCGCTCCGACTATCCAAAGCGCGCTGCCAGGTACACAATCACTCTGCACCCGTGCGGACAGGTAGGAGGAGACGGAGGGTCGCCAGCAGCACGGTCGCTGTGCTTTCAGCTCTCAACACACCTGACAAGTTCAGCACACACCTTTTACCAGGACAGGAGGAGCGAGTGCACTTGCCTTGCCCTCCACGCGCTCGCCAGTAACTGACTTGTGTCGCACCAGTCGTTGTCGTTGTATTTGTTCTCTCCTCGTCTCCTGTCCCACTACCGCAGTCTCTCTCTCTTTCGCGCGCGCGTCGTCTTCCAAAGGGCGCGACGTTGAGGGAAGTTGAGGTCAAGGTTGACGGATCTGTTTTTCTTTACAAATAGTGAACAAAACCCTTTGGCAACACCTGGTGTATATTCCGATGACAAGAAAAGATTGCCAGGCACTGATACCCGGCACTAACGTCCAACAGGTTTGACGCGACGAAAATCACCTTTTGCCCCCTCACTCGCTCCTCAATGGGTAAGGTAGATGTCCTGAGGTATACACCTTTGTCCCACTATCACCTACACAAACACCGAAGTAAATCCTGCTGTTTACACAGCACTCACCTGGCACAGGTATTCAGAAGTCTCAGAACCACCCGCTGGACCGTCACCTCTCAGGTCAACTTCACAGCACGCGAAATGGTCGCTCCACTCACAGGTGTGCATAAATGGATTTTCTGTGCACGTCACCTCAGCCAGGTAAACCACTGGCACACTGTGTCACTTTAGCAAAGGTCTTCCGCTGCTATTCCGGTCGCGCTTCGGTGGTCTTCGTCACACGACAGGCGCCGCCTACCTCGCCAGGTCTATAGGTCAGTGGACTAAGCACAATATTTTTGACGAATGGACCGAAAATAACGGTCGCTCACTTCATTAGCACAGATCCTCACCGCTCAGCGTGCGCCGTCCTCTCAGCTTCTCATGGCGACGAGGGTGGCCCGAGGGGACTGGGCTGATAAGGTTGTCAAGGGCGACCGCGACTTGGCCCAGTACCCCGGGACCAGCGCGGTATTCTCTACGACAGAACAGCTGACAAAAGCTGGCGAAGCCTTGTGAAGTGGGGGGAGAGAGGTGGGTACAGTGGGTTGCCCCCCAGGTAGGCGGAGAAGCGACTTGCCGGTGTTGCAAAGTGTTGCACAGGTGTGTCGCCTGTGAATACTGCAGCCCCGAGCACGGCGCGACATACGTCACGATGATGTCACAAACATGCGCATGGCGGACCTGGCCCACCTGACCTGTGTACGCCAACCCAGGAAAATTCCTGACTGCTCACAAAAAAACACTGACGACCACAGGTGGGCATGGAACCCAAACCGTCGTATGGTCGTACACACTGGCAATGCTTCATCAATGTACACACGCACGAACAGGTAAGCCGAGCAGTGGAGTCAACGCACGAGGCTGTCTGGAGACTTTATCACCAGCCCCGGATTGTCCCCGCCATAAAGTCCCGCTTATGGATTGTCATAAACTAAGGTGGATATACAATGGTGACATTTAGCCAAGATGGTCACGCTCCACAGTCTGTGTCGTAATTAAGGTTGAACTTAAGGCTACTGGCACACGGGCTGAAGCAAGGTTTGCACAACGGAACGAAACTGTCTCGTGAAGCATTTTAGCAACAGGTGTATGTCGTGTTAAATTGTAAGCAGAAAACAAGACAGAATAACAATTTTTTTTAAGTCCTGACAAAAGATCAAACAAAACACAAAATAGCAAAGAAAGAAAACAAACAAACAGATTGACCACAGACGTTGGCAAAAGGTTGGTAGTTAGCCAGACAGCAACATAAGACTGTTCTGGAAATGGTTTCATGAGAAACCTGTTTCTAACCACTGTGACATCACACAGACACGTGACGTACGAACATCCGGGCACACGGGGTTAGTTACTCCACCTGACAACTGATCTCATTATCGTCGTGTCAGTCATCAAGCTCGGGTTTCTGGCCCACGTGTGGCTGTGCACGAAGGGGGCTACAAAACTTCGTTTAATCTTTGCACTTTTATTTTTCAAGCGGATAGTCGATCATGAAATTACCGAAAATAAAAGTACATGGCGCTTCAAACTTTTGGCACTCTGCATGAAACTCTGCACAGAAATTCTCCCTTTCTCTCACACACACAGAGTTCGCATCATCAGGTGACCATCATGTTATGCAACAACAGAGGCTGACATTTTTCAGTGGGTCTTTGACCTATGTAAATGAGGCCTCATGGCTGGAGGACAAGTTATTACGGTGCCAGACCTCATTCTGTCTGACTGTATGGCTGCTCGACATGTCTGCCTAAACAAAATGCACTCTCTACCGATTTCTCCTCTTCAAACCATCTGATGTACTCCACAAACCTGTCTGACAAATGTCAGCCGTTAGAGAGGTTCACAAACGGAACCGGAATCATTCTGGAATATAACCCGACCTCTTACGGCAAAATAATTGTTCTCTAACTCGGGCAAACAAAGCTAAACTACGGAGTTAAAAAAATAAATAACCTGTCATGTTTACTGCTGCTGGTGAGGGGATCAGATATCAGGCCATTCAGCTATTTACAAAACCAAACTACGTCGTAAAGGAAGGAAGAAGGGATGTTATCGATCATCTCTCTGTTTAGATAATCACCGCTGCTTTCGATGACAGGCAACTGCAGTCGATCACCTGGCCTCAAGCAGGTCAGATTACAGGTGTTCAGTGTTTGATGTACCCTAAACCACTTCACAACCAAAAAGTTAAATATTCCTTCAATGCTGCTGGTAGAATGAGAGAAAGAGCGCACCCTCATACAACACTTCCCCAGATGACTTGGAGATGAGGTTTGATGATAAGACAAAGCGAAGGCGACAGAAGGAGAAAAACACGCCCACTCACCTGTGTCTCGCATTTCCGGTGACAGATATACTTGCACACTGCAAAGAAGCAAAACAAATTGTTCAGACACGCGGAGATAGAGGAGGATAGAGTCTCCACCACAACATGGCGGCGCCTGTCTACGTGAGAGATAAAACGATGTCGGGTGGCTGAGTGGGCGCTGGGTGTGGGTGGCTGAGAAAGAAATCTTAGTAATCTCCTCTTTGCGTGTTCTGCTATCTGATAATGCTGGCTGTCCTTACCTTCGGACATCAGCAGGTAAAGAACGACTGTCGTCTGCTCGCTACTGTCACAAGGTAGTCGTCACTGAGAGAGAGAGAATGAGGAGAGCGACTGAGTGGGTAGAGACTTAGTGAGTGGTATGTGTAGGCGGTAGGTTGGGAGTGTAGGTAGCTGGGCGGGTGGTTAAACGAGTCTAGTTCCTCACCTGCTGCCCTCAGACCCGCCCACAGACGGAGGCGCCCGGTACTGTAGTCGTTAAAACTCTCTTGTCACCACAGAAGTGAGAGGCTCTGAGTTCATATCTTCTATCGGGACACTTCTCTCATGCTTTTTGTGAGGACGGTGCCCATCTCGGCTGTCATCTAACAACTCACCTGTCCGCTTACCACCAACATTGTCTTAATCGTCTTCTAAACTTTAAAACATCTGTGAGCTCCACGAACATCGATGATTCTGATTCCGGATTTCTGATGGGTTTTTAAACTCGCGTGTAACCACCCAGACGGCGGGATCCGTCAATAAAATGTCGTTACCATGTATTGAAACCTGCTTCATCCTACCTGCAGGGTACAACATAACTCAGACTTCAAATCCGCTGTACAAACAGCAGACCCAAAAAAATAAAAGGCCTTGCATCAACTACACAAACCGCAGCTCGATAAAATATTCCGAAAACCAACGTAAAACCATCAAGTGCGAAGTTTGTGACAAAGCACCTGTCAGCGCCAGTTAGTCCCACATGTCTCCGGGTGGGGGGCTGGTAATTTAATCGGTTAAAGTCCCACCCTTACCCACTTTAGTCTCACTTTAACGGCAAAGCAAAGAACTGGTCTGTGGTCACACCTGTGTGATGTCGCCGGTCTCACTTCGCTAGTCTTCGTGTCCACCTGCTTGGTGGCGGATGAGAGAAATGCCGATGTTGTCCTGCTAGAAGACAGTGCAGCTCCACTTGAAGGATGTTTGTATGGTTGGTTAAATAAACATGTGGTCTGAGCGAGGACTGTCAGCAGCCAGATGTTTATAAGGCTATTTCTATTTATAAGGAATGTGAGAAAAGATGAGGAGGACATCGTAGTCACGGACAAGAGAGTTATCTGTAAACGATGTGTCATTGCAAGACAATAATGGATGCTATAACAGAGAAAAAATGTGGCAGTCACAGTATCATTACACGTGCAAGTCATATCATCACAAAGTATTGACGAAACGTTGGTGACAACGGGACAACAACACAGCAATGTAGATAAAACAGTCAACAAGAACGACAACAACACTTGATAAACAACCGGAGTCACAGCTCACCTTCGCACGCTGAGCCTTGATTCAAGACGAGCTGCTTGCAGACGAAGCAGGTGTGCGGGCGACGAAAGTGATAAAGACGAAACTGATGCCTCAACACCCTCGGCTCCTCCGGCTGCCAACAAAAACAAGACAGCGAGAGTAGCGTCCCCTGTCGTGCACTTTAAGGATGAGGACGTTGGTCACACAAACACACACACCTGACACACACCTTGCACTGCGTGTCCCCGCCACACGATACTGTAGACATGGGACAGGTAAAGCCATTTGATCCTTCTCTCATCCTTTTCTCATCCCCTCCCTACTTTCTCCAGGGATGTTTCATTTTGTTTACAGAATTCGCGTGGGATGTATCACTTACAGCTCCTAATCAAGTGAAATCTGCTTTGTGTCTTTATTTTCTTTTTTTCATTCGGACAAACAAGTCTGAATGTGAATGTATGAATAGGTACGTGTGCGTGCAAGAATCTCGAATGTGAAACTGTAACCAAGTCTGATTTGCTAAACATTAAAATGCGTCGCTGAAATTAAAACAAAACAAAGTTTTGGCTGCAGCAGGCCAGCATGATGTGACAAGCAATAAACATCATCTAGACTTTCGTCTTTGTTGTAGTGTCGCTCGCAGGACTGCAGGCGCGAAATAGCAAAAAATCAAAACAAAAACAAACAAAACAAGTACACAGGTGCCCACATGGATGCACACGTGTGAATATAAAGAAAAAAAAAAGAAAGCAAAAAAAAAAAAAAATGACCACACGCGCGTTAGCGAACGCGTACAACACATGACAGATGAAGTGACAGTCGTGAGCCTTGAGTTCCATTCTCGCCTGCGGCGATTTCTCACTGGATGCGGCTAAACTGTCTTATTGTGATCTAACTTAAAGATATTATCCAAACTTGATGTCTGATGTATGGACTTGAAACCTCAGTTCACAGATTCACGCCAAACAAGAAAATAATTCTATGCAGCGCCTTGACAGCAGACGAGAAGGGGAGGACCGGAGAAAATGAAATAAAAATACACGGCAAGAAAGGTTAACGTGGTTGATTAAACGACAAGGTTGGTGTGACGACTTACGTCCCTTATACTGCACAGGTGAGCGTACGTCACCGACAGGTACACACCGTTACAATGTGACCGTTTAACCTGCTGTGTCTCTCTGTCGCAAGTCTGACTGTCTTTGTCCGGCAGCACCTCTGTAGTGCTTGATCGACGAAGGGAGGGGCAGGTGAGGTGGACGCAGTAGGGCTGCATACCGCCCCACATGGTGTTAGTACGGGACGTAGATACGTGACACATAGTCTACCTGCACGCATACTTATCTCACAGACTGGACTGCCTGCAAACCTCACTCTACCAAGAAGAACAAAGAGTTTAGGGTCTCACACCTAGTGGCAGTAGGGGCAGTAAGTGATTAACCGTGTCTACAGCACGGCAAATCGAGAACAGAACCTATCAATCGTTCCCTCGCCAATAACATTCCCTGATCAATCAAGTACCTGTAGGTTATAGGGTGGAAAGGGGTAACAGTTTTTTCCAGTCACAAGCTTCAAACCTTCTATGCTTTGAAGACAAGCGTACAAGGCACCTTAGCCTCAACCTCCTTACCCCTTACACTCACCCACCATATTCTCACATCTCCATCCTTTTGCAGACTTTGTGCAGAAGACATCGTGCATATCCTGCAATCTCTGCCTCCTCCAGTCGCTCACTCCCACCAGCCTGTGATAAGGCACGTGTCCCTCACCCCTCCACACACTGCACGTGACGAGAAGCTGTCGTCTCCAGCGGAAGCCAGTAGAGTTCAAGATGCTGTCGACACCACAGTGATGAGAACCGTGCCACCGAGGGCAACAACGAGACTTATACTACTGACAACGTCGACGACGGTGATGACTACGACGACTATTATGGTTATTACTTGCGAGAGATGGCATGTGTGTGTGTGTGCGTGCGAACAAAGGAATCAGGTAGACACATTCCCACGGCCCAGGGTCTCGGGCAGGGGACTGACCGCTGGCCCCCCCAGCAGCAGCAGCAGCAGCATCCTAAACTAGTCGCTCGTCTCGTCCCGCGATAATATAGTAGACAGCTTCCATTTCCTGTCAGCGATCTGCAACTCCTAATGACCATTCGCCGCCGATAGCTTCCCGTAACTAACTCGACCGCCGCCGCCAAACTATAAATCACCGACGAAGACCCATGTCACTCCCCTAGCCTCCTTCTCTCTATTTCTCTGTCTCCTCCCTTCTCTTTCTCTCTCCTTTCCATCCTAGCTCTCTACATGGAACATGCATGTCCGGTCAGTATGCTCAGTTAAAAATCTCCGGCACCGAAACAGTTAATTAAATGTCCAAGTAATTAAAACATTCCCTGAGCTGTCATGTCTGTCTTTCCTTGGGTCGCCAGCCACACAGGTGCCAGACGTTGGACTCCGTGCTGCACGCGGCTACACTCCGGGGTGAGATGCACAACCACGAGCTGCAGGGATAATGTTGTCTCTTAATTACCCATTCCTTCCGGTCTGTGCCGTGTTGAAGGAGGATCAGCATCGGTCTTTGTTTCGAAACAGACATCACCGACTAACACGAAAGCGGTTGGTGATGGAGACGCTTTCAATTGAGACCGAACCTTTGCTTGAACCAGACATCCCTCAAGACAGCTCGGTTCCTCATAAAATAGAATTTTAGTCGAATGCTGCACGTTTGTATGTGTGGGTGTGTGTGTGTTAGACTGAGGATATATGCACAGGTCCACCAAGGCCGCTGTTATGAACTGAAAGTTCACATCGTCGACCAACAAGTGATGCCGACACTAATCAGTCTCAAAGAATGAAAATCATAAAAAGGTCGGACACAGCGCCGTCTGCCGACCAGCTCAGGAACTACATCACAACAAGGGGAGATAACAAACAGATGGGGGTCATCGATCACTCGCTCTAAGACATGCACTGGGTGAGCTCGTCTTTCGCAAACCCCGGAGATGAAAGCAGCAGGCCGCTGACAGACGATGTGTAACAGCCACTGCTGCTGATTACGGAAACAGTTCACCTGCAAGTCACGTGACGATGGATGTTCAGCTGTGTCGGCGACCACCACAAAAACATTCTAAACTAATCTGTCACCAAATTATGCTAATTACTCTTCACGGGGCACCGCTAGGACGAGGACAAGCTCACTGAACACACAAAAAGAATGAAGGATGCATTAAGACTAGATACATCTCCATCAGGACTACCTGCTGCAAGGGCGGGTGGATTTTCCACAAAAAGTATGGGAGAGGGTGTCATGAATGTAATTGAAGTGTCACACTGAAATACTTGTTATTCATTCACAGCCCAACTCATTATAAGCTCTGGAAGCAAATACATTAACAGTCAGTGAGAATGAATGGCGATGTTATGGAAATGTGTTGCCTTGACATTTGACATCAGTGATGATAATCACGAGTCTGTGATGATGAGATTTTCAGCTGGTATCAGGAGAAAGGCTGACATAAATAAATCCTATCTATGGATTTTAATTGAGCTTATTTGTCACTGTGGAAGATGGAATAACCACGGACAAATCCTGTAGTGACCATTTCTTCTGTGGATGCACGTGATCGAAGCCCGCAACATCTTTGATAAAGTTTTTACAGAATTAAGGACGAGAAGTCTGTGAGCTCGTTGTCATGACAAATTGCGAAGTAGGATCACGGATGGATCTTCACAGCCGCCGACCAAAACCTTTATCCTAGGAAAAGCTTGGTTTTAACTAAAAAAATCCTCGCTGTTCTTTGTTTTATTGTTAGCCAGACTTTGTGATGATGGAACCGAAGACAGAAGTGAGCTGTAACGAGAGATGTCCGAGATAACATAAGAACAGAACTTGAAAAACACAAGATGGATATTCAGCCATGTGGGATCAGTGACACGAGTGTTTTATCTTCAACAAAAGTATTTCATTGCAAGAACACCTTTAGAAAGCAGTTGAATATTCACACCTTGGGGTTGTAGTGATGGAGCGATAGAAGACAGGAAGACTAAACAAGAGGCGCATAGCTTTAAGAGCGAGACAAATTCTGTCCTTCCTTCAGTCCTGGCAGTGTGTATAAAAGTTAACCGAGGAAAAGGCAAGGGAGAAAAAAAGTGTGGCTTTAGGCGGTCTTGAGAACGACCACCCAGCCGTTGATAGCCGGAAATGACAACTTCTGCTCGTGGCCCAGCATTCTGTACACGTCTACCACACATACACAGAGTGAGAGAGAGAAAGAGAGAACGAACATTGAAACAGCAGAATTCTGTTGACCGTGTGTATGTACTTCGTCCTCATCTACTGAAAGTTGCTGCTGGTACCTGAACAGGGAGGATGCGCGGGAAAGCCGTGGTTGCGGACTGAGGAAGGAGGTCACGCGGTCACGCGGGTCACGCGCTGTAACCTAGTTTGTTTGCTGGGTCAGCGGGCGGCACAGTGCTCCGGCCACACACCGACCCCACCCAGTGCCAAGTGAAGATGCTGTTCCTCGGGGCTGGTGTGTAACAGGCACGTCACCCAGTGACTAAGAGAGAGAGGTACCGGCCTCCATCCTCCGGCCCACCCACCTCGCAGCCCTCCAAACAGGTTTCGGCAGTGGGTGCAGGTGTGATGCTGGGTACGCTCTTGCCTGTCTACCCGGCTCACTTCCAAATGTTACCAGGACATCTGTGGCTCCTTGTAGGTGGTGCTTGTCTATTTTCAGCTCGTATATCGGCAGTATACCAGGGGGAAAGTCTGTTACTTGGACTTGGGGGATGAAACAATTGTTACCCGAGTCATTGCGGGTGTGGGTTCACATGTACTGAGTGCATTTCACGCTACATTCTCAGTACAGTTCCTACATTCAATGGGTTTTTTCCCTCACCATTCACTATAGGATTCTCCTGTGTCTCATGATTTAAATTTGTTCATCCCACACAAGTTTGTTCTTTAACTTTCTGTTCATGCAGTTCTTTGAAAAGAAACTTAAAACGCAAGGAAGTACTTTTTTCTGAACAGAATTGAATTGACTGGATTCACTTAAAGCGTTAAACGAAATTAAGTAGGTTGTGTAAAACCCATCATTAATATCATGGCTGCGACTTTCTTTGAGAGCGAGGGTGTGCCGTCTGACAGTGCTTCCCCCGGCACATCCTCACACAACTGATGCCAGAGGAAGCAGAGACTCGTAAACACGCAACCGGAAATAACTGTCACCTCCCGCTTGGTGGCGCAGGGTCGGCACGTCGACTGTAGGAAGTACAGACCTCGTGACTAACGGTTATGGCGCCTAGAGTGTATCAAGCTCTCCAGACATCATCAAGCTTCACAAATCCAAACGATTATCGGCATCTCTCCACATCAGACCGCCGACAACTCACAACACTCAAGGTGCAGGATGTCTACTGCTGAGACAGAAGATCCAGGAATAATGGATGTAAGAATTCCCAGATTTTCTCACAGAGGGCCGATTTCTATGCTGTAATTTAAAAGTCGAGAATTGATAGTGGGGGAGAGGGTGGGATAATTTCAACCCTACAGCATCTTTGAAGTTATCGTTTCAGCCATCTGCACCTTCTTCGTCAACCCTCTCCTATCTCCCCTCTTTAAGAGCTGTATGTTTGCATAAAAATAAATAAAAAGGACAAATAACTGCTAGAATTAATTTCACCGATGTTAAAAAAAAATGCAGAAACTTTAATCAAAATTCTCTAATTTCTTGTCTTCTAAGGAATGAGGTACGCCTCAGATTTTCGCTAGTTCATCATAGTTAATGTCGAGGAACCAGCAGCGTGGAGTCCATCCTGGAGTTTAATTTTCCGACCGTTAACAACGTCCCGACGTCTCCCCTCCCTCCTCCACACACACCTCGAGCGTTTTCTCACCCCACCCCAACTACCCCCAACCACCCCACCACCTCCTCCCTTAGTTCAGCCTGCCTCTGCCATCAGGGGGAGCGGTGCTGCGGAACGTGGAACAGTTGGTCCACAAGACGACTCGGTAATCAAGTGCACTCACTGGTTCCGCCTCGTTGTACTTGGGGTGGGATGGGGTGGAGGAAGAGGAAGAGAAACACCCGTTAAATTTTAAACCCCTGTTCGCCGTCAAGTCTACATCATAAGATGCTCGTGTCTGACACATGGAACTACATGCAGGGTATCCTTGACCCGGTGCTTTGAAAAGACCGCGCAGTTTGGGAGGAAGGGAGTAGTGACACAGGATTACTCTTCCTTTCCCACCCCTTTCTCCCTCCTGTCTTCCGCTTGCTTCTATGCGTACATGTTTACATGAGAATTATTGGACAATTTTCACTCTATAAATCTATAGCCTGTTATATGATACGACAGGACAGACAGAAATTAGTGAATTAGGGTAAAATGTCCCAACACATATCCATGAAATATTCATAAAGCCACGATAACACTGTGAGCATTGCTACCCATCATTTGGCAGTGCTCACAACACAAACATTATTGCGTCGGAATGACTTCAAAATGAAAAAAAAAATATGACGGTCACCGATGTCCTAGGACGATCAAAATCCATCGACAAAGCAAACAATTCATCGCAAAAGTTTCTGAAAGCACTGTCAGTGGAATCTCCATCACCAGCTACTACACCTTATCCAGCTACACCCGGGTCTCCTCCTCGTCTCACGGGCGACTTGAGTAAAAACTACACGGGGTGTGAGTGGGGCGGGTACCTACCTCCCTTTCTACTTCCTCCCCAAGTGAGAACAATGAAAGGCAGCTCACCTTCACGACCCGCAGCTTTCTAGTCAGGTATCTCCGCACGCTGAACTTTTTCTTGCCCAAGCATCCAGACTCCATCGCTCCTCGAGCTTCCGCCTCACGGCCCGAGTGCAGGCATGGTCGACTGGAGACACGGGCCGCCAGTGCGCGGGATCAGAGTTCTGAGGACAGATGCCGCGAGCTGTAACGCCCTCCCACCGGGGGCCATCTCAAAAGACTGGGAATGCCAGCAGACCCACAGCACAGGGTGGGGGAGGACGGGGGACAACGGCGTGCGAGGGGGGGACGGCACGCGCCGCCACAGGGACGGGAGGGTGAGGCCAGGTCGCAGGGCGAGATGTCGGGGTAGGTGGGGGAGAGTGGAACGAGAGAGCTTTGGAGAAACAGGATGACGATTTCATCCGACAAGAGCATCGTCCCTTGTGATCCTTGTTAAAACAACTGAGAAGTGAAGAGAAAAAAAAAGTTGAGGGAGGGGTAGGTGACTTGATTAGGCTCAGCCTTGCATTGGGTGGAGTTCGAAGTAGTTCCGGGGATCAGGAAGAATAGACATGAACTAAGAAAGACGGCGATTGTAAACATGACAAGAACATGCTGGACACTTTCAGCTCAGTAGTATCCATGTTGCACACATACCTCTCGATCCTTTCTCTCCCTCTCCCAGTCCCCACCCCCTCTTCACCAACCCCCCAGCGGCAGCCACGGTCATCCATTTGGCAGTTGTAATGATGAAATGGCGTCCAGCGAAACGAGAGCTCCTCGTCCAACGCCTGATTAACTTGACCCTCTGACCACTCCAACCCTCCACGGACCGCATGCAGCAACCTGCGGTGCCTTTGCACGCATGCGCAGAGAGAGAGAGGGGGGGAATGAGAGAAAGAGAGAGCTTTGACCCCCACTTCGCCGCTCGAGTGTAAAACAAAGAGCTTTAGGTGTGGACTCAATAGAAAAACTGAAGATGGTTTCATTTCTTAGCCCTCGGTTCTCGTGTCCCTAGCAACGGGCTCCAATCTCTCGGTCTTGATGAGTTGTCAAGAGGCTGGCTGGTGAAGTGGCTACTTACCGTTATTGCCACTTACCTTAGGTATACACAGGTCGTTAGGCAGAGTGAGCCAAGATAGTTAACCCCCTTCTCTCCCATCCCCGATAATTGTTGTAATTCACAACAGCTGCTGTCTTACCGACACCTATTGTTGATTTTATTACCTGTTCATACGTCCCCCATGTCATGAACAGAAACGATGGAACACGTGGAAACAATTTACAATTTCTTTAGAAAATGAACGGGGCATTGGTCCTCCGTTTTGTTCTTTTGGTATCTGTAAACTAGAATAGGTAAATTCTCGGTGTGATATCACTTTGTAATGACTCGGTTGTCTGTCAGGAACATTGTGATTAGATGGAAGTCATGGAAGGAAGCAGACCGGTGGTTGCTGCCGATGCTGTCAGCAAGGCAATTAATTTTGTAAGATCAGCGACAGAGTGTCGGTGAGTAAGCCCCACAACCTTGTTTACACACACTGGTGGAGGGAAACAGAAACCTGTGGAAAGCCACAAGACAGGTTGTCTCAGCGCCCGAGTGACTGGCACCTCGGAGGTTTCGGCAATCAGCCTCCGCCACGAGCATCGCTTGCATCAGTCACGTGGTGGCCAGCACAATGGATGCCGGTGTTTGTGACAAAAGCCTTGCTAGTGTTTGATGGTTAGTCGGGTGTCTTGCTTTAAAGTGCGTGGTCAAGTCTGAGGTATGAGTTTGTAAAACAGTCTCTGACATCGGTGTTCCATGCCTCACCGGAAATACCACATCAACGAAATCTTCAACATGTTATCAGTAAAGAAAATATCATCAGGATGTTTAATGAGCGCTTTTAGTGGCGAGAAAAGTGTGGTAATGTGAGACAGCCATTAAAAAAATTGTTCCCATGTTACTAGTCAATTAATTAATAAACTATACTTCTCAAAATATTCAGAAAAATCAAAAGGAAACCATTGGTTTAAAGGAAGAGCAAGACGGTACCACACCTTCCTATTATCGTCCTTTGTCACTGCCAAACGTGCTCACTGCTTGTACCAGCAACTGAACAGTTCCAATATTGTTAACAATGCCAGACACAATCAATCGAGTTTATGCAGCAATGCAGTCATATTTAATAACATGTGTCAGGCAACGACTAAACATTATGTTGAAATTCCAGCCTGATGCAGATGATAACCGCCATGCACCCAACCCCAGAGTCAGGCAAGGTCTCCAACAAATGCTGTGGAAGGGATGCAAATGGATGGTTAGGGAGATTGTGCAGTTGAGAAGCAGAGAAACTGGTCTCTTGGACTGTAATGTGATGGAAAACAAATGTCTGACATTGCACACCCATCAAGCATTGAAGTCTATTTTCATACACACCGGAAGTGGCTGCAAATATTCTTCTCCACTCCCCATCCCTCACCTTCCCAGCTTGCAATGCTTTTGCTTTAAACCTGACAATTGTCTTAACAGGCATGAACAAATTAATTCCTGTTCCTGTGTTTTCATTCTGAGCGAAAACATCACGTGATGCACACAAAGTCTACATTCCTGACAGAAATTCCATTCTACGGTCACGCCTGTGACGAAAGGATGACCATGACGACGACAGCACAGATAACTCCTGCTCGATCAGACTCTACAAACCGAATGATAGACACCTGCGATGAGGGACTAAAGTGGATAATACGACAAGCGCCCTCCCTTTCCCCAGGGTGGACAGTGACGGACAGGAGGGCGAGATGCTAACTGTTCTTGACAAAGACGTCCTCCACTGGCAATCTCACAGGCGACAACAGGGGCCAGCGGGGTCAACTGGGTCACCATGCACGTGGCAAAACAATCTAGTTAGTCCTCTCGGTAGGATTATCCATCTTACCCTATAATTTCTTTAGGTAATTGAGGAATTAATGCGACTTTAACTGGAGCGGCTGGAATGGCTGCAGGACCACGCTGCCCCCAGATGAGACGATGTTTGTCCCACACACTGCACCTCGCCACACTCGCCATGCCACTGAGTAGGTCACTAACCCATTGTTCCACCACTTGACCATTCCAAGTGCTTTTAATAAATACTTTCGCTCCGGTGATCACGATAACAGACCATACTACTTCGCAAAGACATATTTTGTCTGCAGTCATCGAGTGTATATCATTCATTATCTACTGCACGCACTTACTCTCAGTTTGTCCTGCAGGTCTGCCTTGCGACTGGCGGGGCTTCTTCATTCCCAGATAATGAGACAAATACAGATTCAACCTCTGTATTTTCCCGGTAATAGGATTAAAAAGATAGCGACCATGCAATTTCCAAATTAATGGGAGAAATAAAAGTTGATCAGTTACTGGCTCCAGGAGGGATCAATGAGGATGGGAGTCGTTTACCTTGGACACTCGCTGTTTCATTATTCTCAGCAACAGAGCGGCTAAACGGTCAACTTAGTGCACTCATCTACCAAATGTATTGATACAAAAAAGAAAAGAAAAGAAAACAGGAAGAGCTGCTTAGTTTATCTGTGATTGATCTGTTTTGCAAAAATACCTGTGAAGGTAGACATTTTACTGCAGACCTTTATGGATACCTGGAGAAGCAGTGTGTATTTATTTTTTGTTCATTCAAAGGCATCGTGTGACAAAGGAAACATGTCTGTCGATGTCTAGCTGATGAAACCCTCAACGGGAGAGCTAGGAGATAGAAGATTCTGGACCATGGCTTGAATAGATATGATCACGACTACCTGTTTAAAACAAATCAAGTTTGGCATTTATTTGATATTAAACCGTCAAGCAAACACTTTGCCAAAGTTGATCAAACATTCGTTCATATTTTGTGGTTAAGAAGACCATTAACAGAAGAAAACGGTAGCATTTCAGACATGTTTGCTGTATAATATAGTATTGTATGGCCGATTTGTCTGTAGTGGCAAAGGTTCTCACAACTCCGTTTCCCAAACCACAACGACAGTTTCCTCCCGACATGTTGTCGTACAAAGGACCTCAGATGTCTTCCCAAATGTTCAGAATTCTTCTGGCCGCTCGATGTAATCATGTGGATTAATTGGCTCCCGTGCAATTACTCCTGCTGCTGCTGTTGTCTGTTCTTTTTTATTTCTCCGGCGTCTGGTCGTCGTCGCTGATACTAGACCCGGAATATCAAAGCTTTCTCCTCTGTTCCCTGTCCACAGCTGAGGCGATGTGATGGCTTTTATTTCTTGTCGTTTTTGAAAACCTGATAGACCCATGGCTCGCCGCCAAACTGCGAGAAACTTAGTTGCTAAGGCTTTCTGTGTTTGTATTAACGAAACAATTTGACATGAATGATATCCTCCGTCCTGGCTGCGAAAGCTTGTCGTACACACTCGATCTTCATATGCTACAGAGTGAAGTAGAAAAACCAGCGCAGGAAGACAAAATAATGTAAAAGAGTGCATAAAGTGTAAAAGGGTGTTAAAGCCCAAAAAGGCCACCAACCAACAAAAACCCAAGAGATAACAGTTATCAGGACATACAATTTCATAAATCTGATGGTAAAGTCCTATCCTCCTTAAAATGCAAAGATTGCTGCCAATGGACTGGACCTAACAAAGAAAACAAAGAATTTGTTGTAAAAAAAACTGCCCGCTGATACTTTCGAGCTCAAGATAAACAATCAAACATGTATCACATGAAAACTTCCTTTACACCATGGAAAACTGGTGGTGGCTCACCTCGTAAGAGGTGTCCTTACCTGGCATAGGTGTGTCCTAACTTTAATCTAGCAAGGACCAACTCCTCCCGCCTCACATGATAGCACTAAGGTCGGAAAGACAGGGAAGAGTGGCATGTAATCTATTTTGGCCCAGAGTGTCCCGGTGGAGTTGCCATAGGGACTGAAAGTAGGCCGAGAAGAAAGGTTTGCAGTCTGATGAAACTAGTGACTGTAATTTGCCAGGGGACTGACATGCAGCCATTGGCAGCCTGGTCTGCTCGAACATTGCCTGGGATACCAGCATGGCCAGGAGCCCAAATAAAAACAGCGCAGCGACTTGGACTTTGGAGCCATCTGCAAAGGTAGAACAGAATCCAGGATAGTCAGAAAGGAATTCCTGAAAGCGTTGGAGAAAGATGAGGTCACTAGTGTCCCCGTTTTTAAAGGCTGTAAGATCAAGACAAAGGAAGGGTCCAAGGAGAGCTGGTAGTAGAAGGAGAGGCTCTTAACTATGTGGAGCCCTTGATGGTGAATAGTATTCGAGAATTTTGAGGTAGGACTCTCGAGCAGATGAAAGATCCATAGTCTAGCTTGGAGCGAACCAGGGCACAATACAGACGAAGCTACATCATAGGGGACAGTCTATGGCTCCAGGTAATACAGCTAATCGCAAAGTAAAGCCCGCAAGGTATGTCTTCTGTCAGCTCGGCTCTAGTAGCGACTGACATCCCAAGTTGAGAGTCGGTCACGATGATCTGCAAATACAAGAAAAACTGGACAACGGGCCTGAAACGGCGAACGCATCACAGAGAGGACTTCCGACACGGGCGCACATCAATCATCCAACGCAGAATATTCAACAGCCATGTCCTCGCCACCGAACAAACAAACAAAACAAAATTCCCCGGATTTTTTTCCTTTCTTTCTTTCTTATGATGAAGCGACAAGAACCAAAACTCGCATGCATGGCTGGATGCTGGCACTCTAACTAACGACTTCCCTTTCATTTTCTGAATTGATATTCAACGTGGAAGTTATGACTTGCATAATGGCGCACACGCCGGCACACCCATCAAAGTTTCATAACAACTCATCATTGCTTATATCCCTCTCTCTGTTCTCACGCGCTGTGAAGGACAGAGCAAGAGAGATCAAATGGAAACCTCTCCTTCCCCGCTCCCTCCATCACACCATATCTCCTCACACCAGGCAGGTCCAGAAAGGTAATAAACTGTTGCATATTGCGTGACAGCAGAAATAACAAATCTGAGTCGTGATAAAAGACAATTAAACAAACACGTGACTGGAGGAAAAACAAGCAAAGGATGTATAATGACATTATTCTTGCGCATACGTAAGATGTTTTAGTTCATGGGTTTCCAGAAGTTCCCGAAGGCGATTAACACCGGAGGAAAGAAGGGAGAGGACATCAATATGATTAAGTCCACATCCCGGGGAATGGGAATGAGGAATGAATTCATTTCGCCGCATTGCCAGGCTCGTGCACACTGGGGAAGGTGGCGTGTCACGCAACAGGGAATCTCAGTCCTCGCCAGCATTGCGTGGCTTCGACCCTCGGCCAATCAGCTAATGATGCAAAGCGGACCTGCACAAGCTTCTACGACAACATCCTAAAAGCAAAGTTTTGTAGAGGAAATAGGCTCAAAGTTTTATTGAAAGTTCTACAAAATATTTTTTGAGTAGGCTTCTAAACTTCTTAAACTCCGTGTCAAGGATAAATTGGACAAAGTAGATGAATGAAAAATAGAATCCCCTTGGAGACATGTAAATAGAGTAATTTAAAAAGAAGGAGTGTTTGAAACATCAAAGACAACCTCAGACTCGTATAAATCTGTAAAGTGTTCAGGGTACAAAGTGTATGGACCAGACACACATTAGTATCGTCTTGTTTGCACATGTTAATAGGACAGAGCAGTAATTAAAAACTAAAAGAAAAAAAAAACAAGCCAAAAAAAAATAGAGTCAAAGGTTGGAAACTTTGACTCGGCCGTCGACACTTTATACGTGGTTAATAATGTAAATTTTAATAGTTCTCAAACAGCCACGACTGATTAACCCCTAGGGTCTCTTTGCCAACACTTATGATCGACTTCACACGAGTTGAAAGGTCAGGCACTGGCGACAAACACTCGCCCTGCCCTGAATTAGCGGTCAATGGAAGACAATAAAAGGAAGACAAGCAAAGACGGAGACGAGGAGAAGGAAATCAATGATACTTAATAGCCATTTCACGCTTTCATCACATGCCGGCGGATGTCGGTCACGTGAGTCGTGCGCTGTGGAACAACGCAATAAGAACAGTTTCCACTGACACGTGACTTTTCCAAACTGAAGCAGCATTAGCAGTCCACTCACGCACCAGTCTCGGCTTCCGTCCACCCCAACAACAGAGGAGCATGATAACCACCTTCAGTGACTAGAAACTGGTGAGATGGGGGTTGTGAGGGAAGGGTGAGTAACGTTTTGGATCCTGTTTCCGTGAGTCCTTCGCTGAGTTTATTCTTCGAAGAAGCAACATCGGACTAGCTACCTCATGTAGGGTGGGCTTCTCGTGATCATGGTGATGATTGCACCCAAAACAGACCCCCAGCATCCCCACTCCCTCCCTCCAACAGACACACACATCTTTTGTTGCGGTCAGTGTGCTTGAACTGATGAGGCTCGGTAACATTCAGTCCATCTGTTGACACGAGGACAAGTCCGGCAACTCTCTACAGACTGGAGGACAAGGGAGAGATATAATGGAGATGCAGAACCACGTGAAGTCAACATTTTATTTTTTTAAGAGAACAATGGTTCTGCTCGGAAACAGTTTTACCACAGAGGCTGTAAAGCCTGCCACCGAGGGGAAAGAGCAGGCTTTGGCTGGATGCGTTGCGGAGGTAAAATAAACCTCGGCGTTCGCGGACAATACCTGATGGAACAGTTGGCCAGTCTACTCGGGTTGGCATTGCGCAAGCGTGGGAAGGTCCTCGGTGCGGATAGAAAGGCATCGGGAGGAGAGGGGGAGAGTGTGGGAGGGTTTGATAATGAGAGAAGGGGCGGGTACCGCTGAGTCCTCGGCTACGGATAACGAACTTCACAAAGACCACTTCTGCGTGGCAGTGTCATAAAGAGCAACATTTCAAAAGAACTGCGACTGGAGCGAGCCTAGGCTTAAAGGACAACACGAGCGCTCAGAGAAAATGGAATTAGAGGATAAAATCAAGCACCGGATATTCAACATCGAACCTTTCTACATCGTTCTCGTCTACAAGTAACATCGGACTCAGTCACAAAAACATCATCAGTCGTCTCCATACCCAGTACAAACAAAAAGATCAGATGCTTAAACAGGATTACATGAAAGTAAGTAAATTACAAATTTTGAACGCATCTAATCAAGGAAGAAATAAGTTGTTACATGGATAAATATGTTTTTTTCAAAATTTTATATTATCATAGTTTTAATGGTAAAAACGTCATCATCAAAAGTCGGTTGAAAATATAAATAAAAATGCAATGTTGAAAATAACCATCTATCAAATAAAAAATACGGAGTTTAACAATAATAAACATTGTTTTAATTGAACTCAAATGCACCCACTTAGCAACAGAAAACCAATAAATAATACAATGCAGACTGCAGTGATTGTTGCCCATTAAATTTTGTTCAGGAGAAGATTTACTTACAGGTTTGTTAATGAATTCGGTTTGGATCTTTTTACTTTTCTTTAAGTTGAAGCCTCCACATAAACTTCAAATCTGTAAGATTGTATTTCAAAATCAGCTGTTTCATATTTTTGTGGCAAAAAAATTGCTTTCCTCTTGCTTTCCTATCTTGAAACTTTACCATAATTATGTACTCATACTTTGGAATTATTATTTTAAAAATGAACCTAACCCGATCATAAAGAAAAAATGTTGCGCTCGTGTTGCCCTTTAACTCGGTCAAGTACATTGATTTCCAGTCTAAGACAAACTTCTTCAGCGAGCAAGACACTGGCACCGCGAGTAGCCCCGCCACTGAGAGTAGCCCCGCCTGTCGTCCAGTCACGTGCCTGCTGTGTGGTGCAGCACACGGTGTGACTAGTGCTTGCAGTGCAGCTACTACCGAGTGATGGATTCAGTGAATGCACAGCAAGAATGTCACGTGCTGGCGGCATATCATCGACTAAAACTCATCTTACAACAACAGCTTTATTATAGTATTATGGTTCAGACACAGTTTGTCGAATATTGGACTGAATATTCGACCCTTTAGTCAGAATTTGAACATAGTCACACAGTCGACAACGAGCATCTGGTTAAAGACCTTTTAGTGATGTCAGAAATTAAACATCATGTCCATCCGTTTGTGTTTTCTAAATAAATGAATAAAATTGTTAAGTGCTGCTTGTTGTTGTTGTGATGCGGGTTCGTCTAACTATAAAATTAACTCGATCAGCCTCGACCCTCGGTATGGGCCCAGCGCAACACGTGAAGTCTCCATTCGGACAACACAAAGGGCGATGTCCATGAAGCATCAAATACATTCACTCATCCACGAACAGGTCAAAGAACTTTTAAAGCAGCAGACTGCAAAAGTAGTCGTTAAACGGAGCGCTTTCCTGATAGAAGCAGTTTTGTTTTTTTCATGGCGAAAACCCTCGTGTCCACAGTTTCGAATTTATTATGTCGGTTGTTTTGGTCAGGAGGTTAAGCAGTGTAAACATCTGCCCCCAGGCAGTAAGTGCAAATTGTGTTTGTACCTCCATGTTTCCCATGTGAAACATTCATTAGTCTAAGAAAAATTTTTCCCGTTAAAGGAGACACAGTGTGTGTGTCACGCACCTAACATGAAACAGTGATGAACTAACAACACAGCTACAGGTCACTACACCAACTCACGACAACTGCTGCGAGATTTGCACTTTATAAATATTGGATCCTGTAATTATTTACAAGCAACTACAAAAGTCCTAGTTCGAATATTGAATTGCGGTCAAAGAAATTGTTTATTGCAATCATAGAAATGGTGAATTATGAATAAAAGCAATATCTATTTCAATCAACGAAATATTCAATCAAGGGTATGAACAGATGAAAACAGAGGACCTCACCCCAACACCCTCTGTTCAAAACTAGCAACACAAGGACACTATTAGCAACACAATGACACTATTCACCATGTGAAAACTTAACGCTTTATTCTCAAATGTTTCGAAGATAACAGGCTCCTTTAGAGGCAGCGAGCTGCAAGTGGTTCATCGTGTTCAGACTAACCCAACCCTTTCCTTCCGATGGCTTTTACCTTTCCTGAAAAATCAGACACTCGTATCCTGGGTGAGCAAGGGACTTTTTTAATTGCAAGAACGGACACAACCTTTAACTGGTTGCCCTCTGGTCTGCAGTCAGGTGTCCTGACCATCCAAGGCCTCGCATCCAAACATTGTGAAACTCATTGTATTCTGACAACTGAATGCTGTTGTCAGCGGAAAGTTCACTCAGGACTCTGACCCCAACAAAAAGGAAAGGTCGACGATGTGTTAAGGTCAAGTAAGCAGTTCCTACAGCTCTGGCGATGAAAGCCCGCCTCTCAAGAAATCAGGATTCTGACGCCTCGTGAATGTTGTGTTAATGTACAATTAACGGGCTCCGTCTATTGTCCACGTGCGCGAGTGGTGAGCACGTGCTACTAAACATTTTATTTCTCTTCTAACCTTCTGCCCTCTTGCAGGCGCCTGAGAGAGAGACAAGAGGAGAGAAGAGTAAGAGTGTTTACTCTCCTTGTATCATTGATTCACTTGGCCTTCCTGGTGTTTTGATTGTGTTGTCATGGTAATCTTGATAATGCAGTTAACACATAAGGGAAGTTTTCTTCTTTTTTTGACATTTATTGCTAGGTTCAATTAAATTTCACTTTTCAGCAACAGCAGATTCCCAGAAAGGAAGTCTGCCATCGTGATGGTGGCTTTCATGACGACGATGACGACGACTTCGGAGAGCATTTTCCTGTGTAGAGGTGAACTTAATGAGCTGATGAGGATAGAGGCGATGGCAAGACAAATGATGAAAGGTTATGGCTGCTTGACTCAGTGAGGTATCGTGGAGACAGTTTATTATCATTGTGAGAGCCATTTGCGCCGTTGACAGGCGGCCCGCCAAGGTCCCTACAATGGATGTGCGGGCTGACAGGCGTGCGTGCTGGACACAGCTGATACAGGCTGAAACATGGTCACCACAAATATCCTCCCGGTCTTCCCTGCAACCACTGCCTGCAACTGGACTCCTTCAGTGCCAGAGCTTGTGTTGTCTCAGCCAGCATAGTGTCGATCTTCTTCCTTTCATTATTTTTCTCTCCCTTCTCTCATTTGTACAAGCTCAACTCTATTTTTTTAAAATATATTATCTGTGCTGACGTAGTTTGTCCACTCCGTTATGCATCCATACAAAAGGTAGTCACGTGACCTTCCTGTCACAGAAAATTGAGGTGTCACAAACCTCGTTATCATGAGGTCAGTGTTTGTATAGGCGGTGTCCATCTCTTCTCCCTCACTACCTTACATTCCTCAAACCTCTCCAGTCAGGAATTCCACCCCACAGCTGGGTCAGTGGGGTTAGAGAGGGTGGGGATAGTAAGCTATGCACGGGGTTTGGAAGTCCTTTTCTTTACTACCTACCCCCCTAACGAAGAGAATACTTTCCATTGACACGTGACTTTGTCCCTCAAATTCCTTGCTGTACCTCAACTGTATGGGTAAGGACTACCTCAAGAAGTAGGTGATTGCGTGCTCCCTCTGAAGACCTCCCCGAAGGAGAGTTTAGTACAAGGCACGCAGGCCCGAACATTGACAAATATTGCGCGGACATGATCCGAGCTGGCGCTGCAAATGCCGCCAACAGAGCCGTGACCTTTGACCTAATAACGCCTTACCTTGACTTAATCCTACCCAGAACAAATCTTGACCGAGAAACAGGAGCAGTAGTAAAAGGTACATTTGTCACCAAGACAGTAAGGGCCAGGAGTTCAGACCTCGACAGAAGCACGTTTTGTTGTGTAGGCGGCTGGTCGTTGGGAGTTGTCTTCGGGTACTTCTGCTTCCTCCGATTTCATCTCTGTCTCTCTCTCTATCTCTCCCCTTGCAACTGAGCTGTATTAGTCATTAAAAATACACTCCACTAACCCTTTAAAAAATTTTATAAATTTCACCTCCTTGATTGGTTGTTTAGTTCATTTTTTATAGTTATTTTTCAATTTAGTGACGGGTGAGAGGGAGAAGGAGTGACGAAGCTAGAGTAGACGAATACAACCTAAGACAACTCTGACTGCCAGCTACATAAACAACTACCATATCCTGAGATAAATACCTCTGTGCCAAGGACTTTCCGATCCTTCCAAGTTTTCATACCTTTAATCATTCCCCAACCCACAACCACCACAACCTTCAGCGTCTCCCAGCGTCCATTTCTCTCCCACTTCTGACGTCACAGGTCGCAGGTCATGCATATGGCGATAAAGCAGACAAATTTTTTGATCGCCAATCAGCTTATATTTTTAGATTTTATTTTCAGAAACGTGTGAGACGACACTAAGATTTGAATAGTAATTTCCGCCAAAGCGTAGAATGTAGTATTATTTAAATAACTTCCAAAATCATTAACGCGCCCTCGGGACGAAATGCAAATACTGAAATTTTAACCGTTGTATTTATTTTGTGTGTACGCCCCCTTTATTTATAATTCTTAGAGTGCAAGCCCTTGAACTTTATAAAAGTGAGGCTGGGACTGTAGGAGCAACTAAACGCCCAATAAGTCCACAAGCACTTCCGGTCAACTGCGCGCTGTGCAAATCTGCAGAAGTGTGATTTCCGTGATGGACATCACCAGCTCATAAGACTTGTCAGACTCTATCCACGTGAAGAGAAAAGTGTCTTCAGGAAGTTTCATGTACAACCAAATACCATGTGAACTCTTTCTCGTCTCTCACCTCGATGCCCTCTTCACAGGACCGGCATTCCCCAGTCTGGTCTTTACATGTATTCAGCGACACACTAACCAACAAGCTACGTTCTTTAGCTCTGCCTTCACAACAAATTCAGCTCTTAAGTGACCTATGAACTGCGCCATGGCGCCTTCCACCAAGACACATTTAATTTTTTTTTAATTTACATAGGAAGGTCGCCTCAAACACAGGTATAACTTTTAACATGTTCATGTCTACTATATAAATTCAGCTCTGCTTACCTGTCGTGCCAAGCCACAGCTGCAGAATTTGCATGAGTTCATAGTCTTCATGTGGGTTATCCAAGACCAGACACCACCCAGAGGGACACTTATTGGACAGGTCCACAGCGAAACACTCCTCACAAACACTTCCAAGTTGTTGCCAACCTCACTAAATGGTTTCACCACATGAACAGGCAAAGCCACAAGACTAAGTTGATATTGCAATGGTAGAGTCCAGGAAATGCGCGAGAGCAATCAGACTATTCATTCCAAACTCAAATGGAATAAAACCAACAGCCAGAAGAAGTTCAGTACCTAGGCCAAGACCATTGAAGCCAAGGAGATTTTCTTCCTCCCTTTTGACAGTTTATTTTCAACTATTTCGACTGCAATGCTCCGTTACGAATCTCCCCATGCAGGTGCGATGACGACCCTGTGTGGTCACGTGCTGGTGAGACCGATTGCAGCGCCTGGCAGGCGATTGTAGCATCTTCCCTTTCATCGTCTCGGTGCTGATAATGAGGCTGAACCCGCATACAGCAGCCATGTCTGGGAAATGTTTTCTTCCTTCACCAAGCGCCATACCTTCTCCTTCATATCGACCAGCACGGTGTCGCCCTCGCCAACCTTATTCAGTGTGGACATGCCGAAAATTGGGCTATTCGTCTCCGCCTTTTTCTTGGACAAGGAATTTCAAAGCGAGGCGTGCAAATTGTTTACCGAAGTTTCGCGAAGCATTTTATCAAAGCGGACGTTGTATTTTGAAGAAATATCTCTGCTGCCAGCAAAGCGAAACTGTAATTTGAAGAAGGAAGAAAAATGTAAGCGCTGTCAAGGTATTTAAAAAATTACTTCTACACAGCCTTTTTTTGTAGAATTGTTACTAGTCCTACTTATGTGAGAATACTGTTCCGCAAGATGTCCGATCTCAGAAGCTGACATACTTTGACTTAATTCGCAAACTTTTAGATGGGTTTCCTGTTCAAGGGTCTTGAAATCAGCTTAAATACTTAGGTCACGACCTTTCTGTCGTGTCTCGAGCACGTGCGAGACAATTGACTCTGGCCGAGTTAAGCTCACCGAGAAATTGCCGAACACTTGGAAACAAGGTTGGTGAAGCTGCTGTAAATGATCGCTGAGTTGTCTCCCTACCAAGAATCACCAGTCGGCTTGATGCCTCACTTGAAGTTCACTTGAGTCGTTGACCTTCCTCTTGGTCGTGATGACCTGCGGCAGCGTCACGTGACATCCATCGATGGTCGCCGACAGGCTGTGCGGTCAATGTAGTTAGTCCAAGCTTCTGTTTGGTCTTACGAGCGTTGGATCATGAGAAGAGGCAATGGAATGGAGCAGACGATGGACGCCAAGAATCGCAGATCACAGTTAAAGCAAGTCGAGTACCTGAACCTCACCTTCCGCACCATCTGTACGGCGGTGCTTTAGTTGTCAAGTTCACAGAAGTATCAGAAAGGTGAAGGCCAACAGCCACCAGGGGGTCTCTTGCTCTGTTATTGAAATATTTTGAGAAGCAGGATGGTTATTTTTTGAATCTCATAATCTTGCTGATCCTGGATATGTGCTTTACTTCCGTCTGCGCATGAACATTTATTAACTTGTTGGCACCAAAGATATTCGTGAATTCTTTGTTGGCAAGGTGTGGTCCTCCTGTCCCAGGAACGCATACACCCCGTCAGTCAGTCGACTCGTCCTCGTGGTTAACTTAAACTGCGCGGCACACGGAGTCGAAGAATGGCGCCTGTGTATGTCAAGAGACTAGCGAGTGCACTAACTCCTTCTGTCACTGCTTTCCCACCGCGGAACGGGAGAGAGAGAAGAAAAAAAAAAAGACGGTCAGCATTCAGCCAGCGCCGGCATGTTTATGAAGTAAATATGTAGGGACCGCTGTCTTACCTGGCGCCAAATACTCCTTGATGGTTGTAAAAGGGTGTAGGGTAGTAGGGGTGGCGGGAAGTTCCCCTAACCCGAAAACCAAGCTCGCCTCGATGTCACCTCCGTGTTAAACACGCCCTTGACTGTTTCCGCCCTTTGACCTCGCCGTTGCCGTGCCAGGAAATCAGAACTCGACTCGGGGTCGTCATCCAGGAGCCTCAGCTTATCGGCAGAGGTGCTGAGAAACGGCAAAGGTATTTCATTTACAGGCGCTCGATGTTTCACTTGCGACATCACCGGCAGACAGTGCATCTGTGGTCAGGCCCTCCATCGAGTTGTCACCTTTTTTTCAGTCCATAAAACCTCCATGCAGTTGCCTTGACAACGTATTGCAACATCCGGCGCTATCAGTACAAAGCCGAGTGAGGAGGTGCAACCAGGAGCAAAAGGTAGGAAGGTGGTAGTTTATGCGATCGATACAAGCGATTTTGATCGATCTTGACTTAAACGGTTCACCGATGGGTTCCGCAGAAACTAGTTCCCGCGAAGGAAGGAGAGAGTCACACAAAGTAGGAGCGAGGCCACAGAAAAATAAGTCTAGCACGATCGAACGGGGCAAACCATTTCGCCCTGACGAACTAATTACCGGCAAGAAAACTCTTCCGCGGGTCAGTCAGTCACAAGACAGCTTCTGTCTGCTGTAGTGGGGACTGGCTATAGGTCTGTCTCACCTGACCTCCCAATTCTCTCTCCGTCCTCAAAAACCGCCTGACCCGCCCACATGTCGCAGTCATTCAGGCTGCAGGACAAGCAGAATCTCAATGCAAACGAAACTTGTCTTTGAAGCCCGATCAGGCCAAAGGGGCAAGCACTCGTTCGGCACGCTGTGAGTCTCACGGCTTCTCGTGCCACGATGTTTCCTCGACATTCTGCGGTGTTGGCCCCTCGTTTGTCCCCCTCTCGTCCTCTGTCCGCAGGTAAGGAATCTCCACCCGCAGAGGCAATGGCCAGTCGAGCAACGTCCATGCCAGGTCAGAATGATCAGACACCGGACATATTTTCTGGACTCATTACACGATCCGATGTCGACTAAATCAGAAATTACCGACGACACGTGATGATGTAGGGTGAAGTAGTCTCTGGTGGTCACACTTGTTCTTTAGCTAGCCTGTCTGTGCCAGTCGTGACTACCTGCTTGAACATTCAGCCAGCGTTGACCGTGCGCCGGGGGTTTGATCGGCGGCGCACTGTGGAAGGTCTGCCCCCTCCCCACCGACCCCTAGCTAGCTTGTCCTCGCCAACCTTGACACAACGGCCACGGAACACAAAGCGGCGGAGAGCAAGCCGCGAATAGCTGCAACATCGCTTATCTGTCGGGGGGGCAACAACATGTAACCAGCCTTTGTCACGTGACACTGCTTGTTGCTTTCCCCACCAGATAAAAGAGATAATTTTCTTTTCTCTGTCTCCCTGTGGTCTTCGACCTGCTGTCGTCTGAGACCCAGGTGTGGGGGAAGACTACCTGTCTTTGCCAGTGTCGCTCGCAGACTCGGAACAAAGCTTTGTTCGTGCTGGCGACCGTTAACAGCACGCGCACAACGCACCTGAGATGCTCCCAACCACCCCCCAAAAAACGCAATTAAGATGAGTAATAATTCCTACCAGACGCGGAGGATCGTCTGTCTTCAAAAAATGTCTGAATATCTGTTACAATTCTGTGCGCGCGTGTGTGCGTGTGGAGGAGAGAGAGGTGGGGGAGCGAGAGCGGTTTATAATGCTCTAATCGGATTCAGGTGAGAGACAAGACAGAGCGACATCTGATTAAATATTGATGTCCTTGCGAGTAGTCTTTAAAGGTCTACTCGGGTGCAAATTTCCCTTTTGTCACGACTTACTGAAAGATTCAAAAAGAAGTCAACAACATGACATCAGGGTTGTTCATGAATACGTTTACATGCGTGAAGCCAATGGGAGAACTGGGATGATATGTAGATTAGACATATTTGAATACAGTATTTTCACTGTGTATATATTTCCTCTCCCCAAAGTGCGAAGTCGCCTTTAGGTGGGAATATTTTTCCCTTTGAAACTCAGCAACAAAGAACAAACATGAAAGGAAGAGTTTGACCTGTTTGACCTGTTTCTCAACATGGTTTCTCGAGAACAGAACTGTGGTCGTCACTCAACATCTTTCACCCAACTGTACCTAGTAATTACAAAAGTCACCCTATCAGGCCTTTAAGCTAGAACAACAGGCAACTATTTACACCATGGTCACGTTCAGTTCTGGTTATAAAGGCGCTTGATGACATCAGACACGAGGTCCTTGATGACACACAGCTGATACAGGTCTGTCCGTCCGTCCGTCTGGTTATTTTTTCTACCTTTCTTGCTCAAGTTCTTTTTTTGTATATTTACTTTGTGGAATGAAATATTAATTTATTGCAGTTTAAATTTTCTATTTTTAATGACACAAAATGTATTAAACCCATGAGAATTAATTTCCGTTTTCACAATATTTTGTCGGAGAAGGATCAGACCAAACTGTGGTGATTTCTGCTCCATGTTTCCCACAGTGAACATCCGGAAATGTTAAACACGAGGATGAGCAACTAATTATGTCACGTGCTCACCCCCGACTCATCAACGGATTAATTAATAATTCAGGACGTTTGAGAAGCGCACGGTAATGAAGGTCGTTAAAGATTTAACCACAGTAGTTGATGACCAGCACACCTGCGCCCGCCACTGCCTTTAGGTGTTCATGTAAAAGGATTGTGAGGATGATGGTGTCAGCACCAGCCTCTTCTGTGAGATGTGGACTTGAGATTGTTTGTGGTGAAAGTGGTGTTGTAGTTGTAGTTGTAGTAGCACTAGCTATTAATAGCTTTGGGTCTTGTCAACAACTATTGAAAGTCCTCCCATCGTGAGACCAGTTAAGTACAGGTGTTCTTACCGACTGATAAAATATCGATATTAAATTCTTGAAAATTTCGAATTTAGTTTTCTCTCTGAAACTGGACGATTTTCATTTTAAAAAAGTTTCATGCCATTATAAGCAATCCTATCTTCTTCATCTACTTCTCTAGTAAGAAGCATCTTACCTTTGAAACACACGAACACAGCATCTTCATTGTTGCAGCGACCTCGATGTACGAAACTGCCTTTTATATCAGACGGAAAGAAACCGTTAACAAGCCAGCTATCTACAATCCTCAAATCGTGGATGGAGTCGATGGTTCGAGCCTGTCTACCCTGACAGATATTTTCACAAATCGGATGAGATCTGTTCACCCGGTATCGAACACTCGAACTTAAAGCGGAAGTTGTTGACGATGTGGATGGTAAAGCAGGAACACGACGACCGAGTTGTGATGTCGACTGCTGACTAAACCCTAACACAACCATCTAAACCAGTGGTTCTCAAAGTGTGGTCCGCGGACCACTAGTGGTCCGTGGGCATAAGTCAGGTGGTCCGCGGCTGACAGTCGTCATGTCAGCAAAGTGATGTTTAAAGTGATGTATTCCTCGTATTAACATTTTAATTACAAATAACGAAGTATACGTAGTTTATGTCAACTTATTACTATATACTTTTAAAAGGACATTTAGTTTTGAATTAAAATGAAACAAATGCGCCAATTTAAATTTGAAATTCATAGTACAGACTGATTTTTAGGCCTTGGTGGTCCGCCATATTTTTTACTTAGGCCTTGGTGGTCCGCCGTAGGTTTTACTTAAGTAAAGTGGTCCGCGGTCCGAAAAACTTTGAGAACCACTGATCTAAACCATAATATGTCTGTCTGGACATGCAGGACTAAATATTTCTGTCACATTTCCCAAGAGACTGTAGACGCCACAACAACAACACTACGATGGAGAGACCGACAAACTATTTTAAACTTCAAAATGAGGGTTGATCGGGGAAATACGCTTTTTACGAAAGGGGAAAAGATCGTTACAAGTAAATGTTTCCTTTCCCCACAGTTTAAATATAGGTCCCGACTAACATAAGTAACAACGAGGGCTGAGTTGAGAGCGAGTGGTACCAACGAATGAGTGAGAGAAAATCATTCAGCCACCTCGGCGTCCCCTGACTCTAGTAGCTACTTCCTTCTTTCCTTCCGGTAATGACGTTAGCTCAGTGACGTCATGGGAATGTCAGGAACTAGTGGATTAGCTGTCGGTTGTCGGCCTCGCGGCATTTGTCTTTGATGTGCTAACGGTGCGGCGCCAGGGAGGTCGACAGGTGCCCCTCCCACAGCCGTGTGATGACCGCGGACAGGTTACCACATAGGGAGACAGGTTACCACAGCAGACGACAGGATGGTATCACGTGACTACTAGTCAGTGCGACCTTGTGACACAGGATGGGCGTGAACATTTGTTTTCCGGGGCTGATGAGGGTAAAGCTGTGGTCTGCGTTTTCACAGAAATCATCGTCACGATGACTGAAAACTAATGGAGGAAATAACATGCACGAGAGAGAGTGTGTGAAGGGGTGAGTTATAAATAGATCGTGTGAACACCAGTGTGCTATAAATAGAGCGTGTGAACACAAGTGTGTTATAAATAGAGCGTGTGAACACCAGTGTGTTATAAATAGAGCGTGTGAACACCAGTGTGCTATAAATAGAGCGTGTGAACACCAGTCTGTTCAAAGAAAGTGAACATATGTCCATGCGCACCACACGTTGATGTGTTTGCACGTGTACGTGTGGGTATCTCCTGAGTCCTTTTCTCGTTCCTTCCTTCGGATTATGCACGTGCGTCTTGCCCAGTTAAGAAAGAAAGGAGAGAACAAGACGCTAGGATGGGGGAATAACAGACAAAATGGCGCCCAAACGAGGTGGGAAATGCACGCACACACACACTTTATGTCCACTTTCTTTCTCTTAAACAGAAATATTAAAAATTAACCAAAGGTCAATGTTGTTGCCTTTCGGCTGTTGAGGAATGAGGTCTTCCAGATCCTGCGGCCAGTTTGTTGTTTTTTTTTTTTTTTTTTGTGATGATTGCGCCCATCTCTTCCATCTGGCTGCTTTATAATTCCCAACCTTATAAAGACTCGGGCAGCCACTCTACAACTGCGTCAACTGCGCAAAGTGCGGTGCGTCACACGGGTATCGAACCGCCTACGATTCACGTTTTCGGGTTTGGATGAAGTTGCTGTGCACGTGCTTTAAAATACACTGCATAGTGGGAAGTTCACAAGAGTTTTCGTTACAATACTTTCTTCAAAATACAGCGCAATGATTATAACCTATTTATAATCGTGTGATAAACATCCGCAGCAAGTACAGAAGAAAAGTATATATACATGGTAGCACTTACTTTACTATTTCTATCTTTATAAAAATAAGCAGCTTTGTTAGCTTTGGACAGTTGTTTGAGAGTGGTGTATAAAATCGGTGTGGTGTTTAGCTACTGGTGAAATGTATATATCTGAGACATTTGGAAGCGGAGAGAGAGATGAGGAGCACCACGTGACCTCGGTCCAGGCTGAAGTCTCTAATTTCTCGTTTTCATCCAACGACCAGATCTTTTCTTTGTTGAATTAAAAAGAAAGAGAAAGATAACTATGATGTTAGCTCCGTCAGTGCAGACACGCGACTCTACATTCTGCTCAAACAAGTGAAACATCAGACGTGTGATGTAGAGAAAGACACAAGAGAGAGAACACGAAGTCCTCACAGTACAGGAAAGGTCAGGGACTAAGGTCATATCACGGCGAGTCTGTCCAACCTTCGAAAAAAGAAATTACTTGTGCCTGAGGTGAAATCTGATCCCGACATTTGATTTTCTCTATCTTAATGGTGAAAGTCTTGTGCAATACGCCTGCGTGCAGGAGGGTCGACAATGTAAGGGAAGCAACCGAGACCACCTCTAGCTACCGCTCTAAAGCCCCTTCTTAACGGGCAAACAGCATGAACCAACGTTTAGCCAGTCTTGGAACAAGTTTCTGTATATAGAAGTAGTGTAAATTAAAAAAAAATAAATAAAGTTGTCAAACTTATTCAAACATTAGGACGGCCTTAAAGTGGAGAAGTTATCGCGCTTGAAAGTAATCGGCCAAACCTTCAGTGACGAGTAAAGTCGCACAACACATTCTTGATGTATGTATACACAGTGTTGTCCATAGGAATGGGAATCCCATGGGAATCCCATGGGAAACGTCCCATGGGATGGGATGGGACGGGACAGCACACATTTGTATTTCCCATGGTAGTCGATACTTGATATTGCAAAATAAATTTACTGTTATTTCATTCATCAAGGATTTAAATCTTTCCTCTGAATCATCTATTGTATGTGAAGTAGCAGGAATTATAGAACAAAAGCCGAAAAGTGGTTTTCAGTGTTGTCCATAGGATTGTTAATACCATGGGAATCCCATGGGAAACGTCCCGTGGGATGGGATGGGATGGGACAGGCATAAATTGCCATGGGACGGGATGGGACGGGATAGAAAAATATGTCCCATGGACAACCCTGTGTATACAGCTTCAACATTAAGAATGAATCTGAATACATATAAAAGGCTGTAACTGGGTACTGATATTTTATCATTACATAAGACTGCTAGCTAAAACCACCCAACAAGCCAAATCGTGCATCTGGCTCATCGTGACAAAGGCCTTTTATTTATTTGTTTTTTGCTTTTTGTTATTTAATTGATAGTAAGAATTTATGGCTTAGTTTTTGTTGATGGTTGTTCATCTCTCTATCCCATTGCACTCACCCAGCCACAGAAATACATTTTTCTGTCGCTCGTTCATTTACACATGCTCCAGTTTCTACTAGACTGTTGTGACCTGCGCTTATCTTGCTCCTGTCTCCTTTATTTTATTAATTTCGGTGATCCTGGTGCGTGAATCCTTCAGAAGAGCAAGAAGAATGCACACACACCCCTCCCCTACACACTCTCTCTTTAAACAGAAGAATCCACACACTGATGCATCTGCAACAATGCGAGGAAGCAGAAGGCAGCGTCTGTTGGCAAGAACTCTGCTGGTCTGACTTCCATTGCAGAGCGACATTCAGAGTTTAAAGGACTCCCTTGTTGACATATAGAGACTAGAAGTCCTCATTAGCTCCCTATTTCGCCTAATCGTTCTGGCTTGACCTCGCTGATAATGCTTTCCCATTTTCCTACACGTTAATTTTATGTGCGCATGCGTCGTAAAAGACACGGACTTCCGGAACAGACGAAACACGCGTATGAGAAGCACAGTGAGAGCATGCATTGGTAATTCATTTATGTCATCTGAACTATCAGTCACGTGAACAATCTACACAACAGCAGCTAAACTGACATTTGTTACACAAGTAAAAGCAGCAGTAAAAAGAAGAGTACACACTAAAAGACGAGTAAGCTTACTGACATGATCCTTCTGACCTCCCAACTGTCTCCACATTCTGACGATGCCAACGATCAATCGCAAACCCAGATCTCTAGACATTGGGTGGATGCAAATTAGCCTCCTGGTTAATGCAAACTGCTGTCTTTTTCTTTAATTCATCTCGTCCTTGTCCTTAAAGGGATACTAAAGGGAAAATTAAACTGCTTAGAAACTCGTAAATAGTAGGATCAATTTGAATCTCGTCTATTTTCATGTCTGTTCATGTGAAAAAAGTTGAAGGTTTGTAGTAGAATGTTGCGTTTAAGAAGAGAAATTACACGGACTCTTTCGTCTGCTTCGACGAACTCTCGTTCTCGGTCACGTGACCTTATGACGTTTCAGTAGGATTGTTTACATGTGAGACCGAACCATTCCTGCACCCGATTGCCACGAAAAAATTGGAAAAGATTCGACATTGTCATCATTTTCCGAAAGACAGATCGAGCCTTACAAAAAGAGTGTGTCATACAATAACAAGGCTCGATGCCACACGTTTGGTAGCCCAGAGAGTGGGAGGTGTTGTGCAAGCATTTTGTTGACGATCAGTGCTTTACTAGCCGGACCCGAAATGTCCGAACAGTTAGATTTGGCCTTCAAGGCACAGCTTCTGCCAGATGCAATTCCGACCATTTTTCAACACAATGAAATTTCTCGAAAAAGAATGAAGGATCTATCTGACAGACGAGTTTCACTTGCAAACGACTACAGCATAAACAGGTCAGTGTCAGTGCTATGTACTGTTACTGTGTTTACAAAATGCACTTTTCATTATTGGTAGATAACATTACAATATACATATATCAAAGACTGTATATATCTATAAAACAATAAACGTGTTATGTGGTACTTATAATAAGCGTGTTTCAATAGGTAAAATTCATAGTACATGCATAATAAATGAAAATGTCAGCATCAAAACTGAAAGTGTAAAGAAATGATTGTTGAAATCCTGTCACTTGTTACATTATTTTTTTAAAAATCATTGTTTGCTTTTATAAAATGAAATATTTTTAAATTCATATTTTTGAAAAGACAGCCTATTTGTTTATGAAATCTAAAAACAATGAAATTCATGTGAAAGGTATTTCCTACATAATGAGCTTATCAACAATAGTAGTGAAATCTATGTGCAGTACACTGCGGAAGTTAGAATTGATATTTCAACATTTGAAAATTAGAGTAATATTAATGATTGTGTTTTATGTTGGATACTGTAAAGAATTAAAAATAATAATAGCTTGATCACATGGTATAATCATACATGTTTTTATATTGTTTTAATGTTTTGTGGAATGATTACTTTATAAAACTTTAATGTTCAGACTATAACAAGTCAGTCACAACAAACAGTTCAACTGTGCTTAAATAAAGAGGTCCAGACCCAGATCTCAGCTCCAATCCTGAAAGGTAATGGCCACTTTTTAGTTCTTTTCTCTATTACACATCTCTTTTATCTAAAATTGGCATGAATTCCACAACTGTGCCAGATATTTCTCTTATAAGGATATTCAAGGCCAAAAATATGTGCAGTTTTAAACACTTAGATAAAAAAATAATTTTATATGGCTTTGTAAAATTTTTATGTGGATAAATTTTTTCATAATGAAATGAAAAAGAAGGAAATTGTGTCTATAAATGTCTGCTAGGTGTGATCCTGATATTGATATGGAGTCAGAAAATGAAAAATGACACCTCAGAGTGGAATAATTCAGCAGTCGAGGAGCACCAGTAAACAAATTTATATTGCAGTTACTAACAAACAGTCAGTACTTGATAGTTTATATCAGAACATGCTAGCACAAGAATTTAAGCTGATATTTAGCTATAAAAATGATTTATGGTTTTAACTATGATTTAGTCTCGATATTTGTCTCTAGGAATTCTCAGAAAGATGAACTGGGCACAAATCCCTTCCTGGAAAGAAAATTTATCATTCACGAAAAAGAAGTTGGAGGAGCTGCTGAGTGTCTGCAGGCAGTGTAGCAACCCCTCTATCACAACTATAGATGAGTGTCACATAGAAGTCAAATTTATACCATATGCCAAGAACAGCTCCTGTGGCCATCATTACTCCTGGACATCACAGCCACACTCTTTTAGGCTTCCTAAATGTTCAACCTTTGACAAGTACAAACACACATGTATCTCAAATTGTCCCACTTGGTTTATTGGAATCCATAACTGGTGCAAGAATTAAGAAAATTATGACAAAATACATTGTTGAAACTGTTTTAAATGCTTACAGAGCAATCAAATGAAATTCACATGCAGTGGAACTTGAGGAAATAAAAAGATTAAGCCACATGTCTGTATATTATGTGAAAGAAAGAAATCAGTTCTCACACAGTTTTCCTTGCATTGTTATTAGTTTGTAGAAAATAAAGAATGAAAGGTAAATTCAGCACCAAGTATTTCAGAAATGATGTTTGTAAAATAAAAATGTCAGATGCATGCAAGATTTGTTTTGGACATAAAGATAAAGTGTGTCCATACCTGAGTTGAACAAATAAAAGAAATTAATGTTAACAAAGGGAAGATTTTATTTTACAATTCATGTCAGATACATGATGCATCTGATATGAAGTGTGTCCAATAACTGGATTTGGATAAAATGAACAATTTTCATGATGTATAGGGAAATTTTTCTGACAATTCACTTTTAAGCTTTTACTCTACATTTTTTTATGCTTCAACATTTGTTGTGGCCATTCCTCACAATGCTCACAAATGCACCAGTCTGAAACTGTGATAAATGAATCTATGTAAATACACATTAAAACAACAAACATATAAGTTAAAAGCACAGGCATATAACATATAAAGCAACGTCTCTGCTTGAATTCTATCCATCGTTGTTATAAAGTAAGTCATTAGTGTAATTATTCAAACTATATCCCCCAAAAAAGGCTGCAAATAGTATTATATTAAAGTCTGTTTAAAATATTTAAATACAGATATTTCAAACTATTAATTTTTTAACTATCCTTAGGAAAGTTCACTTAAACCAAATTATCATATACAATGTGAATATTCCGGTGTGTGTGAGGAAATAATTAGCATACCAAATGTAATTTTATTTTTTAAATACACTACGAAGTGAATTCGTCAACAACAATGCCAGTGTAAAGAGTTTGAGTGCATTATGTTTATTTTAAAGTGCTTGAAGGAAAGCATGCGTTCACTTTCTGTTCCCGTGCACACAGTATGACTTACTTCTATAGTCCTACCAGAGATCTGTCCCTACAGATCTCTGGTCCTACGTACCTGCTTTGTGCTTCGACTGCTGCAACATTTTCCTCGTCTCCGAGGATGTGCAGTCGATTGTGAGCTGATGCAAGTGGTTCAAATTGGTAAAATTGAACATTATTCATGGGCCATCTCGATAGTTAATCACTTTGGAGATCACAAATCCAACTAAGAGACACCACCGATCACTATCCTAGCAATGACCACAGACACTTCCTGTCGTTTGTGACGTCACAAAAGACTCGTCTGCTTGACTCATCTCGGAAGCTATCGTAGATACTCGCGGAAGGACACAAGGGTCGATTTCACTGGATTTTTTCGATTTTATAAACATCGGCAACCGAAATAGTGCTAATAAGTGGTAATTAAGTGAGAAACGAATCCTTTATTTCTCCTGTATCGCTCTCGTGCTCTGTAATTCTAACTAAATCTATTTTTGAAACGTTTGACTGTCGCCACAGCCTTATCACTACCCTTTAGTATCCCTTTAAAGACATGCGGTTTCATTTCGCATCTGGACCTCGATGGTGGCGCTGCATTGACATGCAGTTTGGACCAGCACCAGAACTGAGTGCACATCGAATCGCTATAAATGTCACAATACTGAACCACTTCAAACATATTTTGGTAACAATAGGCATGAAAAACAGTGCATTTATTTATCAGCTATGACTTTGGGGAAAATCAGATAACGGTCGTTTTGCAGTTATGGACAGTTTAACACGCAGTAAGCAGAGGCAGAGAGAATAAAAAGTATCTTAAGCGGGTTTGATTAGTGAGAGTTTTATAAACAGGACACATAGCTATTGCACGTGGTGACTGGGTCATTTTTGGGATGTGACATGAGCTATGTATGGTTTTTTAGTTGCCACACGTGTTTGTTTTGTTTTTAGAGTGACATATTGTTTGACAAAGTGGTTAGATTAAGCTCTTTATTTTGGTTGAAGGTGGGAGGGGGTGCAGTTATTTATTTTCTGTCGACCTGTACCGAAACGCGTATGTGACAGTAAGTGGGATGGTCAATGAATATTGTACATCACATTAACGACCTGTGAGATGATCTCGACTGCATCAGTACGATGAAATGGATGGGATGGTGGAAGGTGAACACAGTAAGAAAGAGATCTAACGTCCAAGGTTTGTGGATGGTGTTAACACAACTGACGAGGACCCTCGCCCTTGACCCTCCCCTCGCGACCCGACTACCTCTCGCCTGGCCAATTGTGCTTGGGTTGCCTCTTCCCGTCGCCGGACGTCGCTGTATGCACGCCCAGGCGCTGTTAGCAATCACGACCGGACACCGCGGACATGTTGCGCGAGGTTGCACAGTTGCATTAAAGTGAGAGAGATTAGGCGGCACGGTATGTTTGGGAACTTGCCTGCCTCCCGTTGCAGCCGCGCGCAGTAATATGATGATTATAGACGGAACTGATCGATCAGCACGCGCAAAGTCCCAGGGAGGGAGGAAAACCAGGGGAGCTGAGGAAGATGGGGGGGAGGGGTAGGGCGTGGTGGGATGAGGGCGGCAACCTCTGCTGACTGACACAACAAGGGGGCGAGAAGCACGCCGCCACGGTGCGTGGAGAACGAGGGCGATCTGTCCCCCGGTTGGAGTACCATGGTTGATTGGCGACGGCGAGTCTGTGATCCGTGGTGATGGTGGGGTCCCAGCGGAGCGCACATGGCCAGTGGTGTGGGGTATTGACTTGTGGTTTTGTGGACGGAGGTTATTGTGGCCGCAGCGTGTAAACATTTAACACAGCTCCCGTCTGGTCTCTAGGGTACGGGTCTGTTGACCATTTTCATGTCGCGCTAATTAGCGTCAAGCACGCACTAGGTGATTTTTTGGGGTCGTCGAATGGGAGAGGGGAAGATGAAAAGTGAGGGTGGAGTGTGTAGTGCCGTGGGCCCTGGGGTTCTCGGAGCTCCCTCTGCTCTCTCTCTCTTAACACATGGAGATCCTAAACGTTGTTGAATTTATTTCTTTATTTTCCTGGGGCATCTGATGTGAATGTCCGCGGGGCTTTCCTGCACTTGGGTGTGGGGTGGGTGGGGGAGATTGGGGTAGGGTGGGGATTCATCTCTCACTGGTGTCCGTTATCCTATTGTGCAATATCCTATTTTTATGTGGCAGAGTCATGGAAAGAAGCAAGGCTTAAATGGTGGGCGTAGGGTGGTTCAGCATAACGAAAAGCTGGTTGATTTCTTTCTCTCAATTAGGTAGCAAGCAGTGGTGTATCTCTTCTGCAAACAAGATTCAGAGTATATACAAGCAGGAATGACCGAGCACGACGGATGGGTCTAAATTGACTGGAGGCGCACTGTAGCATTGTGAACTTACTTGTGAAGACCTCCTAGACAATGTGTGCCCTGGGGGACTTAGTATGAACATTCCAGTTCGTCACTGATCTTTTTGTAATGTAAATTGAGTGCGTGAGTGGCGGCTATGAACTATCCCTTATCTGTTAGGGGCCGGTTGGGTCTAGAGAACAATCATTATGAGTATCAGTGAAAGAAGTGCTCGTAGAATGACTGTGAGGAGGCGCTAACAATGGCAGTGTGCATCAGGCACTGGGCGCCCTCCCCACGACGTATTACCGGTTAAGATGGAGTAACAGTTTCTGTGAGGCGAAGAAGAGAGATGCAGGCAGACAAAGATATGTAAGTTCCTGTGGCTGATGGTGTGCATCATGGGAAGGCTTCATGGAGAGCCTTCGGAAGGTGGCCGCAGAGCCATATGATGAGCTCTGCTCTCTTTCCCGAGCGAGTAAATCTGTAAAAAAATGTAGAGGACAACAGAGTGGAAGGGGAACGAGCAGACAACAGAGTATGCTTAGTCGTTCAGTGATCGTATAAGCAGTAACACCGAGACATCACTAAACAATTTACGTGGGGACAACAGACGACAAGGCGATAAGAGGTTAATTATTCTCACAAAAGGTAGAGAGGTTAAAACAATCAATATTGTTGCGTCCGAGGTCACTCTTAAAAAATTTATTATTATTATTATTATTATTATTATTATTATTATTATGTTGAAGTTAAAAGTTAACTTCATTGGTATTGGGAGGGGAAAAAGGTTAAAGTTAGGAATAAAGCTGTAAAAATAGGTTAAAAAGAAGAAAGAAAGAAAAAAGGAGCGTGGAGTAGTTGTTGTGTGAAATTCAGGATGAGTCACGAACATAAAAATAGCCATTGAAAGTGTGTAGATGATAGAATAGGACGTCGTTTTGTTATTTGTTTTTTGGGGTACTAGAATCAGGGGGCTAAGGTAGGGATCAGGAGTATATGCGGAAGGATTGTATGATTGTAGTTGGGCAAGGTAGGAGGATTATGTTTTTAGGTCTGATAGGAGTGAGTAGTGGGTCTCAGTTGAGTGTAGAGAGTAGCAGTTCGCGGACGGTGGATTTTGACGGAAAAAGAGTTGGAACAGTGGGAAATATGCTCGAGAAAAGTTTGAGAGTCGTTGTGCTAATGGGTTATTCCTGAGGTTTTGCAGTGGCCCAGCAGAGCAAACCCAGGTTTTTGCGACAAGTTTCTGGTAAAAAGCATATGGACACGCGAACAGAAGGTTGCGGGAGTATAGGTGTGTGTGGTGTGTGGGGATGTGAATGACCCAGTGAGGGATGTGTGGGGTGCGGTGCGGACACCAGACTGAAACATAGTACTGTGTGCATGTTGAGTCAGCTGCTATGTTGTTGTTGTGTTGTTGTGGAGATATATGTGTTGATGTGTTTATGACTGCTCAATGTTATTACAGCACTCGCGGAATCCATGTCATAAGTTAGTTATAAACGAGAATGACTTGTGGGCGCTGCAAAATGACGAAGGTAAAAATAGAAAAAAATTGATAGTTTTTTTCCTAATCTACTCTATAAGCCCAATTCCATTGTAGTCGGAAGTAACTGCATGCTATCAAGATAGTAAAGAAAATTAATAAGTGAGAAGAAATGGGACGGTTCTAGCTATCGACAAATAGTATAGAATGTGAAAGATGAAAAAAGATCGATGAAGGGAAGACCAGAATAGATGATGAACCAGAAAGGAATGGAGATAAAAAGTAAAGTAGGTGTCTGGTGGTGTGTGTAATGAGAGATGAGGAGCTAGAGGTGATTCTGGTCCTATGTCATAGGGATATGGATTGTGTGTCGAGGTTGCGCGATCACACCCCGGAAGTGTGTAGACAGGGTGGTTGTGGTGGGTGGTGGGGGCAATCATGAGAGCACGGTGAGATCTCTTCCTAATCGGGAGCGATAGTGGAATGGCGCAGATGGAGCGACATGTTACTTCGTGTAATCGGCCACCCGGGTTATTTAACACAGGGCTTTTCTGAGAGTCCTACATAGTATTGTTATGTCAAAGTAGAAATGAAGATAAGATTAACACTGCATCCAAGTTCCAGAACACATAACGTGAAAACAACAACGACAACAACAAAAGGGTCAGACTGAACAAGAAGGTTACTGCCGCCGCAGGTGGGTCAAAGGGATAGTTGCCATGCAGTGGTGTTGTGTGGTGCTGGAACCCGCTTTCTTTTTCCACACATCATTTGTTTGTGTTTCTTTCCAGAAATTTAATGCAGAACTTTTTCTTGTTCTTTTGTCGTTTTAACC